>NC_057798.1:703540533-703891121 GCF_018294505.1 Triticum aestivum | reverse complement strand
GTTGTTAAGTTTTGGGGCCAACAAATCATATGTTGGGATTCAATCGATACAAATTGGGTAGATTTTCATATCCGTGCATTTTTCATTATTTATCTATTGAACTAGAACCGATGAACACTAAGTTATACCCATATCCTGATCAAATCAACAACTTAAAGTAAGAAAAATCTACACTGGGGTGTCCGTGCATTTTTCATTATTTTAGTGCGCAAAACTTTTGTTGCCACCATGAGGACTTAGTTGTGATCCACGTTACAAATGGTCAACTTCATGCCACGTTTACAACCGAAGATAGCACACAAACTAACCGCTACTATCAGAGCTCTTTCTTCTTCTTCAGACGACGTGCCTGTCTCTTGTGTTTGGCTTTGTTTATTGATTTCATCACCCGTTGTCGAGATGCTGCTGCTTTGCAGGCTGACTTTTTTCTTCTAAACCTTTCAATGGCCAACTCCTCCTCCCGGGCCTTGAGTTATAAGAGCATCCCAAATAGGCGGCATAAAAGTTTCGCGCACTAAAATAGTTTTAGCGCGTCACTGTAGCACTTTTCGCGCGCCGGACTCAACATTGATTTATCAGATGCCCCAAAAACGCGCGCAAAAAAAAAACACGCAGTGCAAATTATGAAGCGCGCGCAATCTGGCGCCCCAAATTTGTAGCGTGTTCCCAACCCTTTTTTTGCGTGCGCACTATTTTACAGCCTCTGCTGGAGCTGTCCGGCGTCCAGAAAACCTGAATTTTAGCGCGCGAAGCAGTTTTCGGGCGCATGTTGGAGATGCTCTCAAACCACCAATTTCATTCCGAACCCCCCTTGCAAGCGGCTAGCACAAGCGATACATGTCGGAGAGATCGCCCACTAGCGCTGCTTTTTGGGCGGCGAGGCAGCGGTGAGATTTTGACCGGTCTTAGGAAGGTTCTAGAATTTTTTGCCTTATTTTTGGAAGATTCCAAAAGGTCTTTCTCGCCCTTTTTTTCTTCTGTTTTCTATATCTTTTACCTTTTTTTCGTTTTTAATCAACTCACAAACATATTTTGATTTACTTTTAAAATTCACAAACATTTTTAGAAATTATAGACTATTTTTTGAATTCAAGAACATTTTTGAAACTAGTGAACATTTTTTAAATTAACAAGGAATTTTTAATTTCGTGAATAGTTTTTAAATTCTGAGGAATTAAACTCACAAGCATTTTTAAATCCTGGAATTTTTTTCATTTCATGAAAGTTTATCAAATTGGATAATTTCAAGTACGCAATTTTTTTTCAATTCATGAACATTTTTTAAAATTTCCGAACATGTTCTGAATTTGTGAGCACTTTTTAAATTTTTGAACAGTGTTCATGTTTAGATTTTTTTTTATTTCGTGATATTTTCCATATTTTCATTAACTTTTGAACAATTTAAATAAAGCCTACTGAAATTATAAACAAAGTGAAAAAACCGAAATAATGACAAAGCCAAAATACCTAGGTGGCATGGGTTTTAGAGATATTGAGGTTTTCAATCTCGCTCTACTAGCTCGACAGGCATGGAGACTCATGGATGATCCTACATCGCTTAGTGCAAAATTGCTTAAAGCTGCTTACTATCCAGTGAATAGTTTCATGGAAGCCGAGGTGGGCAACCACCCTTCGCAAATATGGCGGGCGGTGATTGATGGAAGAGAAGTCTTGAAACAGGGCTTAATCCGAAGAGTTGGAAACGGGAGATCAACAGATATTTGGAACACCAACTGGATTCCAAGAACTGGCCCCATGAGACCAATTACTTCCATCTCAGCTAATCCTCCGAGGTTAGTGTCAAAGTTGATTGATCCCACATCTGCTTCATGGAGAGAGGGTCTCATCAGGGGTACTTTTTTACCGTTTGACATGGACTCAATTTTGGCGATTCCCTTGTGCACAAAATCTATTGAGGACTTTTGGGCATGGTCCGGCGAAAGGAGTGGCAAATTCACGGTGAGGTCAGCATACAGGATGGTGATGAACACAAAGCATCATCGTGAGAATTGGTTGGATGGAGCTGGTGGAGTTTCGGATATTAACACACAGAATAACGAGTGGACAAGCCTATGGCATATCAAGGTGCCTTCGAAGCTTAAGGTGTTTTTGTGGAGACTAGCTCAACACTCGATCCCGTCGATGGACGTTCTGCACCGCCGCAACATGTCTACCACCACACGCTGCGCCCTGTGTGGTTGTGACAATTCATGGAAACATGCCCTGTTGGAGTGCACTATGTCTAGATGCATATGGTCTTTAGCCGATCCCTGTCTGGTGGAGCATATGAGCCAGAATGCGGACATGAATGCAAGGAACTGGATCTTCGCCATGCATGAAGTACTTTCGCAGGAGGAGTTTGTGATCATGGTGGTTACTCTATGGGCTGTCTGGAAATCTAGACGAAAGGCGATATATGAGGATATATTTGAGAGCCCTCAATCCACTCATCATTTTATCCAGGCCTATATGAATGATCTTCGGTCAATACAGCAAGATAGAAGCATAGTACGGCCGAGGGAGGGAGGAGCACGGCCAAGGACAACACAGTGGATTCACCCACCAGGAACAATGTGCAAGATCAATGTAGACGGTGCTGTTTCTAAGAATCAGAAGAGAGGAACTGCAGCGGCAATATGCAGAGACCACACTGGTAATTTCCTTGGGGCTTCGGCCATACTTGTGCGGGGTGTGTACGACCCACCGACGCTAGAAGCGCTTGCTGTTCGGGAGGCTCTAGCCCTGGCCAAAGATCTGAACTTGCAGAATCTACACGTTGCATCAGACTGTAAAGTGGTGATTGAGGACATGAAGGAGCAAAACCCAGCTGGTTATGGTGCAATTCTACATGAAATAACTGACCTTGCGAATGGTTTCGTAGAGTGTAATTTTGTTCATGAGTATAGGAGCTCGAACTTCGAGTCTCACAATCTAGCGAAGCATGCTTTAAAGTTAGGGGTGGGCCGCCATGTTTGGTTAGGACACCCTGGTAATCTCGTTTTTGTCCCTGTAAACATTTATCAGGATAAATAAAGCTTCGCGTGATTGTCTCAAAAAAAGGTCTCCATTTCAGCTCGAGCTCGGCAGCCAAGCAGCCATGGCTTCCCACCCGTCGCCGCCGCCGGAATACCCTAGACCACCCGCTCGAACCACGATAAGCGCCCTCGGCGACAACCAGCTCCGAGAGATCTTCCTCCGCCTCCCGGACCTCCGCAGCCTCGCCTCTGCCGCCTTCACCTGCCGCGCCTTCCTCGGCGCCATCTGCTCGTCGCGCGCCTTCCGCCGCCGCTTCCGCGAGCTCCACGCACCCCCGCTCATCGCTCTCTTCCTCACACCCTGCATGCACACGGTACCGGCCTTCCCCTCCTCACGGCGCCCCTCCGCCGGATTCAGTCCCCTCCGAGACCACGCCGCCGCTTCCGATTCCGAGTGGGGACTCGATTTCCGCGACATTGCCTACGACGACGGCTTCATTTGCATCGAAAAGCGGACCACCAAGCAGCAAGCTTTGTACAATCCCCAAACAACTGCCCTGATTCTCGGCCCCAAGGAGGACCACGACATGCCCTACGGCAGCTCCCTTGAGTTCCACACACTCCCTCCCGAAGAGGATCAGAGGCCGTCCCGTGTGGTCTGTGTCCGTCACGACTACTCGTGGGCTTGGGTACGCGTTGCTGTCCTCTCATCCGACACCATGGAGTGGCAGATGTTCCCGGAGACTGCGATGCCGCTGCCCGAGGGCTCCATGCACGCAGCCAGCACGGTGGTGGATGGGTTTATCTGTTGGGAATTCGTGTCCCTGAATGAGGTATCTCTCAGCGAGTACATTTTGGTGCTCAACACGGATACCTTTCAGTTCTCTCGAATTGATCTGCCGCCGTCCTTGAGAGTGGTATACCCAAAATTTAAGATTGGTCAGACCAAGGATCGGAACCTCTGCATCGTCATTTTTTTAGAACGAAGGCTCGCGAAGAGCCCGGCTTTGAATTAACAAAGCCATCAACCGGTCAGGATTACAAACTCTGAAGCACAACCTCGACACAAACCAGAAAAAGAAAACACGGCAAGATACAATGATGCCGGGAGCAGCTCACATGCCAGACATACAACAAACTGAAAAAAATCTACATGAAGCACCAAGCTTGAAGATGACAAGGCCTCTTGCACGCGCGAAGCCTAGGAGAAGGGGGAGGCCGGCGAAGGAGAGGAAGAGTAGATGACCGAGAGAGGCAGCCATAGCCACAACACCTGGGACCAGCCGGGAAACACCACCATCCAGATCCATCGTCGAAAGAGGCCCCTGCCTCCTCGCCTGGCTCGAAAGGCGCCGAACCGTCGACAATGAACACGTTCACCCTAGAACCTGGATGAGTGGCACCGATGGCATCCACATTGTTGGGACTAGGCAGACGCGACCTGTCGTCGACTTCTCACCTAGAGCAGAGCATCACCGAAAACCAAAGACTCGGGCAGTTCAAGAGGAGAGCTGCCAGGATGAACTACGGAGCAGCAGCCAGGGACATGGCCTGAACCAGGGGGACACTACCACCGCTGGCGTTTACTGCTGCCGCCAACACCCACCACACACAGCACAGCGAAGACCAAATTCCCACCTTGCTCCCATAGCAGCGCCTTCAAGAAGGATACGGCGCCAAGGGCGTCGCCGCCGCCCAACAGCGTTGGGGTTTTCACCCGGGAGTACAAGGGGGAGGGGGTGGGGAAGGTATACCTGACCAGCGCCTCCAAGAAGGTGCGCGGCGCCCGCGGGCATCGCCGCCGTCACAGCCAGCAGGACGGCTAGGGATTTCTCCTGGCAATCTTCCGGTCCCCACTCCCACCCGGCGAAGAACCGGCGTCCAAGACGGAGCCGGCCAGATCTGGGGGGAGGACTTGCGAATCCGCCGTAGAGGGTGGTAGGCGGCCAGATCAGAAGCCGCGGAGCCGAAGGCGCCGCCGCCACGCCCTGGCTCGCATCCACCGGGTACCTCGCCGTCCACACGGCCGAGGGGCACCGGCCCGCACCTGCGCCACCATGCGCCGAGGATCCGGTGGCGCCAATCCCGCCGGGGCCGCCGCCCCGGGTTCCGATCTGCACAGCCGGTGATGATGGCGTCCAGAGATTTGTGCTGCACAGTACGTTCCCGTTGCACGCTAGATTTATGGAGGTCACCAGCTGTTCAGTGGAAGATAAATTCTCTGTGCAGCTTATGACGGTCTTCAATGGCTTTGTGTACCTTTCTATTTGCCCCTGGAAGAATTTCAGGGATAAGTACAAATCCCCTGAGTGGTTCATGTCCTTCTCTCTGGAAACAGCGGAGCTGAACCAGCATTTTAAGAACAGAAAGCGAATTGGCTGCCCTGTCCATCCCTATTTGGCCTGGCCTCCTTTAGTAGACAACACGGTGAGCATATTCTTGTGTCTGATCATGGTGCTAAGGATTCCCTTTTATGTTTGGTCTGTAAATTGTATGCTATGAAGTCGAGATGATTGGGTTGATGTATTGCTGTGAAGATATTCTATCGATTTTTGGTCAAAGTTACATGTCTTATTTGCATAACTCATAGTATAGGAGCTGATAGTGATGCTCCTATTCCTTCCAAAAAATAGTAGACGACCTCAACTACTTGTACATTGCTGCAAGGATGCAAATTGTCAAGGGTTTCTGCAGGTTATATGATAGCGTTTTGATACAAATCTCCACATCATAATCTATAACTAGTACTACCTCCAATCCATAATAAGTGTTGCAAACTGCGACAATTATTTTGGATTGGAGGGAGTATATGAATAGCTAGATTTGTCAGTGGTGTTTAAATATTTGGAGGGTTTAGATTATATGATAGCATTATTATAAAGCTCCACATGCATAATATATAACTACTAACTAGTATATGAAAAGCTAGATTTGTCAATAGTGTTCAAGTCCTGGAAGCAGCCTCTTTTAGAAATGCAAGGAAAGGCTGCATACAAAAGACCCAAAGTGATCGGACCCTTTCCTGGACCCTGTGCAAGCAGGAGCTACGTGCACCGCGCTGCCCTATTTTTATTGTAAATATTTAGAGGGTTTCTGCAGATTAAAAGATAGCATTAGTATAAAGTTCCACATACATAATCTATAACTACTAAGTAGTGTATGAATAGCTGGATTTGTCAGTATTGTTTAAGTATTCGGATATGGATACATTATATGCTCAATGGCAAGTTACGTTTTCTTTTTCCCTTTACATTTTTCTTGTCTTCTACATCAGTTTTAAATTTACATGTTATTTAATGAATATGTGTTCCATAATTTCATGCCAGTTAGAACTGAGCGTCTGCCAACATATTCGCACGCAACATGATTCAAGCTTTGCATTCAACTGTTAGATAGTAGTACACATGATTATCCCCGTGGCACTCTCTAGCCTCTTCCATGTTTTCGGAGGGACGGTACATATATTTGTTTTCTAGGTGCATATTTATCTCTTATACTCCCTCCGTTCCAAAATAAGTGTCTTGAGCTTAGTATAAATTTGTACTAGAGCTAGTACAAAGTTGAGACACTTATTTTGGGACGGAGGGAGTAGTAGTAATCAATCTAGAGTTTGAATAGGCTACATTCTTTAGAAAAAGACTGTCCAAGAATAGTCAACATCTTCCTATCTGTTTCCAAAACAGAAAACATATTCAACTCTGTTTCTTTTTCTCTTGAACCCAAGTATGGGTGTGTTTTTAATCATCAAATCTTAACCGTTAATTTTTTCTTAAATCTTAAGTGTTTTATAAAATAAAAATAATAGTTAGATAGATTCCAATTGGATAGAAGAGTTTGCATCCTATAGATATTTATTTGGTTTCTAATTAGGGCTGTTAAAGCCAATTAAATATCAACCAACGTTAACTCTGTAAAATCTTAACATTTCTTTTATATTCCAGATACTGGTTTGTCACTCTGATTCCTATAGTTAAGACACTCAAATCTAATTAAATTTTAACCGTTCTTCATCCATCAAATCTTAACTGTTATCTTTCAATTGCTTTCGTATTATAATGATAGTAGATTTAAAAAGTTCTAGATGGCAGTGGTGTATCAGTATCTTATTTCACTTTCATCGCTTCTGTAAAAGCTAGATAAAATGATCTGTATCACTAGAATCTATTGCCTTGCACATACTGTATTTGTCTACACAAATACTTGTATTCCTTTTTACACTGAATTTCCTTTTTGTTACAGGTGGATTCAGAATATGAAGTTACTGGAAACAGTATTGGAAATGTTGGTCCTGAGAGCACAGAAAAGGGTTCATCTTTTCTTATAAAAACATTACGATCATTCAATGAAGCTTTGATTAAGGATGATGACGCAAATGTTGCTGAGATTGAGGCCTTCTTACTTTGCATTGATGTCAAGGATGAGAAGAACTCTCTTGTGAGGAAACTCATTGCTTTAGATGAATTATTGATAACCGTGAGAGATCCTGTCTTTAGAGCAGGTGCAGACTCTGAATTCTACAGACTGAGAGCAGGTGCAGACTCTGAATTCTACAGACAGAAGACAGAAACAGAGAGCTGGTGGCAAATGTGCAAGGGGAAGTTATGGAGAGCTTTCTTCGCTAGCTGAATAAGCCCATCTATCAGGCAAAATTCATATGAATATCAGGCTACATTCAGGCGATACTGTTTGTCAGGCACAGAGCTCAGGGTAGCAACCACACAGGTAAGTGAGCTTTGTTGAAATGCGTTGGTACTTTAGTTTTTAGGTTCTGTGATGACGGCATGTGCTAATGTTAATGTATGTTAGTTGAAACAGTGATGATTGTAACCATAATCAGTATTCAGTATGACTGGTTGGGAAGAGACCAAGTCTTCAGTTTCATCTACTGGTGCGAGCCCCAAAGTGGTGCTTCTTCTTCTCTTTTTCTAATCAATGATGTGCAACATTTTGTCAGCTTGGTATTAAATATTTCCTTTTTGTTGTAGAAGTGTATATATGTGCGAGAGAGTTTGAAGGTCATATAAGTAAAGGCGTGTGACCATTCTCTGCTGCATATAATAACTAAAATGCTTTTTAGCCTTTTCCCTTCGCCAAGATGCTTGTAGTGTGAATCATAACTGCCCTGCTATTTTTATGTGAATTGACCAAAAGATTAAATGGTCAGGTTTATTCAGGTTTCAGTAAGAGCTGTTTTTTTCCCCAGAGATTTTTCACTGTTGAGTCTGCACCAAATGCACGTCAGTTTGTATTATGATTTTTAGAGACAGATTATTATTTCCTGCGTTTGCCCATTTTGTTTTACATTTTATGCTAGGTCACAAGTTTATTGTAAGGAAATTTGGGCAAAACATTCTTTACCTCCCCCGTTCCCTCCCTCCCTTTTGCCTTTTTCTACTACAATTTTAAGCAGGCAGTCTGTCCATCTAGTTTACGTGGAATGAAACTAGTATCCGAGGGAGCGCGGACTACACTGAATTTTGTGAACACATGATTATGGCACGTTTGCAGTTAACATTGGGAGCAGCAGACAGTTCTATGCTGATAGTATTTTTTTTAAGGAGACATCGGGAGGCACTATGCTGATAGCAAGTGCTCTCCTGTTTCCATGGAGTCTTGTACAGGCACCAAAGGCATTTCTATTGGCATGACCAGTGTCACGTTGACGTATATTCTATTTTCATCATATATATGGGAAATAGACATGGCTAACATGCCATGACCTGAACCTTAAGCACACCCTGGGTGTTTATTTTTAAAATTAAGATTTAGGAAGAACGTTGTTTCAGTTTATTCTAAATCATTGTACACAGAAAAGTCTGGAAAAGTAAACTGGAACAACCGGGGTCTGTTTGGTTCTAAGCAATCCCCTTGCCCAGCCTAGCAAGGAAGCCAATTATTTGGTTCC
Organism: Triticum aestivum; assembly: GCF_018294505.1. Lineage (NCBI taxonomy): Eukaryota > Viridiplantae > Streptophyta > Magnoliopsida > Poales > Poaceae > Triticum > Triticum aestivum. The sequence continues at coordinate 703,882,241 of NC_057798.1, read as the reverse complement.
TGGGCGACCATGACTCGTTACGTGTGGTTTCCAGCTTTTCCTTCGATCGAGCGGGCAAGCCGATTTGGCTAGCCTCCATCGGCAAGGCTAGCCTAGCCCAGCAAGGCGAACAGGCAAGGGAACCAAACAGACCCCAAGTAGAAATTGAAGATAATGTATGTGTTCACAGGATGCACCACGCACATCATGCTTCAGCACAACGGCAAACCTGAACCGTTGGCTGAGCAACAAATGCTTAGATTCTATATATATGTGAACATCAAATGTTACCCTCGTTGGTTGCCCCCCTCCCGAGAGTGGAGTTTCTGCTCCGGGGAGCGCATGCTGTCTTTATATTTTATAAAATTCAAAAACTATGTCAAAATATTTACAAAACAGTGCATGACTTTCATTGCCCATGTTGCGAGAGGTCACACTGGATGTGGTCTGCCTGTCGTGGGGTGAGGGACTGCCTCGGTGTATGCACATCGCTTGCCTGCCTACTGCGATGCCGCACAACCCCTCATCCGAAGTCCCTAGCAGCACGTGATTATCACATCCAGGCCACGACTGCTGCACCGATGAGTGACGGGCTTGCATTGCACATAACACAACAAAAGACAATCATTGTAACAAGAAAGGTATTGCACTGGACTGAAAGCCGAAAAGATATACAGATGGCTCTCTCCTCCCCTCCCTCGCTCCCTCCCCGCGGGACGCCGTCGGCTTGCGGTTCCCCCTCGTCCCCGGCGTCCAAGTCAGATTCGCTCCCCTGCTCCCTTCTCCCCTCGTGCTCCTCTCCGGGCTATCCGCCGGCGGCGGGGCCCGAACCCCTCCCACCTGCGTTCCCCCCTCCCTGTCCGGTGGCCCTGGCAGCGCCACGGGCCAACAAGTTCTGGGCCCTTGATTCCGACGACTCTGGCTCCGATTCTGATCCTGAGACTCCCCCTCCTCCTCACTCGGCATCGGTGGTTGGGTTGCCTCCGTTATTGGTGGCGGGCCGTCGGCGCAAGTTTGCTCCGGGGGGTCGGGGCCGGCTGTGTGCGCTTGATGCGGGCCCGGATGGATGGCGTCGTGTTGGCCGTGGGCGCCGGCGCGCCGCTCCCTGGGCGGCGGATCCTTCTTTGGTGAGCCCGGGGGTGGACGCCATGGCCTCACCCGTCTCATCCTCCTCGGTGGCGGTGCCCTCCGGTTCGTCGCCGTCCAGGTGCCTCCCTTCCACGTCGTCGGCGGCGCCGGCGCAAACCCTAGATCTGGGATCGGGTCTTGCGTTGGTGCCCCGGTCCGTGGGCCGGGTCCCTCTGGTCGGTGACAGGCCGTGTGGGCCTGTGTCGGCCCCTTCGCTGGATTCCACGGCTGATTTCCCCCCCCCTCGTGTCTGAGTCTGATGGGCCTAGGCCAGCCCAGTTGAGTCCGCCTCCCCCTTCGGCCCTTTCGACAGAGCCCGGCCTGGCTGGCTCGGGCTATTTATGGGTCCGAAAGGGGTCGGTTCCCCCTTTTCTAGGGTTTCCTGCCTCCGCTGTTGATCTGCGACGGCGCCATTTCCCTATCCGCCGCTTTGTCAGATCCAAGCCTCCCCCTCCCCTCCTCCTCCCCTTCTTGTCGGTGGTGGCGATGGACCGCTCCCGTGGGTCCTCCAGCGACGCTGTCTCCGGCCTCAAGCGGGGGCGGGACGGCTCTGGCGACGCCGCTGCGGATCTGGAGTTTGAGGCGTCGCTCCGCGCCAAGCTCCAGGCTTCGCGGTCGGAGGCGGGTGCCGCTTCGCCGCGTGCATCTGGTTCCGGGTCGGTGGCTTCTCCGTCCTTGGCGCCCGCAGCTCCGGTGCATGTGGTCGACCCTTGGGAACAGGCGGCGCGGGGGAGCCGGGCGTGATCTTCGGGCCCCTCCTCGTCTCCTTCCTCGCTTGCTCCCATGGGTGGGCCTCCGCGGGCGCCGGCGGCGGGCTGTGGCGGGCCGTCCCGCTTCGTTCCTCGTGGTGGCTCTGGGGCCCCGGCCCGGCGTCCGGTTGGCCCTGCGGCGGGACGTGGTGCTGGCGCGGGTGCCGTCGGTGGTTCCTCTGGAGATGTCATCCTCCCTCCGCCGCCTTCTCGTGGTGCGAACCGTAACTCCTCTCACTCCCAGGTTTCTAATCCCATCCTCACCTGCTTCGCGTGTCATCGCCCTGGCCATTTCCAGTCTCGGTGCGAGAACCCTCCTTTCTGTCTCATCTGTAGGGAGGATGGACACCTAACGGTGGACTGTCAGAGTAGGATCAAGCCCCCCTCCTTCGTCCATTTTGGGATTGGCCTCCCGGGTTGCTCTTTTTTTGCCATGGACAAGGAAGTCCCCGCAGCTGCTCCCATTCCCTCCCTGTCCAACGTGGGTGTCATTACTGTCCAAGACAAGCGTATCTCTTCACAAGCCCTCTTGGATGAACTTCATATGTGGGATGAAGGGGGTTGGGACTGGCAGATCCGGCAGCTTTCTGATTTCGAGTTTGCGGCCACTTTCCCCTCTAAAGAGAGTCTTCACATGATGTCTTCCTGTACCAGTTTCACTCTCCCTGTGAATCATCTTGTTGTATCGGTCAAAGCGGCTTCCAACGGATCCAAGACCATATCTCCTCTGTCTGATGTCTGGGTGCTCGTTGATGATGTGCCTCCCAGCTTGCGCACCGTGTCCTTCTTGATGGCTTTTGGGGTGCTTATCGGGAAACCTATTGAGGTCGATCTTGCTTCGCTGTCGGTTCTGGGTCCTGCTCGCCTTCATGTGTGGTGTGTTGATCCGATCTGCATCCGTGGTTCCGTTGATGTCTTCCCGGCGGCTGGTGGCTTTCGTCTTCGAGTTCGGGTGGAAGGTGCTCCTGGTGCGGCCGCTACTCCTCCCCCCCTCCTCCCCCGGCCTCGGGTGACGATGACAAGAGCCGGGAGGGTGGGGGGGGGGTCCTGAGGACTCGCTGAATGGCACGGATCCCTGATTCACCCAGTCTGCGTGGGATGGGCTTTCTCCTGCTAAGCAGGAGCTGATGAAGGACTGTGCTCCGGCTCCGGCGGGTGGTGGGGTTCAGGGCTCGGTGCCTGGTACGGTGGCTGGTCCTACGGCCGCGACTGCTTCGAAGGGCACCCCCTTGTCTGGGGCGTGCTCCAACATGCCCGTGTGCCCCACCTCCCCCTCGCTGTCCGGCATTGAAGATCTACCTCCAGTGGGACCTTCGGCAGCCAAGAAAAGGAAGAAGTCCTCGGTGAAGAAGTTTTCCGTGAAGAGCCGGGCCTCGGGGGACTCCAGGCAGTCGGCGGCTGGGCTCTGCCGCCGTCTGGAGGCGGACCTGGGGGCGGCTTCGGGCCCTTCTTCGGCGGCGGCTTCCCCTGGTCGGGCCCCTCCGGTCCCTGTGCGCTCTCCTGCCTCGACCGCTCGCAAGAGTGGCCGCGTCTTTAACAGTGGCGAGCGCGTGGTGGATCGGGCGGCTCGGCGTGCGGCGGCGCGTGATCTTCCCCCCACAGGTTTGGATTCACCCTCATATCCTTCCCCCCCTTTGGCTCACTCTCCTGTTAGGCTTGTTTTACCCTCCGATTCCGATGAGCATCTCCTTTCGATATTAGCTGATGTTGGGATATGTCTAGACGCTAGCGTGGGTTCTCCCTCCTCTCTGTTGCAGTTGATTCGTGCTAATGAACGTGCTCAAGCTGATATCGCCAAGGCCAAGGAGGCCGGGATTGGGATGGATGCCCCTCTGGTTGTGGCCGGAGGGGAAACGGGCGAGGTTGCTAGGGGGCAGCTGTCTCCGGTGCTGAAGCGCGGGGCCGGGAAACGTGCTAAAACCTGCAAGGCTCCGTGCAGGTCGAGCTTGAGAATTAAAAACCTTTCCCTAAGATGAAGGCCCTGTTTTGGAACATTAGAGGGTTCTGCGCTAGGGGGCGCAGAGACCAACTGAAGGACTTAATGCGCGCTGAAAGAATTGATTTTATCGGGCTTGTTGAGACTCTTAAACCCTCCTTTTCTCCTTCTGAACTATCGGCGATTGCTGGGATTGATAGATTTAGGTGGAATTTCGTGGCCTCTGTTGGTCAGTCCGGCGTCTTTCTTCTGGGCACCAATAATGTCACCTTTGATTTTGTGGCTTTCGACCATGGTATATACTGGGCTAGTATGATAGTTTCCCTACGTTCCAATAACACCCTCCTTGAACTTATGGTAGTATATGGTCCGGCTGATCATTCCTTGTCACAAATTTTCTTGGATGAGATTTTTACTAAAATTGATGCCTGCCAACTGCCACTCCTGATTGGGGGTGATTTTAATCTGCTTCGGTATCCTTCTGATAAGAGTTCTGTCAATTTCTCCTGGGTGCTGGCCGAGGCTTTTAATGCTTTCATCAGGGACACAGCTATCCGTGAGATCCCGAGGGTTGGGGCCCGCTACACTTGGACCAACCGACAGACTTGTCCTATTCGCTCGGTTCTTGATAGACTTTTTATCTGCCCTGCTTGGGATGGCCTTTTTCCTCGTTGCTCACTTCGGGCCCGCCCCATCATCGGGTCCGATCATGCTCCTCTCATCCTTGACGATGGTCTCTGCCCCAATGGCTGCCAAAGATTTCAATTTGATGCGTCCTGGCTTTTAGTGGAAGGGTTCCCTGATATGCTGGCTCAGAAGATCTTGGGCTTTCTTACCTCCCCCCATCATTCATTTGGCCCTATGGATGACTGGCATTATGTTTCTTACTCCCTACGCAAGTTCCTTAGAGGATGGGCCAAGAACCACTTTGCTGAGTCGAGGCACGACAAATCTAGGTTGAGTGCTCAAATTAGTGCCCTCGACTCCCGTGCGGACAACGGTGGGCTCTCGGCTACTGAGTGGCAAGTTCGCTATGGCCTTGAGAAGGAGCTTCTGGCTATTCATCGCCAAGAGGAAGTGTATTGGAAGCAAAGGGGTACGATTAATTGGACTCTTAAGGGTGATTCTCCCACGGCTTACTTTTTCGCCATTGCGAATGGCAGACGGCGTAGATGTTTGATTAACAGCCTCATTATTGATGGTGTTAGGGTCTCTGAACCGCCGGTCATTCTCCGTCATGTAGTTCGGTTCTTCTCTAACCTGCTTTCGGCTAAACCAGACCTCGGATTCGCGCTAGCCCCGGGCTTCTGGGCTCCCATTGATAGGATTTCTCACGCTGATAATGAGCTTCTGTTGATTCCCCCTTCTGAGGAGGAAATTTTTGATACTATTCGGACGGCTAATTCTAATGCGGCTTCAGGCCCTGATGGTTTCTCCATTCCGTTCTTTCGACAATTCTGGCCCCAACTAAAAGGCCTAATTTCTGCTGTCATCCAAGGGTATTGGCTGGGATCGGTTGACATTTCTAGACTTAACTATGCGGTTCTCTCCCTCATCCCTAAGGTCAAGGGTGCGGATATGATTTCTCAATTTAGGCCGATTGCTTTAATCAACAACTTCGCAAAGATGCCTGCAAAGGGCATGGCCACTAGGCTATCTCCCATTGCACATCGGACCATTAGCCCTTTCCAGTCTGCTTTCATCAAAGGGAGGTTCATTTTGGACGGGGTACTTTGTTTACATGAGATTGTTCATGACTTACGGGTGCGAGGGACCAAGGCTGTGGTTCTCAAACTTGACTTTGAAAAGGCCTACGACTCAGTTAGCTGGAAATTCCTTCGGCAAGTTCTTTTGGCTAAGGGCTTTGAGGGGCCTGTTATGCAGCGCTTGATGCAATTGGTTTCTGGGGGGCACACGGCTGTGGCTGTCAATGGCCAAATTAGCCAGTTTTTTGCTAATGGCAGGGGCCTCAGGCAAGGGGATCCAACGTCCCCTTTACTCTTCAACTTTGTGGCTGATGCTCTATCTCGCATTCTCTCTCGAGCTGCCTTGGCTGGTCATATCACTCCGGTGAGCTCTCATCTCATCCCTAATGGCATCTCTCATCTCCAATATGCGGATGATACTATAATTCTGATGGAACTTAATGATAATAGCCTCACCAATCTGAAATTCCTTTTGCTTTGTTTCGAAGCGCTCTCAGGTCTCAAAATCATTTTCTCTAAGAGTGAGGTTGTAGTGACTGGGGTCTCGGACGAAGAGGCGCAACGGGTGGCCCATCTTCTGAACTGCTCTTTGGGATCCTACCCTCTTAAATATCTAGGCCTCCCCATTTCCCCGCTTAAACTTTTGGCTAAAGACTTCGCTCCGGTGGTTACCAAAGTTGGCAACAGAGTTCTCCCTTGGCGAGGGTGATATAATACGCAAGCGGGCAAGGTCGCCCTTACTAACTCCTGTCTTTCTTTGCTACCTATGTTCTTAATGGGATTCTATCTTCTCTCTAGTGGGGTTCATAATGGTTTTGACAAGCATAGGGGTGCTTTCTATTGGAATGCAGCGGACAATAAACGTAAGTACAGGATGGTCAGATGGGACATTATATGTCGCCCCAAGGCCAAAGGGGGTCTGGGCATTATTAATACGCGAGTGATGAATAATTTTCTTATGATCAAATGGTGGTGGAAGATCATGACTCTTGAGGAACTGCCACCCTGGCTCTCTATCCTAAAAGCTAAATATTTCCCCTCCTCGAGTCCTATGTTCGCGCCGGCTGCGGGTGGGTCGCAATTTTGGCATCAACTGGTTAAAGTCCGGCCGATCTTTCGGTCCCTTGTAAAATTTGTAGTTAGGAAAGGTAAGTCTACGCGGTTTTGGCTTGATTGGTGGGTCGGGGACTCCACGCTGGCTGTTGCTTTTCCGGTTCTATTTTCATATTGCGATGATACTGAGGTTTCTATCTTTGAGCTCTTGGCTAGGGGTTGGGTTCTGGATTTTCATCGCTCTCTTTCTCCTGAAGAGTTGGAAGATTGGCAGCGCCTTACTGCTTGCTTCCCCCTGCTCCCGGAGGAAGAGGATGCCGTGGTGTGGCCCCTCTCCTCTTCGGGGCGTTTTTCGGTTAAATCTGCTTACTCCAAGCTTATCCCTGGGGGGCGCCCGGTCAAGTTTAAGCATGTCTGGTCGGCTCGAATTCCTCCTAAGATCAAGATATTTCTCTGGCAAGCTGTCCGGAGTAAGCTTCCGGCGGCCGATCAGATTAAGAAAAGAAACGGGCCGGGGTCCGACAGGTGTGTGCTTTGTGGGGCACTGGAGAACACCGAGCATATTTTCTTTCACTGCTCCTTAGCTAAACTTATGTGGAGTTGCATCAGACTCTGGTTACATGTAAATTGGTCCCCTTCCTCCTTTGAAGACCTGAGGCATTATGTCAATCTTCTTTCTGGCCATTCTAAAAGAGTCTTCTTAGTTGGATGGGCTGCGATTGGCTGGTCGTTGTGGACTACTAGGAATAAGTTCTCGATTGAACATATTTTTCTGGCTAATCCTGTCAATTGCTTATTTAAAGCCAATGGTTTCTTGCAGCAATGGAGATTATTGACTAAAGAAGGGGACCTCCAGGCCTTCGGCGCCATGCTATCCAAGATGAAATCTACGGCGTCTGGGCTTCTTCGGCTTTCTTTGAGGACGGCTTCCTGAATGCTCTTTTGGTGTCTGGTTTAGGCTGGCCTGCATGCCATGTAAGGCCGTTGGCCTTGTAATGATACTTTATCTTCTGCGTGTAATACTTTGTTGGGTGCTGGTTGTTGGTCTTATACTCTGCACCACCGGACTCGCGGGCTATGCCTACGGCCCAGGGCCGTCGGCATAGGTCCATTGCCGTCGGCATAGATCTATGCCTACGGCTGCCGTCGGCATAGCCCCGTCGGCGTAGATCACGTCAGAGTAGATGTGTCAGACCGTCGGCGTAGTATAGCCGTCGGCATAGGAGCATATGCCGACGGCCGTGGGAGAGCCGTCGGCATAGTTTAGCCGTCGGCGTTGTTTTCCGTCTGACGGCAACGGACGGTGCCGTCAACAGACGGCTTCTCCTGGCGGCAGGGCTATGCCTACGGCAAAGCCGTCGGCATAGATGGAAATCTATGCCGACGGCTTTGCCGTAGGCATATCTCTGCCACGTGGCAGCTCCTGGTTTCTCCTGGCAGCAGGGCTATGCCTACGGCAAAGCCATCTGCATAGTTTTTCATATGCCTACGGCTTTGCTGTAGGCATAGATGTGCCACGTGGCAAGCCCTGGTAACTCCTGGGCGTATATATGCCGACGGCTTTGCCGTAGGCATAGTTTTTTTTGTTTTTTTATTTTCCCTGTTTTCTCTTTTCCAATTCATTTGACAGCATTTCAAAACAGAACAATATGAAATTATGCAGAAATATGACAATTCATCATGTGAACATACTCAAGTTCATCTAAACATACTCAAGTTCACCATCATCATCTAAACATACTCAAGTTCATCACATCATCTAAAGATCATCACCGATGGAAGTTCATGAACATAAAAGTAGTGCAAGACATGAAACATGATAAAAGTAGGAATATGAAAGGCATGGCACGATGGCCACATGCACGGAATCATCAAGCAAGAGCACCCCCGCCAAAACCACCACCTCCGCCAAAACCACCACCACCACCTCCGCCAAAACCACCACCACCACCTCCGCCAAAACCACCATCGCGACCACCACCACTCTGCCAGATCGGAGTGACTGGGGTCGACGGAGCAGGAGTCGAGCCACCGGTCCCCTACATGTTTCAGAAAAGATTCTAACGGTAAATATGATATGATAGTGTTTCATGAACGAGAACTAGTTTGCTAGTAGTTAGGCAAATGTACTAACCGGACCATCACTGCCTAGTGCCACCCATTCATCGAACGTGGGCACGTGTGGGGGTTCTCCCGCAGGTGGTGGTGGGGGTCCCATTTGTGGTGGATCCGTGCGGTTAGTCCAAGATGCCAACATAGCCTGAATGTTAGTTAAACAAGCAAACTAGAAGATCAGAAGGAATGAAAGTGCAAAAATTTAGGTTGGTTTTAAGAGGGCAAAACTAACCGTCATCATCTGACGGTTGTAATCATCGTTTGCCTTCACTCGTTTCAAGTACTCCCGCACCTCGAGATTCCTATGCTCGACAAACTCCTTATATGCCTACATAATTTAGGTTGTTTCTAAGTGAGCAATGCTGAAAATAAACTGAGAATGCAAGATAGAAAAAGATAAAGAGGAAGTACTTACAGCATGCTGGCGGGCTAAGGGAGTCTGTGAACGCCCCGTACTCTCTAACTGGCTCGGGTTGCTAGCCCGAAGCCGTGTGTACGAGATCGAAGGAGTGATCAAGCCATCGAAACACGGATACCGGCCATTCTTCTTCCCCTGGATGGCCACCACCGCCGTGTCGTCGATCTGAGACTGGGCGACCTCAGCAACAGGAACATCCGGATGCAACTCCTGATAGTGATGAATGTAAGACCCCAGGTGCTCCTCGGTCTTGCCGTAGTACTGGCTCTCGCCCTCCTTGCGATGACTCCGCTCGCGGGCCAGCTTCCACGACTCCATGTCTGAGAGCGGCCTCTTCAACTTGTCCTCCTACAACGTCAAATAGAAGTCAGCCATACATAAGAACATGACGTAAAGAAGAACAAAAATGCATCATGCACATAGATATACCTTCATGGCCTTGAAGCCCCAGTGGTTCCTGTTTCCTTGGCCGTGTGTCCCGTCGTCTCCACGGTTAGCCCGGGCCTTGATGCTCTTGGCAGCAAACTCTGCATCGGCGCCGAGCCACCTATCCACCAAACTCGCCCATCCGTCATGCCTTCCATAGCACCAACGAGGAACAACCTATGCAAATTTTGGAAGCATGACATGTGAGCACGAAACATATAGTTGACTGCTTGAAACAATGAAAAGTTAGTAATAGTTACCATCATGAACTGCTCCTTGCTCAAGGTAAGTCGTAGCTTCTGCGCTTGAGTTTTGGGCATCTTTTGTTGCAGGTAGTAGTGGTAGTACTGCGAGACGGCAACCCAGCGCACCTCGTACTGCAACTGACGAGCTTTCTTCTTCGCAGCCGCAAGCAAGACCACGTCGGCTCTGGCCTTGTGCTCGTCAAGAACTCTATAGAGTTGCTGCAATCATGCAAAAACCAGAAGTAAACAAGGCATGAGTTGAGTGATTCAATGATAAACTATGAACGAAACTGAAGACAAGTGATTCAGAAGAGAACTTACCCAAAATTTGGTGATCACGGCCTTAGCGGTCGTCCCGTACTCCGCGTTGCTGCAAGCCTCGTAGTGGGCCCAGCTCGTGGCCAAAACCCGCTGCTGCGGGTCCCTGTCTGGCCGCGGGCAGAATAGGCCAGGCCAAAACTCCTTCAATAGGACAGTGATAAGGCCGTTCGGTTTACGGCCCTTTCCGTGAAGGATCCAGTTTCTGCAAAAGAATCAAATGATTGCCATGTGTACAATAAGAAAATGTTGTCATGTGTTGAAAATATGATTGAGAGGCACTTACTCTGTCCCCACAGGTTCAATGAGCCACTTGTGCTCCTCGATAGAAGGTGGTGTAGGTAGTCCGGCATTACCACGCAGCCACCCCTGCGAAGAACCCGGTGGCAAGTCACCCCACAACGCGGGATCAACCTCCCCTCCACCCTCCTCGCCTCCTCACCCTCCTCCTCGGCCTCCTCCTCCTCACCCTCCTCCTCGGCCTCCTCCTCCTCGCCATCAGGAACATACTCCTCCTCCTCAGACTCAGAAGGTGCCTCTGTATAGGAGGGCATCAAAGAAGACCCTCCTATTTCAGACACGGCCCGGAGTTTTTTGCCCCGGTTGCCTCTCCCCCCACCTCCTCCTCCTCTAGGGGCTCTCCCCCCACCGCCTCCTCCTCTAGGGTCTCCTCCCCCGACCCCTCCACCTCCCTGTGAGGTGTCATCCTCGCGTAGTCGGGAGGGAACCTTGTGGGCTCGTCCACTCCGAGTAAGTCCTTTAAATTTACTGAGGAAACTAGCGCCGCTGGACTTGCCCATGATTATTAAACCTGCATTGAGAAGAGAATAAACAATTAGTAAGGATATCAATTAAACAAGCATACAGGAAAAACATTAATACCAGAAGAGCACATTAAGCATACTATTGTAATGATCATTAAAAGAACTTACATTTTCTAGAACCCATATGAATCATCACTATTGTAATCTATTTGTGGACCGGTCTCATCATCACTATCACGCATATCTTCTTCGTTGTCTGACGGAGGTGGAGGCTCTTCCTCATCGTCAGCGTCTTCATTTAACTTTTCAAGCATAATTATGTCTCTTTGATTCACAACTGCCTCACCATCAATCCGTGCGTCGTCGTCGTTTGGGTCCAGGTCAACATAACCCAAGTCATCATCCTCGTTGCTTCGGACCACGTCATCATGTTCCTCTTGATAGAACACTCCCTCGTATGTCATGGGGTTTATGTTGTAGTAATCATCATCGTTCGGGTCCGGTAGCTTACCATGCGGCGACACCTTGAACACAACTTCCCAACCCTTTAGGTACTCTTTCTGGCATGGGTAAGGCAGATAATATACTTGTGTGGCCTGGGTAGCAGCGATAAAGAGATCAGCTCCGGCATAGACGGTTGATGGTTTAACTTCAACTAAACCAACAGAAGGCGTATGTCTCAGACCCTTTTTGGGGTCGAACCATCGGCATTTGAACACAGTGAGACTTAGGTGTTCGCGGCCACGTTTGAATGTAAGCTCGTATATTTTTCCTACCCTTCCGTAGTAATCTACTTTATTATCTCCTTCAGTGAAGACTCCGGTATTTATGGTTTTGGGATCAGGCCGACTGTTCTGGTGCTCCTCTGTATGGAAGCGATACCCATTCACATCATACTTTTCGCATGTCATGACGACGGGATCAAAACCCATAGAAACCCATCTCAATTCTTCATCCATTGATCCGGTCGGATCATTTCCCTACAAGTTTAATTGAAATTATAGGGTGCATGAGTTTAATTGAAATTATAGGGTGCATGAGTTTAATTGAAATTATAGGGTGCATGAGTTTAATTGAAAGTGTGAAAAATTACTTTCTCCATGAACCACGCAACGAAATTTTTCCTTCCATCAGCACCCTTTCGGAGAAGAGCAAGTGCCTCCGCTTCAGTAGGAGGCAGCATTCCCGTCCATTCTTCTTCAACGAATCGACTACAATAAGAAAAGCGGTATAAGAACTAGGCAAAGTGAACATAACGAATTGACTCAAAGAATGGTGCTAAGGTATTACCTCATCCACTCATCCTCAACTTCCTTGATGTTGTGCAAGATATAGAACATGACATCCTCCCACTCATCTCGTGGCATGAGATAAGGTTTCGAGCATCCAGCCCTACCACCTTGCCCGATGAATAGAGGCAACTTGGGTTTATACTTGGGTTCTTCTGTATTGTATCGAGACACCTTATTGTGCAACGTGGGAACATGGTCCGGATAGTAGGCTGTCCTGAGGTCTGCCACCTCCTCTAGGATAACTGCCTCAGCTATGGAAGCTTCAATCTTAGCTTTGTTTCCACATTTCTGTCTCAGATGCTTGTTCTGTCTCTCAGGGCCGTACTGCCAACGATTCTGCACAGGGCCCCCCAACAATACCTCGTTCGGGAGGTGCAAAATGAGATGTGTCATCGGAGTAAAGAAGCCTGGCGGGAAGATCTTCTCTAGCTTGCATATCAACTCCGGCGCCTTCTTATGCATTTCTTTTATCTTCTCAGGACATACTTCTTTAGCACAAAGCGTGCGGAAGAAATGGCTTAACTCCGCAAGCACACGCCAGACACGCTCGGGAACATAGCCCCGAACCATCACCGGCATAATCCGCTCAATCCATACATGATAGTCATGACTCTTGAGCCCGGTCACTCTGCCCGTTGAAAGATTGACCCCCTTACTTATATTCGACGCATAACCATCAGTGAACTTCACGACGTGTTTCAGCCACTTGAATGCCTCCATCTTATGATCCTTTTTAAGTACGAAGTCAGCATCTGGCTTGAACCAAGATTTTCGACTGCCTGTGGGAGGCTGCATGTGTAGACGTGGTCTATCACAAATATTCTGTTGATCAACTCTAGCATTAACATTATCCTTTGTCTTATCAGGAATGTTGAGGATCGTGCGAAAAAGGGACTCTGCGACATTCTTTTCGGTGTGCATCACGTCTATGTTGTATGGAAGTTTGAGGTCCTTAAAATAGGGAAGCTGCGTGAAGGGGGTAATGTGAGTCCAGTTGTGCGTCTCACCATATCCTTCAAAAAATTTCCCTTTACCTTTTCCTTTTCCTTTGCCCTCGCCCTCGTCTTCGCCTGTGGCTTTGCCTTTGCCTTTGCCTTTGCCTTTCCCTTCACCGGCAGGCTTAAGAGCTTTCAGCTGAGCAAGCACATCCGCACCAGAAAACGTTGGAATCTCGTTTACTTCATGGACAACTTTGCCTTTTGTGAAGTTCTTCTTGTCTTCCCTATCAGGATGGTCTGGAGGGAGGAACTGTCGATGCAGGTCAAATGCAACATACTTGCCACCCTTCTTCAGCCAAATGAAAATCAAGGCCTGCATGCACACTGGGCAAGGCATCTTTCCACTTGTACACCATCCGCAGAACAAGGCATAACCGGGAAAGTCATGCATGCAATATTGTAGCCAAACTTTCATCAAGAAATTTTTCTGCAGATGTCGGTCGTATGTCAACCTCGGGAAGTACCAAGAATGGTGCAAATCATCCACCAATGGCTGCATAAACACACTCAAATTCTTCCCCGGATATTCAGGCCCCGGAATTATAAGCGACAGGAACATGGTCTTGCGTTGCATTATGGCGCCAGGAGGGAGATTCAGCGGAATAAAAAATACGGGCCAACAGCTGTATGGATTAGACGACATACCATATGGATTGGACCCATCACCTGTTATAGCAATTCTGACATTCCCAGCCTCGGCTGCTTCCTCCGGGTACTCTATATCGAATGACTTCCATGCTTCACCTCCTGATGGATGTACAATTTTTTTTGGATTGTACCTTTTCCCTTCCTTGTGCCACTTCATCATTTTGGCAGACTCCTCGGTGATGAAAAGGCGCTGCAGTCTTTTTATAAAATCAAGATACCGAAGAACCTTCACAGGGATTTTTAGCTGCTGCTTCTGACCATGCTTATCAACCACCTCAATATACTGAGAAGAACCGCACTTCCTACAGTACTTGTCATCCGCATACTCATGCCTAAACAAAAGGCAATTCTTTGGACAAACATGTATTTTCTCATAGTCCATCGAGAGCGCCTTCATGATTTTCTTCGTACCGTACATGGTTTTCGGCAGTTCATGGCCCTCAGGCAGGCTGTTAGCCCATACTCCCAGAAATGCTTCGAAGCAACCTCGGCTACAGCCGTACTCAGCCTTGACTGCCATCAGTTGCGAGATGGCATCCAGCACAGACAGCTTGGCACCCTCATAGAGAGGTTTCTTTGACGAGGCCAAGATTTCCAGGAAGGCCTTTGCGGTTTCCTCCGGCTCCTCCGGTTCATTCGCTGAATGTGACGGAGGTGTCGGCTGTGCAGCAAAGACATCATCTAGCATGTCTCTAACCCCATCGTCCTCATAACCAGCGACGCGTTGTCGTATCACATCCTCTCTACCACGGTCCCGCTGGGCAAAGTTTATCGGCATATTAAAGTTGGGCATAAATCCATGCGTGCGAAGGTGCTTAGTCATCTCACTCTTATCTCTGCGAATACGCCTCTTACATCTGGCACACGGGCATTCTGGCACCATCCTCATTGGACTACGGAATATCTCTTTCAAAAACACATCAGTTTTCTCGACCCACTCTGTTGTTACTTGATTCCGACGGAAAAACCCACTATACATCCACTGATTATCTGCCATCTCTGCTTTATTGGAAGCCACACAACAAAATTAAGGATTCATTTAAATTACTCACATCAATATTTTATTTTTTACAAGGTTGACGAGAAACGACATTTAATCCACCTACATCTCTAATAGGTAAAGATGGGTCCTAATCCCACCCGAGAATGTGTAGATTGAGTACGTTGTCCATGCTCTACCCCATTCCGAGACAAAATTTCGGCAGCACCTCCCCGCTGTTCTCCAAATACACGTCTCGGCAAAATGCCGAGAGAATGTGCATCCGGAGAACAACAGGGAGGCGCCGCCGAAATCCTGTCTCGGAACGGGGTAGAGCATGAACAACGTACCCAATCTACACATCCTCGGGCTGTCCGTGGAAAGCGCTGGACAATCCGAAAGAGCTGCGGTGATAAATATGCAATTGAATGCATATTTATCGATGCAACCCTTTCGGACGGGAGACCTAGGTTACGCGACTTGATGTGAAAATTTAATCTAGTGACATGGAAAAAAAGTGGACGAGGTCATGGAATTGTTGCTCACCCTCCGATGTAGTCGATCAAAGGAGACGGACGATCGTGGACCAACACCTCCAACGTCGACAATCACTCCACGAAGATGGAACACCACAAATCCTGTTAATTACACCGAGTGAAAAAAATTTAGGTCATCACCTCACATTAAGCATTGATACTTTTAACTATGAAAAAAATCATGTTTCGTCAAGTGTCAAATTTTGTCCTTCAATTTTTTTGCAACATCATCATGATTAAATAACCACTGATCATATCATAATTTTGCAGCACATCTCACATAGCTACTTAACATTAAGCACTGACACTTAAAACTATGAAAAAAATCTTATTTTGTCAAGTGTCAAATTTTGTCCGGTTCAATTTTTTTGACAAGATCATCATGATAAAAATAATCACTCATCTTATACCAATTTTAGAGCACATCTCAAATGACAAGATCATCATGATAAAAATAATGCAAACTAACAATCTAACATCCTAACATCCAACATTCAACTATATATCAACCTAACAACCTAACATCTAACATCTAACCTAACAATCTAACATCCAACATCCATCCATGCATTCATTCATCCATCCAACAGTAGAAAAAAATGGAAAAAAATGAAAAAAAACGTAGCTCACCGAGAGGGGCGTGGCAGGGGGCGAGGCGGTGGAGGGGATGGTGAGGCAGGGGCGGTCGGGGACGGGAGGGACGGGGCCGGACGGAGCCGCGGCCGGCTCTAGGAGCCGCGGCCGGCGGGGTCGGGAGAGGCCGGGGCACCGGGTTCGGGGGAGGCCGGTGCAGTGGCGGGGTCGGGGGAGGCCGGTGCAGCGCGTGGTCGGGGGAGGCCGGGGCGACGGCGGGTGGAGACGGCGGCGCCGGCCGGTGTGGAGGTGGGGGCGGCGACGCGGCTGTGGAGGCGGGGAGGGCAGCGGGCGTGGTGGAGGCGGGGAGGGCGGCGGCGGCAGGGGGAGGTGGGGGTGCGGCGGCGGCGGCAGGTCGGGGTGGGGGGTGCGGCGGCGGCGGCAGGTCGGGGTGGGGGGTGCAGCGGCGGTGCAGGTCGGGGTCGGGGGGTGCGGCGGCGGCAGCTCGGGTGTGGGGAGACAGTGAGTGGATGGGGGGTAACGCAAGTGGATAAGGTCAACTATGCCGACGGCTAAGCCGTCGGCATAGCTCAGGGCGCCACGTGGCACCTATGCCGACGGCTTAGCTGTAGGCATACTTTCTTTTTCTTTTTTATTAACCACGTCACCGATCCGCGTACAAGCTTCCCTATGGCCGCAGCTATGCCGACGGCTTTGCCGTCGGCATATTCTTATTTTTACTTTTCTTATTTTGTATAAATTTTATAATGTTTTCTTATTTTTTATAAATATTTTAATGTTTTCTTATACATATTTTTTACATGCAGAACATTATTTAAAATGTACCATACATTTTCTTTAATGATTTGAAACATTATTTTTAATGACATGATCTTTGTTTATATTGTACAACAATTTTCTAAAATATCACGTATATTTTTTCTATGGTCTCGTGAAAGGTGATACATAGGAGAGCAACTGACTGAGGGGTACCGTTACCGAGTGCCTGATCCGGTAACTATGCGAGTGCCTGATCCGTCTACTACTGTGTCATCATCGTCTGTTAAGGGGGGCCACGCCCCGGATACGCATGCCGCCTCTTCGGACATGCCACCACACCACCCCGCATGTATGAGGGCCCGGTGCGACGCTCCGGTGGCATTGCTACCCCCCAAGGGCCCCCGACCCGCCTAACCCTGTAGCGTTTGACCACGGGATCTAGCCCTTTGACTTTGCACGGACGGGATTTGACCAGTGGACCTCTTCACCCGGTTGTGTTAGGTCAGCCCATAGGAACACTTTGGAGCAACATCCGGGCCAGACCCACAGCAAGATCCCCTCCGTGTAGACCCGACGCGTCCGTTTCCCCCCTCCAGGTGCCGGCGGTGGCGCCATCCGTGAGGGGGGCCAAACCCCGGAGACGTGTGCCGCCTCTTCGGACATGCCACCACACCACCCCGCATGTATGAGGGCCCGGTGCGACGCTCCGGTGGCATTGCTACCCCCAGGGCCCCCGTCCCGCCTAGCCCTGTAGCGTTTGACCACGGGATCTAGCCCTTTGACTTTGCACGGACGGGCTTTGACCAGCGGACCTCCCCACCCGGTTGTGTTAGGTCAGCCCATAGGAACACTTTGGAGCAACATGCGGGCCAGACCCACAACAAGATCCACTCCGTGTAGACCCAACGCGTCCGTTTCCCCCCTCCAAGTGCCGGCGGCGCCGCCGTCCTAGAGGGGAGGCACACCCCAGACACGTGTGCCGGGCGTTTGCAACCACCACAACACTTCCAAACTCGTGAGAGGCCGCCTACGCAAGATTTGGCGGCATGCTAGCCCCCGGAGGCCGCCGGCCACAGCCGTAGACGCGCGAAGGGCAATCCGCATAGAGGGAATTTTTCGGATACTTCTTCATCACCAAAAATTATGAAAAAAAATACTATCGTTCCTATAGCACATGTGCCCACGTCGTGCAAAAAAACTCATGATTTTATCGCGCTCCGAGTATTTAATAATATTCACGCCGCATCGTTACCGCAGAATGGCTACTACCGTGTCATCGCCGTCCGTGAGGGGGGCCACGCCCCGGAGACACGTGCCGCCTCTTCGGACATGCCACCACACCATCCCGCATGTATGAGGGCCCGTTGCGATGCTCCGGTGCCATTGCTACCCTCCCAGGACCCCCGTCACGCCTAACCCTATAGCGTTTGACCAAGGGATCTAGCCCTTTGAATTTGCACGGACGGGATTTGACCAGTGGACCTCTCCACCCGGTTGTGTTAGGTCAGCCCATAGGAACACTTTGGAGCAACATCCGGGCCAGACCCACAGCAAGATACCCTCTGTGTAGACCCGACGCGTCCGTTTCCCCCCTCCAAGTGCCGACAGTGGCGCCGTCCGTGAGGGGGGCCAAACCCCGGAGACGCGTGCCGCCTCTTCGGACATGCCACCACACCACCCGCATGTATGAGGGCCCGGTGCGACACTCCGGTGGCATTGCTACCCCCCCAGGGCCCCTGTCCTCCCTAACCCTAGAGCGGTTGACCACGAGATCTTTCCCTTTGACTTCCCACGAACAGGCTTTGAACAGTGGACCTCTCCACCCGGTTGTGTTAGGTCAGCTCAGAAGGACACCTGGGAGCAACATCCGGGCCAAACCGACAGCTACATCCCCTCCGTGTAGACCCGATGCGTCCGTTTCCCCCCTCCAGGTGCCGGCGGCGGCGCCGTCCGTGAGGGGGGGCACACCCGGACACGCGTGCCGGGCGTTTGCAACCACCACAACACTTCCAAACACATGAGAGGCTGCCTACGCAAGATTTGGCGGCATGCTAGCCCCCGGAGGCCGCCGGCCACAGCCGTAGACGCGCGAAGGGCAATCCGCGTAGAGGGGATTTTTCGGATACTTCTCCATCACCAAAAATTATGAAAAAAATATTATCGTTCCTATAGCACATGTGCACACGTCATGCAAAAAAAAACTCATGATTTTATCGCGCTCCGAGTATTTAATAATATTCACGCCGCATCGTTACCGCAGAATGGCTACTACCGTGTCATCGCCGTCCGTTAGGGGGGGCCACGCCCCGGAGACGCGTGCTGCCTCTTCGGACATGCCACCACACCACCCCGCATGTATGAGGGCCCGGTGCGACGCTCCGGTGGCATTGCTACCCCCCAGGGCCCCCGACCCGCCTAACCCTGTAGCGTTTGACCACGGGATCTAGCCCTTTGACTTTGCACGGACGGGATTTAACCAGTGGACCTCTCCACCCGGTTGTGTTAGGTCAGCCCATAGGAACACTTTGGAGCAATATCCGGGCCAGACCCACAGCAAGATCCCCTCCGTGTAGACCCGACGCGTCCGTTTCCCCCTCCAGGTGCCGGCAGTGGCGCCGTCCGTGAGGGGGGCCAAACCCCGGAGACGCGTGCTGCCTCTTCGGACATGCCACCACACCACCCCGCATGTATGAGGGCCCGGTGCGACGCTCCGGTGGCATTGCTACCCCCAGGGCCCCCGTCCCGCCAAGCCCTGTAGCGTTTGACCACGGGATCTAGCCCTTTGACTTTGCACGGACGGGCTTTGACCAGCGGACCTCCCCACCCGGTTGTGTTAGGTCAGCCCATAGGAACACTTTGGAGCAACATCCGGGCCAGACCCACAACAAGATCCCCTCCGTGTAGACCCGACGCGTCCGTTTCCCCCCTCCAAGTGCCGGCGGCGGCGCTGTCCGTGAGGGGAGGCACACCCCAGACACACGTGCCGGGCGTTTGCAACCACCACAACAGTTCCAAACTCGTGAGAGGCCGCCTACGCAAGATTTGGCGGCATGCTAGCCCCCGGAGGCCGCCGGCCACAGCCGTAGACGCGCGAAGGGCAATCCGCGTAGAGGGAATTTTTCGGATACTTCTCCATCACCAAAAATTATGAAAAAAATATTATCGTTCCTATAGCACATGTGCCCACGTCATGCAAAAAAAAACTCATGATTTTATCGCGCTCCAAGTATTTAATAATATTCACGCCGCATCGTTACCGCAGAATGGCTACTACCGTGTCATCGCCGTCCGTGAGGGGGGCCACGCCCCGGAGACCCGTGCCGCCTCTTCGGACATGCCACCACACCACCCCACATGTATGAGGGCCCGGTGCGATGCTCCGGTGGCATTGCTACCCTCCCAGGGCCCCCGTCACGCCTAACCCTGTAGCGTTTGACCAAGGGATCTAGCCCTTTGACTTTGCACGGACGGGATTTGACCAGTGGACCTCTCCACCCGGTTGTGTTAGGTCAGCCCATAGGAACACTTTGGAGCAACATCCGGGCCAGACCCACAGCAAGATACCCTCTGTGTAGACCCGACGCGTCCGTTTCCCCCCTCCAAGTGCCGGCGGTGGCGCTGTCCGTGAGGGGGGCCAAACCCCGGAGACGAGTGCCGCCTCTTCGGACATGCCACCACACCACCCCGCATGTATGAGGGCCCGGTGCGACGCTCCGGTGGCATTGCTACCCCCCAGGGCCCCTGTCCTCCCTAACCCTAGAGCGGTTGACCACGAGATCTTGCCCTTTGACTTTCCGCGAACAGGCTTTGAACAGTGGACCTCTCCACCCGGTTGTGTTAGGTCAGCTCAGAGGGACACCTGGGAGCAACATCCGGGCCAAACCGACAGCTACATCCCCTCCGTGTAGACCCGATGCGTCCGTTTCCCCCCTCCAGGTGCCGGCGGCGGCGCCGTCCGTGAGGGGGG
Organism: Triticum aestivum; assembly: GCF_018294505.1. Taxonomy (NCBI): domain Eukaryota; kingdom Viridiplantae; phylum Streptophyta; class Magnoliopsida; order Poales; family Poaceae; genus Triticum; species Triticum aestivum. The sequence goes on along the minus strand of NC_057798.1, from coordinate 703,861,631 downwards.
GCACACCCGGACACACGTACCGGGCGTTTGCAACCACCACAACACTTCCAAACACATGAGAGGCTGCCTACGCAAGATTTGGCGGCATGCTAGCCCCCGGAGGCCGCCGGCCACAGCCGTAGACGCGCGAAGGGCAATCCGCGTAGAGGGGATTTTTCGGATACTTCTCCATCACCAAAAATTATGAAAAAAATATTATCGTTCCTATAGCACATGTGCACACGTCGTGCAAAAAAAACTCATGATTTTATCGCGCTCCGAGTATTTAATAATATTCACACTGCATCGTTACCGCAGAATGGCTACTACCGTGTCATCGCCGTCCGTTAGGGGGGGCCACACCCCGGAGACGCGTGCCGCCTCTTCGGACATGCCACCACACCACCCCGCATGTATGAGGGCCCGGTGCGATGCTCCGGTGGCATTGCTACCCCCCCAGGGCCCCCGACCCGCCTAACCCTATAGCGTTTGACCACGGGATCTAGCCCTTTGACTTTGCACGGACGGGATTTGACCAGTGGACCTCTCCACCCGGTTGTGTTAGGTCAGCCCATAGGAACACTTTGGAGCAACATCCGGGCCAGACCCACAGCAAGATCCCCTCCATGTAGACCCGACGCGTCCGTTTCCCCCCTCCAGGTGCCGGCGGTGGCGCCGTCCGTGAGGGGGGCCAAACCCCGGAGATGCGTGCCGCCTCTTCGGACATGCCACCACACCACCTCGCATGTATGAGGGCCCGGTGCGATGCTCCGGTGGCATTGCTACCCCCCAGGGCCCCTGTCCTGCCTAACCCTAGAGCGGTTGACCACGAGATCTTGCCCTTTGACTTTCCACGGACAGGCTTTGAACAGTGGACCTCTCCACCCGGTTGTGTTAGGTCAGCTCAGAGGGACACCTGGGAGCAACATCCGGGCCAAACCGACAGCTACATCCCCTCCGTGTAGACCTGATGCGTCCGTTTTCCCCCTCCAGGTGCCGGCGGTGGCGCCGTCCGTTAGGGGGGCCACGCCCCTGAGATGTGTGCCGCCTCTTTGAACATGCCACAACACCACGTCGCACATGTATGAGGGTCCGGTACGATGCTCCGGTGGCATTTCTACCCCCCAGGGCCCCCGTCCCGCCTAACCGTGGAGCGGTTGACCACGAGATCTAGCCTTTTGACTTCCCACGGACGGGCTTTGACCAGTGGACCTCTGCACCCGGTTGTGTCAGGTTACCCATAGGGACACCCGGGAGCAACATCCGGGCCAAACCCACAGCTACATCCACCGTGTAGACCCGACGCGTCCGTTTCCCCCCTCCAGGTGCCGGCGCCGTCCATGAGGGGGGCACACCGCGGACGTGAGGGGGGTCACACTCTGGAGACGGGTGTCGGGCGTTTGCAACCGCCACAAAACTTTTGTCGGCATAGCTGTTTTTGATTTTAATAAAATATAATGATCTATATTCAAAAGAACATGACCGCACATTATTAACGTGCTCGAAAAAATACAAACCATATATATATATATATTCATAATATATGAAAAAAATACAAACTACATATATATTCATATGTATGTTTATATTTAACATGCTACATGTTAGTTTATGTAATAATACATAAAAAAGCTTAAAAAATACATATGAAAAAAAAGTCTAGCTATGCTGACGGCTATGCTGTCGGCATAGAGACGGCCAGGTTTTAGGCGGCGGGCGGCGTGCCGCGGATTGCTGACGTGGCATGTATGCCGACGGCAGCCGTCGGCTTAGCTCATGGACGGTGCCCCGCGGATCTGTGACGTGGCATGACGATATATGCCGACGGCCGGCCGTCCAGGCCGTTGGCATAGTTTTGACGACATTAGCCGCTGGTCACGGGCGAGGTCGCCGGGCCCACGGGTATGCCGACGGCCTGGTTATGCCGACGGCTGCTGTCGCCATGTTCGCAGCTGGGCCAACGACATATGTATGCCGACGGGTGCCGTCGGCTTAGCTCGTGGTAGCCCGACGGCCAAGGTACGCCGACGGCCAAGACGTGGCTGTCGGCATAGCGCAAAGTAGGCCGACGGCAGCCGTCGGCATTGATTTGGCCGTCGGGGTAGGGCCAGTTTCCGGTAGTGCTGCCTGGTGGCTTTATCTATAAAGTCGGGCTCTCGCCTTTTCTCTAAAAAAAAGAAAGGTATTGCACTGTGTTACATTACATTCTTAGTAGGGGTACAATGACCAAAGCTGATTCTACCTCTCTCATGTGTTCACCATCCTGTGTTCACCATGCTGATTCTACCTCTCTCATGTAAGCCATTCATTTTGGGATTGATTACTAGGCCCTGATGTTAATTCATTCAGGTGTTTAAGCTCACTAATCTATGGAGGTATGACACCTTGGAGATTATTATGGCTAAGGTCCAGCCTTGAGAGTTGTGAAAGTTGCCCAAACACATCAGGATTCAGGAATGTTCCCCCCTAGTTCATTTTCTCGAAGATCGACCTGTCGAAGCTTGGTGGCGTTGCTGATGCTTGATGGGATGACTCCTATGAGATTATTCCTGGAAAGATCTATACTTGGTAAATTGTGGAGCGAACCAATTTTTTTGGGGATTGGACCTTCTAGCCTGTTTCTAGAAAGATGTAGAACACGTAGTTTTGAACAATTCATGATTGAGTCAGGGATTATCCCCTGGAGTGAATTGGATTCCAGGTCAAGGACACGCAGCTCTTGGAGCTGATTCAGGGGAGGTAACTGGCCGGAGAAGCCATTGTAGCGCAAGCTGATGACCTGAAGGAACGTCAAGTTTCCAAGCGAGGGGGTGATCTCGCCTGACAAGCTTTGGCCGGGGATTCTCAGGGCAACGACGCGCCCTGAAATCGGTGAGCTGCAAATGACACCCGTCCAGTCGCACAGTGGCGGACGCTTCTGTTCCATGATCTCAGGACGCCTGTTGGGTCGTTGGTAGCCGCTTTGAAGTCGAGCAAGGAGAGCATTTCTGTGTTGTCCCCATGGTTAACCGTTGTTGAGCCATGGATGTTGACAGTTCCATAAGACATCAGGAGCAGAAACGCCAGTAGAATAGCCATGTCGAGTTCTTGAGGGAGTGCTCCGTCAGGCATGACCCGCGTCAGTAGTGCTGCCTGCAAAATATGTGGAACACAGACATGTCAGATTATTGATCATGTTCACGGGCAGACCTAGTTACATGGGGGTCCATGATAAACCACTGCAGAACTTAATTACTGTTACTACTACGAATTCGATAGCGATCCGGGCATCATCACGAGTTCACACAATCACAACTACAGTTACGGAAGGCTATATTAGCTGTGCAAAAACAAGATTACATAAATTTCTCACAGCAAGAAGCAATCATGAAAAGAGATCCAGAGTAGCGCCTGTTCAAAGAGGAAGAAGAAAAATAAGGGAATGGCAACCAATCGACTGAATTTGTTTTTGGGGTCCGAAAGATTTGTTTCCAGCCGATGGATGCAAAAGCAATGGGCATATCTCCTCCTTCTACCTCCTGGAAACTCTGTTCATCGTCTTCCTCCTCCCCATCTCGATCTGAACCACCCACAACCGCTGGCCGGACCTAGGGCCGGCCCTGGGCAGGGGCAAGAAGTGCAATGGAGGGTATCTGCGGCGGCTCAGTTTGTAATGGCCAAAACACAAGCTAGTACTGGATCAAGGGTTCAATCCATGTAATTTCTTAATCAATTACCTTCAAGGCTTTGATTGTAATCTTTGTAAGGTCTTTTCTATTTTTGGATTTTCTATTTAACACAGGTTGTATTTTTGGAGGAGAAGAGAAACATAGGATGGGTCGAGGACCATAGCCAGACCCGAGATGCTTGAATAATTTTAACCCAACAAATTCAGGTGTTTCTACTCCTTTGATGTAAAAATGTTAGTACCTCAAACTATTTGTCTGGTTTTCTTCTCATAGAAAAGAAAAGAAAAGGAAACTAGCAGATACGTTCATTAAATATGTAAAGGGTATTATGCACACATTTGTTTTTAGGAATGCCATCGGTGAGAATTTTGTGGAATTAGATGTTCTTAGTGATAAGAAGAACAACATGTTAAAATATTAGATTCTGAAAAATATCCTAATTAGGGTATTACAAATTCAGGTGAACACGAAAATACTTTCAGTTCTGGAACCAAATGTCAATGAACTAGAAGTTTATCCTTTATATTTCTCAGCAAGAGTACTCCTCTCTTGATCATTGTTGAAGTGCTTCTGTGGGGACACATATTATTTCTCAATTTCTCTTTAGCATTGTTAGAAGTTCTTCCATGGGATCGGAATTAAGACCTTTTTGTTGTTGCACCCGTGCATATCGATGGTGCATTATGAAAATTCTTATTTGCCAATTAAGTTTCTTACTACCACTATTCAGTTAAATGTTTTAAATCAAATGAAATTTTGTGTGAATATTTTCACTCTGGAATAGTTACCGGGCCCATTTTTTCAGTCTGCCCTGGGCCTCCGAAAAGTCTGGACCGGCCCTAGCTGGACCGCTTACCTCCTCTGCCCGCAGCGCTCCCGCGATCGCCTCAACCTCCCCCACCGTCGCCCCCGGCCATACCTCTACAACTGGTGAGCTACCAATTTCTCCAGTGAACATGCACCTGACGCACCCCTAAGATAGACAAGGAGGTTGCCCCCCTCCCCCCTCAACCCTAAAATAGACAAGATCAAACTGCCGCCAGTGTGCTCTGTAGCTGCTGCTTCCTTCTCCACTGAATTGACTGATCTAAATCCAAAATTTAGGTGACTTACATCTAGAGATATTGGAAAATTAAAATAAAGACTAGCGTACCTCTGCTCGTCGAACGGCGGCTTCCACAGCTTGGCTTTGCCGGTAGGTGGTCTGTGCTTCCGTTTCAAATGCTCAGCTAGCTCAGGTCCCAGCGGCTTAAATGCAACTTTTCGCAGCAGCTTTGCGCCACACACCGTACTGACAGGTGTCGGCACTCACGACTTATCTTAGCTTGACCTGGACTACCGGGTCAACGGGATTGAACCTTCCACTCCAGCTACTTTTCTCTGGGAGTGTTGCCCACTACCGTTGCCGTGGCACGATTTGCTTAGTGAAGAAGGGACCAGGGCAGCAAATTCAGAGATAAATGAAAAGAAGCCAACTTCAGTGGATGATTGGCGAGGAAACTGGGCGAATTTCAGATACGCCTTTGAGCCAGCCACTGCAAAACTTAATTCTGCCCTGCTGGGTGTCGAGGGAGGGAATGCCATGGAGCTCCAGAACAACACCAGTTTGATAGATGGTGAAGAGGAAGCGAGGAGTCTACTTTACAGGATTCCAAGATGTCAAAGACGGATGATACAATTGTGATGGATGGCAACCGCAAATTATCAGCGAGTCCCGAGCTGGGTCTCGACCGGTCACAATGAAACTATTATGTTAGAACTGTCCTGTCATGGGATGAGGAAGCCCGCGGTGGTTCGAGCACTCTTGGGGATCCAAGGGTGGGTGAGATCAGATGTATTGTTTGTGTCTGAGACACATCTAAACAGAGGTAAGGTAGAAAAACTAAGGAGGAGGTTCGGCTTTGAGAGGATGGAGGTGGCAGAAAGTGATGGAAGAAGTGGAGGACTTGTGATGTTCTGGGACACTAGTTTGGGTGTTTCTTCAACCGAGGTTCAACCAAAATTCATTGATATCCGCATCAATGAATCTTGTGAGGCGTTTTACGGGTATACTAGCGTTCAAAAAGCGCGGTGCACGCCGCGCCCATGGCGAATCCCGTCAGAATTTTGTGCAAGCTCTTATGTTGCCTTCTTGCAGAAAGCATTGTGTCTTGATTTTACTATAAATATAATCTTGCGGTGATTCATTCTCCTATGACACGTACATTAGAGCATAACATGCCACGGGGAGAAGAAAAATAAGACGCATGCAGACGTTTAAACTCAAATTCAAACTATTTATGCAATGGTGATAACTGCAGGTTATTTAAAAAAAATTCAGATCCTTCATCAGAGCATATATGTGTGCAGTTTGATATTCTTTTCAAAACGAAAACTGTGCCTCACTGAAACATACTCTAGGCTTCTGCGCTTGATCAACTATTCATCAATTCAAATAAACAAAAGAACTATGGATATAATTTTAGTAGGGCAATTCTTTCTTGGAAATAGAATTGTCGACACCTCTGATCTTTTGTAGATACAATGTTCTTAATTGCTCTAAAAGATTCAATTGCATTCGACAGAGGCAGAACAATCCATTTTCATCGCCGGTTTGGATGCGACTGGTGGACAGGGGAGTGCGCCGGTGAACGGAGGGCATGAGGGTTTTTTTATAGCAGGGGAGGCCGGTGGGTGCTAGTGGCCAGAGTAACGCCGCCATCAATGGGGCGCTTTGGGAACCCCCGCCGCCTCGGGAGCCAGCCAGACACGTCTCGCAGTGTCCAACCGGCCGCCTCGTAATCCACAACGACGACTCGTCCACATGTAAACGGTCGCCCACTTCGCCGCGCCACGTCGGGCGACATGGTCGACCCGCTGACTCCACACTTCACCTTGCCAGATAGGGCCGGTTGGGCATATGTATGGCCGATCGTGCGCACGTGTACAACGCGCGTACTGGCAAGGACGGACGGGCAACGACTTTTTAAAATAAGACCATCCTACCGTTTTTTGTGAAGGGCTATTACGGGTTAATCTCGGTCGTTTTTATGTTTAGGTTGTGCACACTGAAGCAGAAGGGAACATAAAATTATCACTGCCTAACAAACCGAGCTATTCAGCTGAGAGAGGATATACATCGCTAGAGAAGAGGGAGGAGGCTGTTACGTCGAAGCCGCAACTTATCCTTCCCTCTATCTCGCTTAATCCCTTCTGTTGTTGACTCGGCAGCCAACCAGCCATGGCTTCGCACCCGTCGCCGCCGCCGGAACACCGCACACCACCCGCTCCCACCACCATAAGTGACCTCGGCGACGACCAGCTCCGTGAGATCTTCCTCCGCCTCCCGGACCTCCCCAGCCCTGCTCGCCTCTGCCGCCTTCACCTGCCGCGGCTTCCTCGGCGCCGTCCGTTCATCCCGCGCCTTCCGCCGCCGCTTCCGCGCGCTCCACGCACCCCCGCTCCTCCCTCGCTTCCTCGCACACGCGGTAGCTCCGTTCCCCGCCTCACGGCAACCCTCCGCCGGATTCACCCCCCTCCAAGACGACGACACTTCCCACTGGTGGGTCGATGTCTATAGTCCTTGGGTTGGCGGCTGCATCGGCATCAAGCACCGGAGCGTCAAGCAACGGAGAGTTTGGTACAACCCTCAAACGATGGCCGTGCTTCTCCGCCCCAAGGAGCATCATGACATGCCCGACGGCACCACCCTGGGGTTCCACACATTCTCCTGCGAAGAGGATCAGATGCCGTCCCATGTGGTATGTGTCCGTCAGGACTACTCACGGCCTTGCGCACGGTTTGCTGTCTTCTCATCGGACACCATGGAGTGGCAGATCTTCCCGGAGACTGCGACGCCGCTGCCTCAGGGCTTCAGGCGCACAGCTAGCACCGTGCTGCATGGGTTTATATGTTGGCAATGCGAGTCCATTAACGGAGTGGCTATCAGCGAGTACATTTTCGTGCTCAAAACAGATACATTTCAGTTCTCTCGAATGGATCTACCGCAGCCCTTGAGAGCGGTACACCAAACATTTAAGATTGGTCAGACCAATGATGGGAAGCTCTGTATTGTGAATGAGAAGGAATGCACGTTTAGTATTTGGATCTTGACAGCCGGCGAGGACGGCATCGAGAGATTTGTGCTGCACAAGATGTTCCCGTTGCAAGCTAGCTTTATGGAGGTCACTAGCTGTTCAGTGGAAGATACAATCTCAGTGCGTCTCATAACGGTTTTCAACGGTTTTGTGTACTTTGCACTTCGCCCATGGAGGAATTACGTGGATCAGTTCAAATCCCCTGAGTGGTTCATGTCCATGTCTCTGGAAACAGCGGAGCTGAAGCAGCATCTGAACAATACAGCGGCCTGTCTTCCCTGTCCTTCCCTACTCCTGGCCTCCTTCTATGGAATACATCTCGGTAAGCAATGTGACCATGGTGCTAAGGATTCCTTTTTATGTCTGGTCCATAAATTGTATGCAATGATGTTTCTTAAGGCAATTGTATTGCTATATATGAAGATATACTATCAGTTTTAGTCAAAGTAACATGTCTTTGAATAACTCGTAGTAAAGGAGCTAGCAGTGCTATTCCCATTCCTTCAAAAAAATACTCCACGTACATAATCTAGATAAATTTAAGACAAGTAATTTGGGACCGTGGTTGAAGTAGACAACCTCGACTGCTTGTATATTACTACAAGAGGGTTTATGCAGGTTATATGATAGCAGTAGCATTGAGATATAAAGCTCCACATACAGAATCTATAATTAGTACTCCCTCCGTCCCATAATGTAAGACGTTTTTTGGCATTATGGGACGGAGGGAGTACATGAATAGCCTAGATTTATCAGAAGTGTTGAAATATTTGGAGGATTTCTACAGATTATATGATAGCATTATTATAGAGCTCCACATACATAATCTATAACTAGCATATGAATAGCTAGTTTTTGCATTAGTGTTTTAAGTATTCAGATATGGACAAGTTATATGCCCAATGGTAAGGTTTTCTTTCTCCTTTTAAAATTGTTTGATCTTCTACATCGGTTTCAAATTTATGTCTTATGTAATAAATAAGTCCTTCATAATTCAATGTCAGTGAGAACTGAGCATTTGCGAATATATTCATTCGTACGCAACATGATTCAAGCTTTGATTTCAACTGCTATGTATATGCATACATGATTATCCCAATGGCACTATCTAAAATCTTCCATGTTTTTGGAGGTGCGCAACACATATCTAGTGCTTTCTAGCTATAGGTGGAACATGTATTAGCCATCTGTTAAGTCCGTAAAATCTTCACATTTTTTAGCCTACATATTGGTTTGATTTCTATAGTTAATAAGGCACTCAAATCTAATTAAATTTAACCGTTCGTTAGTTTCATCAAGTATTAACTGTTATCTTTCAATTGCTTTTGTATTATATAATGATATACTCCCTCCTCCCATAATATAAGAGCGTTTTAGTAGATTTAGAAAGTTTTAGATGGCAGTGGTGTATTAGTAATTTATTTCACTTTCATTGTCTCTGTAAAATCTAGATAAAATGATCAGAATCACTAGATTCTATCCGCATATTTGTCTGCATAGACACTTGAATTCTTATTTACACTGAATATCCATTTTGTCACAGGAGGATTCAAAATCTAAGGTTACTGGAAACGGTGTTGAAGATGTTGGTCTTGAGAGTACAGAAAAGGATTCATCTGTCCTTATAAAAGCATTACGATCATATAAACAAGCTTTGATCAAGGATGGTGAGGCAAATGTTGCAGAGATAGAGGCCTTCTCGATTTGCATTGATGTTGAGGACGAGAAGAACTCTCTTGTGAGAAAAATCATGGCGTTGTTTTAGAGACGACTTGTACCTAGAAACGTACAAGTCCCAAACTGGTGATTCTTTATCTCTGTTCCTAATTGATGGTGTTTTAAGCTTTTCTCAGCTTGGTATTAAATCTTTCCTTGTTGTTTTAGAAGTCATCTTATGTGTGAGCGAGTTTGAAGATCATATAAATAAAGGTGTGTGGTCATTCTCTGTTGCATAATAACTGAAATGGTACCTTTCTTAATTTTTCCTTTCGGAAAATAATAACTAGTTAGGTTTATTCAGATTGCATCAAAAACTACTTTTTAGAGTAATCATTTTTCTCTGGAACGTGCAAAAAATGTGCGTCATTTACATATAGATAGTACATATTATTATTTCCTGCACTTGGAAAGTTAAGAATCGTTTGCCCAGTTTAATATAGATAGTACATAAAGAAAGTGGGCAAACGATTCTTAACTTTTCATCCCTTTGCCATTTTCTACCAGTACTATTTTAAGCAAACAGGCTGTCTATCTAATTTAAACTTTAAACGTTGAATGAAACTAGTATCTGAGGGAGCGCAGACTACACCGAATTTTGTTAACAAATGGTTATTGGCACGTTTGCAGTTAACATCGGGGCAGGAGACAGGGCAGTAGACAGTTCAACGTTAATAGCAAGTGCCCTCCCGTCCCCATGGATATGGCACAGCCATGGCATGATGTCAAATGTGTCCTTTGACGGGTGCCACTTCAACCTATATTCTGTTTTCATTATATATATGGAAAATAGACAGTGGAGTCTACTCTGGGGAGTACATTTAGTTCATAAAATTCGAGAACTAAATTGAAATTTGTCAACAAATTATAAAAAATAGTGCATGACTTTCATTGCGCATGTTGCGAAAGGTAACACCCGATGTGGTCTGCCCGTCGTGGGGTGCAGGACTGCCTCAGAGCACGCACATCGCTTGCCTGCTAGAAGGTTGTGATCCCGCGCAACCGACATCCCTATAATAGATTATAGCAGCTAGGCTACAACCACCACACTGACGCCAGGCAATTTGGTTTTTCCCATGGCTTTAGGTATTGCACATAATGAAAGACAATTGTTGTAATCATAATAGGATATTAATCCAGAAAGGAAATGCAAGCTGGGGTATAAAGTGTATTACATTACATTACAATCTTAGAAGGGGTAATTTTACAACAGACTCTAATTGCCCCTCCTTTTCTTCTTTAGCTCCATTGAGAAGCCCAGCTGACAAGTCTCTTAAAAGAAGTTGAGCTCCTCACTCTCCCTCCCGTGTTCACCACGTTGATTTTGTGCATTTGGGTAGCTACTTCCCTCATGTTAAGCCGTTCAGTTGGGGATTGGCGTGTACAAAGAAGTGCTATCCGTAGCAAAGATAACAAGGACTGAAAGATTGCCGGATTTTCCAGTCCTGCTGCTACTTGGTTGATGGCATCATTGCATTCATCTAGCAGACAGGAATCCAGAAAATTTAATATGTGATCAGGAAAATTCGTTTCCACAAATCTGACAATGGTGAGTTCATTCCTGAACATATGATCTGTTGGTCTTTTTCCTGTCAGCATCTCCAAGAGTACTATTCCGAAACTATATACGTCCCCACAAGTAGATGCATGACCGCTTTCAGCATACTCTAAAAACAGAGACCAAATCAATAACCACATCTGCTCTAAATAATTACTATATGCAAAGCTCTTTAAAAAAATAATTATATGCTAAACAACTATACCTGGAGCCATATATCCCAGAGTGCCGTTTGCAGCAATTGAACTTGAATCTCCGACCGTTCTTAGTTTAGAATCAATGTAGAACCTTGCGATGCCAAAGTCTCCCAGACAGGCATTCATATGAATGTCTAGGAGTATGTTACTCGGCTTCAAATCACAATGGATGATGGGCCTCCAAGTATCATGGTGCAGATAGTCCAATGCATCAGCTATGTTAATAGCGATGTTTATTCTTTGAGCTAAGCTTAAATGCCTTGCAGCTGCCTGATTCCCTTGATGATGCAACCAAGTATCCAAGTTGCCATTGGGCATGAAAGCATAGATTAGAGCTCTGAAAGCATTGCCTTTGTTGTCGATTGCAGAGCATTCAGTTATGAGAGGAACAATGTTTCTGTGACGGATGCCTCTCAACGCTTTGCATTCTAATGCAAAACTTCCTTCGGCACCTGGAATGTCAAGGTCAAGTATCTTGACTGCTATTTCCGTTTTAACTTGTCTCAACTTTCCTTTGTACACTGAACTGTAACTTCCTTCGCCAATCAAGTTAATCTCAGAGAAGTTGCCTGTCGCTCGAGCTAGATCCCAGTAAGAAACTCTAGGGAATTTCTCCCTAAGAGAAGGCAACAATGAAAACGTTGCTTGTGGTATCTTCTCATGGATTATAAAGCAAGTCAACAGTGCCAGCGACAGGAAGCCAATTATTGGGATCAACACCGTAAGCAAACGATAATGTCTTCCTGTTCTCGGCGAGGCATCTGGGCATGAGGGCACATGGAAACCGGTTGCCCGTCCACAAAGTCCCTGGTTGCCATCAAGTGAAACGTTTGCAGGGTGCTCAAACACTCCATTTCTTGGGAGTGCTCCTTGGAGACGATTATATGATAGGTCTAACTTGCTAAGAAGTTGAAGGTCACTTAGAACTGTTGGGATGGCACCTGATAAATCATTATAGGACAGGTTGAGCATGTACAAGCTCAAAAGGTTGCCTAAAGAGGTTGGAATGACGCCCGTGAGATTATTGTGGTCCATTTGGATGGTTACGAGGCCCTGACACTTGCCCAGATCATCAGGAATTTTTCCCGAGAGTCTGCTAGAAGAGAGGTATAGTGCAATGAGTTGTTTAAGCTCACTAATTTCTGGAGGTATGTCACCTTGCAGATTATTATAGCTAAGGTCCAGCCTTGAGAGTTGTGAAAGTTTTCCTAATGTGGGAGGTATGTGACCTTTAAATTCATTTTGTGCTAAAGAAAGTATTGTCAGTTCTGAAAGGTTGCCAAAAGATGGTGGAATGGATCCAATGAAATTATTTCCATGAAGATCTAAAGATTGTAAGTTTTTGAGACTCCCTAACCATCCTTCGACTGTACCAGTTAAATTGTTGTTGCTAAGATCCAAATCGATTATGCTACTAAGGTTTGCTAGGCTTAAAGGAACTATTCCCGACAGATTGTTTCCACCCATGTGTAGACGTCTGAGTTTAGTGGATAACCTACCGACCAAATCTGGTATGGCTCCTTGCAGCTGATTACTATCTAATGTTAGCGCATATAGATTACTACAGTTTGTTAGTCCATACAAGGATTCCCATCTTTGGCTTTCACTTGATTCAAGCATATTATATCCAAGGTTCATGTTCATAAGGTTTAGTAGCTTTCCGAAAGTAGGAATTTCTCCAACGAAACTGTTAGAAGACAAATCTATCACTTGCAGCCGTGAAGCGTTTCCTAGGGAAGCTGGGATGTGACCTTCAAGAATGTTCTGGCCCAGCGTAAAAATTATGATTTCAGGGAGGGTATCGCCAATGTCAAGCAGCAATTCCCCTTGTAGCTTATTTGCATACAAATCTAATATTTGAAGCGAAGTCAGATTAAAGATTGAAGGTGGTATTCGACCTGAGAGCCTATTTTCACCTACGGACAATTCCAACATCTTGGACCATTGCCCAAACACATCAGGAATGCTCCCCCCTAGTTGATTTTCTTCAAGGCTAAGTTGTTCTAACTGGGTGGAGTTGCTGATGGTTAGTGGGATGACCCCAATAAGATTATTCCTAGAAAGGCCTAAGCCTAATAGATTATAAAGAGAACCAATTTTCTTGGGGATTGGACCTTCTAGCATGTTTCCAGAAAGAACTAGATACTGTAGTTTTGAACAATTCATGAGTGAGTCAGGAATCGTCCCCTGGAATGAATTGGAGCTGAGGTCAAGGAGGACCAGCTCATGGAGTTGGTTTAGGTTTAGGGGAGTTAACTGGCCTGAGAAGCCATTGGAGGACAAGTTGAGGACCTTAAGGAACGTTAAGTTCCCAAGAGAGGGGGTGATCTCGCCAGACAAGCTTTGGCCGGCGAGTTGCAGAGCGGCGACACGCCCTGGACACAATGAGCTGCAAATGACACCCGTCCAGTTGCAGTAGTGGACGCTTCTGTCCCAGGATCTCAAGGCATCTGTTGGGTCGTTGGTAGCCGCTTTGAAATCCAGCAACGAGCGCATGTCTCTACTGTTCTCGTGATTGACTGTTGAGCAATTGATGTTGCCAGCTCCATAGAACAGCAGCAGCAAAAACGCCAGCAGATTAACCATGCTGAGTCTCGTCACAGACATGAAGGAGCCCTGTACCTGTACGTACTACGTGTTACCTGCAAAAACCAAAAATACAGAGCACAGACATGGCAGCTTATCTATCATGTTCACCGGCGGATCTACATGGCAAACCACGCCAAAACATAGAAGTAAGGCTATGGAATTTCAATATGATCCAGACATCCTAACTTGTGCTCAGTTACTAGGGTGTGCTCAGTTACTAATACCTCTACAGGGTGTGTAAATTTTCACACGCAAGAAGTGATCAAGAACAGAGAGAGTAGCGTACCTCTGCCCGTCGACAGGAGCGCGCAAAACGGCAGCTTGGCTTTGCCGGTAGGTGGTTTGTATGCATACGTTTCAAATGCTCGGCTAGCACTGTATTTCCCCAGCGGTTTAAATGCAGTTTTTACCGCAGGTTTGCGCCACACACCGTACTGTCAGCAGCGCTCACGCCTTATCATCTTAGCTTGACCTGAGCTAGCTACCGGGTGAACGGAGCCTTCCACTCCAGGTCTCCAGCTACTTTTCTCCTGCCGCTGCTGTCTATCGCTCCTGCTTGAGCTGGACAGCTTTGTTGCAGTATGCATGTCCAGCCTCCATCGAATCGTATCCCAGATCTATCTAATAGTATGTCTTTACTGGGCCACATGTGTAACGGCTTACTAGTCCAAGCCGTCGTGATTATCATGCATGCTTTCGGAACCCTGCTTTTCTTGGGTCAAGTACACTAGTAATGCGCTCGTTGTAGACAAGTGAAGTCCGTTTTAAATCCTGAACTCGTACGACATGGTTTTGAACACCAACCTCCAAATCCCGGAAATCGGTACCCCCAACTCTCTAATCCCGGTTCTTTATGCCCTTATATCGCTGTCTGATGAGAGGATTTGCTGATATAGCACCGCTTGAGGCCGGGTTTGCTACTTAAGTACACCACTGTGGGTAGGGCTGGACACGAGCCGAGCCGAGCCGAGCTTGATCCGAGCCTGGCTTTGGCTCGGCTCGGCTCGCTCAGCCAACGAGCCTACTTCAACCGGCTCGGCTCGCTTTGGCTATGGCTCGGCTCAGACCGAGCCGGCTCGTAAGCCAGTTTCACCCAGAACCATTTAATAGTACAGACCTCTATATATAGTGCATATACTTGATTTTTTGCGGTAATTAAACCTATATTTTGGAAAACAAACAGTTTATACTACTAAAAATGAACAATCCAGCAGTCTATTGTTTTAAGAAATGGTCATAGTAATGAAAAATAATGTTCTTATATGAATTCTTCTACACAAATTGTAACAATGGAACACATATGAGAGAAAGAATTGGGCAGCATTTCTATTGAATTTTGGACAACACTTCACTGGAACTTTACACAGGAAAACATCAAATATTGACAGCCAAACAAGGAAATTTTGCATAGCATAACACTTACCACTTTGACATAAAACTGAGAAAATGTTGACAGCCAAACAATGACTAGTGAAAACCACATAATCCAAAGTTCATAGTTCATCACAAGTTCACAACAACATTGTTGAAAGTGCATGGTTCATCACAACATCATTCAAGGTCCATAGTTCATCACAACAGCACACATAATTCGAAGTTCATCACAACAAAAGAATGGCACGAAATTATCACGTTGACCTCAACAATCCACATGAGAAGATCATGTAGACATCCATCTTCAAAATATCAAGAGCAACACCCACATGGCGAATATCTACATGTAACACAGATTTGTAAACTTGATATTCTCAATATGTCAAGATAGGAAAACTGAGACATGTAAAAACATTAGCTACCAATTGTTGTCACCCCCCACATCAACAATCTTGGGCAACTTGATATTCTCAACATCGTCCTCCTCATCTTCATCCCTCTCCTAATTATTTGTAAGTTAGCCACATACAAGAAATAGACAGAAATCATAGAAGAAAAAGATAGGAATCATACCACCACATTGAAGTCCTTGTGAGAACCTTTGATATAACTAGCACCACACACCAAGGCTTCGACCATTTCTGGTTTCAAAGAACTCCTGTAGTCATCTAAAACCACACAAGTAGACATATCTAAGTTCTCGGACATTACATCACCTTCGAAGGCTTCTTCTTCACTTGCTTATCACCTTCGAAGGCTTCTTCTTCACTATCCACAAACCCATCTGAATCTGATTTGTTACCAACCCCAGGCGGCACCTCAAACAAAGTATCTTGCTCTTCCTCGTCCTCCTCCTCGTCCTCTTCCACCTCTTCATGATCCTCCTCCGCTTGCTTATCATGCTCCATTGCCTAGCACACAAAGACAACACACATGAGCTTGGACACACATATATTTGACTTATGGATAGCAAAAACAGCACACACATGAGCTTGGACATACATATATTTGACTTTTGGATAGCAAAAACAGCAACACACATGAGCTTGCACTAAAATATATTTGACATTTGGATACCAAAAAGAGCACACACATGAGCTTGCACAAACATATATTTGACATTTGGGTACCAAAACAGCACATGAGCTTGGGCACACATAAATTTGAGTTTCAAAAAGCAAAAACAGCACATACACAAGCTTGCACAAATATATATTTTGCACGTACATACCTGCGAAGATGTAGCCTCCCTCTCATAGTAGTTTGCAGAGCCGGAGGCAACGGCGATTCCGGCACGCACGCCAGCGCCGGTGGGGTTAGGGAGACGTCAAGGCGGAGGTTTCTTTTTTACCCTATACAACAACTCAGCGATTGGGACATTGCTGGAATCATTTGTCAGCTTCCTCGGCAGCCGTGTAGTAGCTGCTGCATTGCCCTTCCCATTCCCCTTCTGCATCCCCGAGCTCGGCAACTTTCTCTTCATAATGGAGTCCAACGTCCTCTCTTTCTCCTTCTCCTTCCCACTCGCCTTCCCCTTTTGCTTGTCCATTGTTGCGACGATAGGCGTCTGCACACATCAGCAAACAACAAATGGTCAATCATCAACAACAGTAAACTAATTAGACATGGAGTCTATGTAATTTTCCGGAAAGTAGATTTTTTTTCAAGCTGCTATGCTACAACAAGTAGATCATCAACTAGTTCATCAACAACAGAAAACTAATTGGAATCAATGAAAATTTTGATCTATCCATCCATTCTGCCCTACAAGTCCATCCATCCATGATCCATCCATCTGTTGCTGCTACATCTAGCCGTACAGACTACAATACATCCATCCATGATCCACCCATCTAGCCCTACATCTACCTGACTACGTACATTGATCCATCCATCCATCCATCCACCAGATGTGTGTACTAGTGTAGACACATACGGCTAGGGTTTGGGAAGTTCAAACTACATGACTACATCCATCGATCCATCCATCCATTGATCCATCACATGCATACTAAGTTCAGAGAGCTGCTGCTAGGGATTGGGATTTGGGAAGGAAGAAAGTACCTGCTCCGGCTCGTCACGTTCCGCGAGAAACCAGGGGAGGCGCGTCCGACTATGTCCGGTGTGGCGAGGAACGGTCGCGCCGCCCGTCGCCGTCGGTGCCGAGTTGGCGAGGAAGCGCGGCGTCGCTCGTCGCCGTCGATCCAGATTTGCAGCGTGGCGAGAGAGAGGTGAGGCGGCGCAGAGCAGAGAAAGGGAGAGACGAGAGACTCTGGCTGTGGTTGCTCGTGCCCTAATGCGCTAGCTATTGTGATCGATGGTGGAATTGGGCTGGGCCGCAAGCGAGCCACCGAGCTGGACCGGCCGAAACTCGGCTCGGCTCGGTCGCGAAACGGGCCTGTTTTCAGACCTCGGCCCGCTCGATAATCCTATCGAGCCGAGCTGTAACGGGCCGAGCTGGAGCGAGCTTCGGGCCGAGCCGAAAAGCTCGCTCGTACGTCCAGTCCTAACTGTGGGCCCTCTCTCCTTGTCTCACTTTTTTTGTTAGAAAGCACGGTTGGGAACGGAGCTAGGGTGGTTCATCGGCTTCTCAGGGTGAAGGGCTTCGAAGGAGAGGCGGGGCTGCAAGGTCTCCGGTGCCCTATCGGGAGCAACTGATGGAGTACGAGCCGGCAAGGAATTGCGGCCAGTGCGGCAGGAAGGCGCCGCGGTGGATATCCTGGAGTCCGGCGAACCCTGGCAGGAGATACTATTCCCGCGTAGATTCTTGGGTATGCTTGATTCCTCACATGTTTTCTTTCTTCTCTGTTTTCTTCGTCCGAATCTCTGAATTTTCTGTCATGAACCGAACAACATGGCTTCATCGACTGGCATGACGCTCCAACGACAACATTTGTGCGTGAATTGCTAGGTGATCTACGGGATAAAGTGTGGACGTTGGAGGATGAGCTTGCTGGTCAGTCAAGGGAAGGAGAGGTTTTGTTCTGAGAGAGGAATTGAAGAAGAAAAATGATTTGATTACAGAAATTAGAGCTAGATGTGCTAGGAAAGATGAGATGCATATGTACAAGTCCCTGTTTTATGGGATGATATTCTTTGTTGCTGGTTTAGTTGCAGGGTTCCTGATATGTCAGTAGTTCTTGTGATAGGAAAGATGAGAGCTTGCTAGTGATGTATTGAATGAGTGGTGTTGCAATGTAATGGATCTGTTAAATGTTGAGTAAGGAAATGGAAAATCAGAGTGATCATGTTGGCAACATATATTGTGTGAAATTTAAATTCTTAATGTAAGTGCAAATGCAAATGGAATTGACATTGCAATGGGGCTTTTGGCAGTACAAAAAGTGATTTTCACAACAATTATTGGCAGCATGCACTGCTAGTTGAAATTAAAAATATGATAGAAAATCTAAGTGCAAATGCAAATGGAATTGACAATGCAATAGGGCTTGCTTTTCACAACATATATTGTTGTATGAAATTAAAATTTTGAAAGTAAATGTGAATGCAAATGAAATTGGCAGCATATCTTGGCATCATGTCAAATTGGCAACACATATATATTGCTTTGTGCTTGACAACAAGCTCATAATGCCAGTAGCACATAGTTCAATAGTGACAGCCATAGCTAACCATTAACACAAGTTCATAATGCTAGCTCCACGTAGTTCTCAAGTGATAGCAAAGGCAAAATATTAACACAAGTTCACACAATAGTCATAATAACACTAGCTGTCATTAACACAATTACTAAAGATCTTAACCATTAGTTGGAAAACATCTTTAGCAATTGCCACGTGCAAAAAAGTATCCCATCCACCCTGATGTTGCTGGTCCTCTTCCTGCTCATGTCCCTGCTCCTCTCCTTGTTCCTCTCCCTGCAGATGTGCTTCCCTCAAGATTTGTGCTTGTTGTCACTCTAGGAGCTTTGAATCTTGATGCTGCAATTTGAGAGCTACTTGCATCTTGTGAGCTTGCCGGACCTCTTTTTGGAGCTTGTGAGCTTGTTGGGCCTCTTGCTGGTGCTCCTACTTGAGCTTGTGAGCTTTCTGCAGCTGAAGCTCTTGCTGCTTTTCCTGTTCTTTTTGATGCATCAGTCTCTGCTTGCTGCAAACAAAGCAGAGGAATGAAGAAATGCATAGTTGGAAATTAGAGGAAATACAAGTCGGATTTTACATAGTTGAAAAGTAGAGAAAAACAGAGCAACGGGAATGCTAGTACCTCTGTTTCTCTCTGGTTTATCCCTCTCTTGCCAAGATGTGATCTTGTTTTTTTGGTTGTATCTCCATTCTTTTTACAAGAACTTTTGTTGTGTCCCTGACCCCCACAGCTTCCACAAGTTATCTGACAGCCATGTTTGCTCAACTTCTTAACCTTAGGTGCTTCACCCTCTTCTTTCCTCCTATCATTGTTCTTTTTTCCTAGTTCCTGGAATGGCAATGTAGCCAGGTGCCATAGGCCTAGGCTTATCAAAAACAGGCCAACTTTCCACTCCTTGAAAAGGATGTAGACAATGCTCATATATTTTCTTGAATGTTTCTATGTAGTAGCACTTGTCAATATAGTCCTCTATATTTCTTCTACTCTTGTAGATAGCTGCAATGGCATGACAACAAGGCAGACCTACCAGCTGAAAATAACCACAAGTGTAGTTCCTCCTTTCAAGATTCATTGTGTATTGTTTTTTC
The DNA here is from genome assembly GCF_018294505.1 of Triticum aestivum. Classification (NCBI taxonomy): domain Eukaryota; kingdom Viridiplantae; phylum Streptophyta; class Magnoliopsida; order Poales; family Poaceae; genus Triticum; species Triticum aestivum. Next base: position 703,841,786 of record NC_057798.1, on the reverse strand, counting down.
TCCCTTTCACGTGTCTCACCTCATTACCTCAAAGCCATCTTTGCAATTTTATAGCACCTCAATATACTATGTCATCTTAATACTAACATCCAATTTCCTCAAAATGTTGGGGAAAATTTTACGCTTCCACTTTGCACTTTTGGATCTTTGCTCTTGCACTCTGACAAACACCTTCTTTCTTATCATTTCTTGTTGTGAGATAATGGGATAGAACCTTGCTTCTATAATGGAATTGTTGAATGACTCACACAGATTATTATCAACTGATTCACAGTTTGCTCCAGCTAGAAAAACTGCCCTAGCCCAATGCTTTGGTTTTGTCCTCATGATGTCTTTACCACCTTTCGGAGTAAGTTATGCAAGCCTGGCCTTGTTGTAATTAAAAACCTCTCTGTTTGCAGACTTAGCAATTGCCCAAAATCTTTTCTGGAATTCATGGTCCTTGTGCTTGTTCCTCCAGTTGGCATAAACGTGTCTAGCACACATCCTATGCTCTGCCTTGGGTAAATAGTCCCTCATGCTAGTGATCAAGCCCTAAAAACAATAGAAAAGAAATAATCGATGCTATTAAAGAAATGCAAATGTCATTAAAGTAAACTAACTATCTTATTTTTGCCAATAAAAGCTCACGATTTGTCCCTCTTCGAGCCCACGTGTGGTCAAACAAAACACGTGCGGTGCGGTGTTGTCAAGCGTGCACTGGAATCCTCCGCTATGAACGTCCTGACAATACGTGATGATTACAGGCCGGTCGGCCCCCATTTATTACAGCGGCCATTTAACCCTTGTGTCTCTTCAACCTTTTGATCATGCCCCAGATTTATTACAGCGGCCCCAATGGCGCTCCGAGCGGCTGCCGACGACGAGCAGTAGTTCACCGTGCATGCCGTGGTGGACACCCACAGAAGGTTCACGAGCTCTCGGTAGTGTACACCAACAAACCGGTCTGGGTGGAGCACTCCATCCACATCATGGAGTTGTTACTTGCCGAGGAGAAGTACAAGGTGGTCAGGTTCGACCTCGAGTACACCTGCGCTCATGTCGGGTCTCGTCCCAAGGTCGCCATCACCAGATGTGCGTGCGCAACCACGTCCTCGTCTACCAATACTACCTGGCCACAAAGCCTTGCGAGCATTTTGCCAGGTTTGTCAACAGCCCCCACTACATGTTCGCTACGGTGGACATCACCAACGATGTAAAGGTGCTCAAGAATTCGGTCATCACCTGCCAGAATCTTGTTGACATCCAGGGCCAATACAAGATCTGGGCAGCAAGGAGCATGAGAAGGACTCACTGGTTCACCTCACCGAGGCCATCACCGACCCCTACTACAGAGACATGAAGGATTCCTGCAACAAGGACAAGCGTGCCTGGCACTCGGCCTTGATGGAGAAACTCAACAAAGCTCATGTCGTGTACGCGGCCAAGGAGGCATACACGAGCTACGACATGTACAGGCGGATCGTTGACATGAGGAAGTGCCTCCTTCCTCAAAACGACCAGGGATCCAGCCGGAAGCAGAGCAATGACAAGTGTTGTCGCAACAATAAGTAGATGATTAGATCCTCATTTCTCCTAGTTTAATATGCATGTAATTGCTTACTTTGGTATGTGGAAATGTTATGTGTGTAGTCACTTGTGTAATTGTATGCTTAATTTGGTTTTGCAATGCTGTCTTTTTAAGTATATTTTTTGACGCTCTGTAGACAGAACAAATCACATCGCGCATGGACTAAACAATGGAACCCGTCGGTGATAATTTCATCAATCACTGACAATTGTATACCAGCAATAGTTTGCTCAAAACACACAGGGTTGTTACCAGGAATCGTTTGTGTTGTTATCGGTCTTCCCACACATTTTCGACTACAGACCTGTTTGCCACGTATCACACACATCTTGTTAAGTTGAATTGTTTCTATTCTCTAGGCTCAGTGCAAACAGTTCATCTGAGTGAACTGTATGCCGTATATCGCACCTTAACCTGGCTTCCCATTTCTGTTGTTCTGCCTCATCACACACAGTTTATCCGAGTGAACTGTATGCCGTATAGCACACACGCCTTCATCTGGTTGCCTGTTTCTTTTGTTTTGCCTCATCGCAAACAGTTCATTGAACTGAACCGTATGCCCCTCATAGCACACGCAACTAAAATATGAACCGTGTTTGATGTATCCTTCATCGCAAACGTTTTGCACCTTTTTTATGGTTATTTTACATCACCGTTGCGATTAATGCATCGCACAAAGTTTCGTCAAAGGGTCTCTGATCGTAGTCTCACGTTAGCAGCATCCTGCAGTAGTGCATGTTCATCTCGATGACGTCCTCCGCCTTGTTGTTCCAGCAAGACGACGAGCTAGTGGCTGAGTTCCGGTAGCACGACAGCATGGTGACGGTGATGGTGAAGCTATCTCTGCAGGGCTTCGCCTAAGCACTACGAAAGTATGACCGGAGGTGTAAACGGTGGAGGGGGGCACCGCACACGGCTAAGACAATGCTATGTTGTGCTAAGCGCTCCCCTCCCACATATATAGGTGGGGTGGGGATAAGCCAAGAGGCGCCCCCAAGTAGGCCGAATCCTACTTGGTGTCTTCCCCCAAGTGGCGCCCCCTTCCTTATTTGGAGTGCGGGAGGACGGAAGGAGGGGGTGCCCCCCTTCCTTTCTCTCCTGAGGAGGGAAAGGAAGGAGGGGCCACCCCTCCCCTTTCCTTCCCCTAGGGCCAACCAGCCAAGGGAAGGGGCGCACCAGCCCCCTTGTGGGCTGGTCTGTCCTCCCCTTTGGCCCATAAGGCCCATACACTTGCCGGGGGTGCCCGGAACCCCTTCCGGTGACACAATGAGTATCTGATGCACTCCAAAACTATTCTGGTGTCCGAATACCATCGGCCTATATATCAATCCTTACCTCTCAACCATTTTGATACTCCTCGTCAAGTCCGTGATCTCATCCGGGACTTCGAACAACATTCGGTCACCAAAACATATAACTCATATAACACTATATCGTCAACGAACGTTAAGCGTGCGGACCCTATGGGTTAGAGAACTATATAGACATGACCGAGACACCTCTCCGGTCAATAACCAATAGCGGAACCGGTCAATAACCAATAGCAGAACCTGGATGCCCATATTGGCTCCTACATATTCTACGAAGATCTTTATCGGTCAAACCATTATGACAACATACGTAATTCTCTTCATCCATCAGTACGTTACTTGCCCGAGATTCGATCGTCGGTATCTTCGTATCTAGTTCAATCTCATTACAGGCAAGTCTCTTTACTAATTCCGTAATACATCATCTCGTAACTAACTTCTTATTCATTTGCTTGCAAGCTTGGTGTGTATTACCGAGAGGGCCCAGAGATACCTCTCCGATACTCGGAGTGACAAATCCTAATCTCGATCTATGCCAACTCAACAAACACCTTCGGAGATACCTGTAGAGCATCTTTATGATCACCTAGTTACGTTATCACGTTTGATAGCACATAAGGTATTCCTCTGGTATCCGGGAGTTGCATAATCTCATAGTCGAAGGAATGTGTATTTGACATTAAGAAAGCAATAACAATAAACTGAACGATCAATATGCTAAGTTAACGGATGGGTCTTGTCCATCACATCATTATCCTAATGTTGTGATCCCGTTATCAAATGACAACACATGTCTATGGTTAGGAAACATTAACCATCTTTGATCAACGAGCTGGTCTATTAGAGGCTTACTAGGGACACGATATTTGTTTATTTATTCACACATGTATTTAAGTTTCCGATCAATACAATTCTAGCATGAATAATAAAACTTTATCATGAATAAGGAAATATAAACTAACAACTTTATTATTGCCTCTAGGGCATATTTCCTTCAGCCCGGTCACTGCCTGGATGTGAAATTGCCACCCAATCAGGCTCCCCACATCATGCCCAAACGTCTCAGCTGTCCGGCAACCCCATATCCAGCCCATATGTGCGGAGGATATGGGGAGGCCCGGACACCACCGCCATGTCGGATCGGCCCGCCATGGCCCATGCCACCCCCACCATCGTCCCCACAAAAACCACATCCGGACGAAGAACCCTAGTTAAACCCCACTCCGCTTCAGTCCTCTTGCCCTCTTCGCTCCCCTCCTTCTCCTTTCCTTCCACCCAATTTCCCTTCCGCCCCTCCGCCAGGGACAGCTCCGGCTCCGATGAGACAAACTAGGTGCGGCTGGCCAACACCGACTCATCGAGCTCATCTGACCCGGACGAGGAGTAGCTTGCTCTCTGGCTCCCGGGGACGGACCAGGGAGGGAGCTCCCCCTCGACGGCGCGTCCCCGACATCGTGGTTGGGCATATCATCCTCCGCGGCGGCTCAATGCTGCCCTGCGCGCTCTCTGCCATCCATGGCGAGGTGGCAGTGCGAGCAGCGGCGCCCGACACCGCCAGGACCTGCCCCTGTTGGGATCCGTTTGTTGCTGGTGCCCAAACCCCAGCCCGCTGGTGCGACAGCGGCAGCCGAAGATGGTGGGTCATGCTTATGAAGGTAACAGTGCAGGGCAGAGCGAAGCATGGCTGCGGGTCATCCAGATCTGTGCGAGAGCCGCTGCCGCCCACTGAGGATGACGATGAGGTGCTCTGCCTCACAATCCAATGGTCATACACCTCGACAGAGACCGATGCCCACCTTCGAGGTTGTAAGAACACATCGGCACTCCGTTGGGCACTCAAGGAATTAGTGAAGGTGGCATGGCAGAAGGAGGCGATGGCGGAGAGAGCCGCACAACTCGCGGCGGAGCAGAGCCATGCAGCCTGCCGCATGGTGGGGTTCCTCATCTCGTCCTTGTCCTCCTCCTCCTCTGATGACAACAGCGACATGATGGATGATGACTCGCCGCCCGCCAAGGATAGCCGCCGAGACCCCAAGGGGAAGCAGCCGGCGAGGATGTTTATATTTGAGTTGTTTTATCTTCTATTTAAGTTGAATTTAAACTCCGTTGGCCCTTTTGGATGAACTATGTTGATGTTCGAATTGCTATGTTTTTATGTTATCTCGGCAATAAACTGAATTTAAACTCCATCGGCCCTTTCAGTTGTTTTATCTTCTATTTAAGTTGAATCTACATACTATGCATGAAATAGGGTTCCGACTTTTAAGGTTTGTGCTTCTGGAGGGAGCAAAATGGCTTATGTGCCAGCGGACGTGCCTGGACTTCCAACCCCCTCCCCCAATAATGCTAAACATACAAAGGTTTACATGCTTTTACATGCTGAATAGGATATATTTGAACTAACTAATCTCTCCCCCCTGATTTTCATGGGGTGGGTGTCGTGGTTCTAGGACTGACAGTAGAAAGGGGGGTAGGTATGGAGAGGCAAGATCTCAGCTATGGCAAAGATGTACACATGAGATTTACGAGTTCAGGCCCTTCACGGTGGAAGTAACAGCCCTACGTCTCGGTGCCCGGAGGCGGTCGATTGGATTATGTGTGTGATATTACAGGGGGTGCGAACCCTTGTGCCAGAGGAGGAGGGTGGCTTATATAGAGTTCGCCAGGACCTCTCCCGCCCTCCATTACAAGGGACTTAATGTACATAAAGTGGTGGCGTTACTGGTAACGCCAGCCTTAAGTGCTATTAATGACCTTAAAGACTATGGAGTGAATGTGTGTCCGTTGCACGCTGAGTGACTCCTAGTCTTCGGGAGGTCGAGTGATTCTCTTTTTAGTCGAGTGATAGTAGGTAGGGAGACTTCCGAGTGACATGATGTCGAGTGGATTGCACTCGACACCTTTGACCGGGGGTCTCATGGAGTCTCTTGACCTTCTTGCCTTCTTGGGTAGTGACCTTGGGTAGGACGTATAGGTCAGGCCTTCTTGCCTTCTTGCCTTCTTGCCTTCTTGCCTTCTTGGGTAGTGACCTTGACCAGGAGAGTTGTCCCCTTCAGTGACGGAAACCCGCCCGACAAGGTATACTTTTTGTTCTAACTATATCCTGCTCACGCTCCAACTGTACTTGATGTTGACTAACTTTCGCTCGACTGATTTGTTCTGCAGGTATTGACTGAGATGCATTTGATGCCCAACGGTGAACAGGCTTTGGAGCAGGGCCAGGAGGGGGAGGATAGTGCGGAGGAGAGTGGTGAGTGGGATTCTCAGGGAGAAGAGGAGGAGGAGGAGGAGGAGAGCGAGGAGTCGGACGAGGAGGAAGAAGCCGACTCGCCGCCACGCTCCGAACATCGATCCAAACAGTAGCAAGATCCAGCTGGCGGGCGCGGAAAAAGCATGGGCCCGAGTGTCAATACTCAGAAGCGCACTCGGACGTCAACTCTGGAGCCGATGGAGAAGGTGTCCAAGCAGCCTAAAGTTGCTCCTCCCATGGCCCGGAAGACATTGCCGCGAATTAAGATGGACGTCCCCGTTGCTTCGGGGTGAGTATCTCATCTGCATTTTCATAGGCCGACTGAAGATTTTCTTGTTCTGACCGACCAATTCATGTGTCTTTCCAGTCCCACCTCTGCTGCTACTGACATGGATGTCGACAAGGCTCCAGGAGACGAGGAAGCCACCTCCCAAGCCGGTAAGTTCGTTCAACCGAGTTCCATTTAGTCGAGTGGGCGGTCAATCGGATGAAAATTTGATACTTCTCTCTTTATGTAGCTCCGCAAGAGATCGTTGTGCTCCCTGATGAAGAAGAAGAAGAAGAAGCGCCTCTATAGGAGAGGAGGAAGAAGAGTGGAGGCTCAAGCAGGAGGAGGCTTGAAATCCAAGTCCCTCAGTCGACACCGGCGCTTGATGCGGTAGTTGAACGTTCCGAAGGACCGGTTCGGACCAACGTCATGTTAGCCAACCCTCTGACGACTGATCGTCCATCGGGGTCGACTGCACAGACACCTGCTGCACCAGTGCAACTCCACTCGTCCGACCCGGTAACCACCTCGACCACTCTGGAGCCACCCCTCTTTGTTATGTATCAAACTCCAAATGACTCGCCGAGTGCCGCTAGGGAAGCTCTTCGTCAGGTGAACCTTGTCATGGAGCAGATGAAAGTGATGCATGAAGCTAGTCAGGTAGCTTACAATGCCAGCACTGCCCTTCAAACCAATGTTCAGGTCAGCAAAATTCCGACTGAACTTTTGAGTGTTGCTTTATATCTGATCACCCACTGGGTGTTCCTTCGTTTGGAAATTAGGAAATCTTCAACTCTGCTCGCCTCGAGCTGAGTCCCAGTAAACTGTTCGAATCAATGGGGGCACGCCGAGTGCACCCACTAGGTGTAGTCCCCGAGACCATTGTCGACTGCTGGTAGTCGACTGAGGTCTAATGATGCATCTCTCTCTTTTTTTTGAACTCACGCTGAGTAGGCCTTGCTGAGTATTGATCTGTTCCAGTGGGGGCATGCTAAGTGCACCCACTGGGTGTAGTTCCCGAGACTACTTTTGGATATTTGATTTGGCAGTAGTCTTAGAGTAATTCTTCTCCTTCACTGTCGCTTATTTCTGTCGACTGACATGTCTGTCTTTCTGGCTGTAGAGGTCTTGTGATCTTGGAGCTCGGCTCACCGAATTAAAGAAGAAGCATATCAGCGTTGAACTTGACCTTGAACTCGCGAAGAAGAATCTCAAGACTGCTCAAGAGGAAACGTCCATCATGGGAGGTAACCATTCGACCGTTTTGTCTACTTTGTAGCTTCACACTTCGCACTGGTTTTTCTTTCAGTCTCTTTGAACCGAGTGATTTCACACAAGCAGATGTGCATAGTGAAAATCGCCAACTTCAGTCTCGTCTGAAGGGTGTTGTTTCTTTAGAGAGGATGGAGGAGGCTTTGGAGCAGAAGGATCTGGATCTGGTAGCTGCTCAGAAGGAAGCACACGAGAAGACGAAGCTTGCGGACCAAAAGCTGACTTCGGTCGGTAAATTGGAGGAGGAGGAGAACGCGAAGCTGAAGACTGCCTGTCACATCCCTAGTTTTGGTATGACCTAGACTAGCTAGTCATGTGTGCATCATGTTTAAATTCCATTTAAACTTGAAATGAGGATTTGTGAAACCCTCAGAATCATTTCTGAAAATGACCCAGTTAAAAATTGCTCCAAAAAGGTCCAAGAAAATGTTCATGTTGCTCTCTGAAAATATTGGACAGAGATAAAAATCAAACCAATATTTTTAGGAGCTCATAGATATTTATTTTGGGCATTTGGAATTAATGCATAATTATTTGCATTGGATATATATATGTTATATATATATAATATATGTTCAAAAAAATTGTGCCATTTGTTGAGGAGCTCTGGAATAATACCACAAGTTCCTACAAAAATTGGCATAAGAAAATAAAATGGTTTAGTATTTTTATTAAACCAAAACAAATGTCAAAGAAATAAAAAAAGGAAACAAAACAGAAAGGAGAAAGAGGAACTACCTGGACTTACCCGTGGCCTGGCACTGTGCGGCCTGGCCTGGCCCAGCGGCCCAGCAGGCCGGCCCAGCCAGCTGGCCGTGCCAGTCGTCCCCTTCCTCGTGCCAGGAGGACAGGGGCACGCGCCGGCGCGCGCGGCCACGCGTCCGGCCGGGGCCACGTCTCCCCGCAACCTCCTGCTTCTCCCCCTCGTCGTCTGGATGCCCCGCGCGACGCCACGCGCTGCCCCGACCGCTCTTACTCTCCCCCTGCTCTCTCCCTCGCCGTACCCCACCTCACCGAACGCGCCCGCCGTGGTGGCGACTCGCCAGACTTGCGCTACGAGCGGCGGCTGGACGCGCGGAGACCACCGGGACATAACAAGGAGGCGGTGCTCCTACGCGTGTCGGAGAGGCGAGGGGGAGGCGGTGGCTGCGATGGTGCTCGTCAGCAGCGGCAGGCGTGTTCAGTGAGGTGGGGTACGGCGAGGGAGAGAGCAGGGGGAGAGTGAGAGCGGTCGGGGCGGCGTGTGGTGTTGCGCGGGGCATCCAGACGACGAGGGGGAGAAGCAGGAGGTGGCAGGGAGACGTAGCCCCGGCCGGACGTGTGGCCGCGCGCGCCGGCACGTGCCCCTGTCCTCCTGGCGTGAGGAAGGGGATGACTGGCACGACCAGCTGGCTGGGTCGGCCTGCTGGGCCGCTGGGCCAGGCCAGGCCGCACAGCGCCAGGCCGCGGGTAAGTCCAGGTAGTTCCTCTTTCTCCTTTCTATTTTGTTTCCTTTTTTATTTTCTTGACATTTGTTTTGGTTTAATAAAAAATACTAAACCATTTTATTTTCTTATGCCAATTTTTGTAGGAACTGGTGGTATTATTCCAGAGCTCCTCAACAAATGGCACAATTTTTTTGAATATATATATATATATATCCAATGCAAATAATTATGCATTAATTCCAAATGCCCAAAATAAATATCTATGAGCTCCTAAAAATATTGGTTTGATTTTTATCTCTGTCCAATATTTTCAGAGAGCAACATGAACATTGTCTTGGACCTTTTTGGAGTAATTTTTAACTGGGTCATTTTCAGAAATGATTCTGAGGGTTTCACAAATCCTCATTTCAAGTTTAAATGGAATTTAAACATGATGCACACATGACTAGCTAGTCTAGGTCATACCAGAACTAGGGATGTGACAACTCATGGCCACCGCCTCCCTCTCGCCTCTCTGACACGCGCAGGAGCACCGCCTCCTCGCTTTGAAGCTCCCCGCCGAGCCACGCAAGCCGGAGCGCCCCGTGGAGCCATCGCCGTCGCCATCTTCGCCTCTGGCCGCCGTGGATCTCCACCGCCCGTCCGTCGCCTGCAGAGCCTCACCCGAGCCGCCGTTGCCCTTGCTGGAACCGCCGTGAGCTCCTGCCCCATCCCCCTCTCTCTGTTTCTCCGTTCTCACACCATAGCTCCCGTTCCCCACCACGGCCATAGCACCTCGCCGCCGTCCATGTCTCCGCCGTCGTGCTAGTTGCCGTAGCCCACGCCCGCGCACATCAACGTGCTCAGCTGCCTCCCAGCAAGCCAACGCCGCTGGCTGTAGCCCCTGCCGTGCACCGCAGTGTTGTGCGCGCACTTGGTCGAACTCTGGCCATCGCCTTGAGCTCGTTTCCGGCGAGCTCCGGCGCCCCCGCAGCCTCCCACCTGCTCCCCTGGATGCGGACGACGACGTGCTACGCCCCGGTGGTCTCCGCGCGTCCAGCCGCCGCTTGTAGCGCAAGTCCGACGAGTCGCCGCCGCGGCTCGAGGTCGTCGCCGGCCGAACTCCGGCGAGACCGACGTGGCTATCATTAGCGCCTAATCCCGCGGCCTAAACCACTCCACCAGCCGCTGACCTTGGGTCCCAGGGCCAAGTCAAACCCTAGTCAGTGCGGGTTTGACCCGGGCTTAACCACTATGTCACTGACGTGTGGCCCCCACACGTCAGGTTTGACCCAGGTTGACTACTGACGCAGTGCTGACCTCAAGCTGACGCAATAAATGATTTCTGGAATTATTTTAATTCAGGAAATTCCAGAAAATGCTATAAACTTCAAAAAATCATAGAAATTCAACCGTAGCTCAGATTGAAATAATTTACATATGAAAAATTATCAGAAAAATGCAATCTATCCATCTATTCTAGTTTCATGCATGACAAACCAACTTATACCTACTGTATAAGTGAAACACTAAAATGGCATTTATAAGAGCTTAATTTGGAGTTGCATTTGAACCCTTGGTTCAAATGGTCTTCATTCAAATTGAATACTAGTTGCATTAGTCCAAACCACATCACATCTACATGCCATGTTCATGCATCATATTGTTGCATATGCTTGTGTATTGATTTCCGACGCCGTTCCTTCTCGATAGGTCCTGCTCCGGAGTCCGTTCCAGAGTACCTGTCTGAGGAGCAGTGCCCCCTCTATTGATCTACCAGGGAAGCAAACCCCCTTGTTCATTCCGATACAATCCTACTCTCTCACTCCTACTCTCAGTTATTGCATTAGGACAACAACGATTCATCTGCTACTTTGTGCTGCGGTAGTCGAACCCATTCCTCTGCATGACCTATCATTGCCACAGTAAATAGTTGAAACCCACTAGCATGTGTAGGAGTTGATTGAGCCATGTTGTGTTCCTACCATGCCATGCCTTCTGTTGCTTAGAGTTGTGTCAGGTCTGATTCATTGAGAATGAATTGGAGTGCAGTTCTATGTTCTGATGCTGAGAGTGAAGTGTGTGAACACGATATGGTAAAGGTAGCGGTGAGAGGCCATGTAGGAGTACATGGTGGGTTGTCTCACTGGAACCGTCCTTAAGCACTGAGTTCTATGTATGTTGTCCAATGACTCGATACTACCACACATTGGGTTCCAGTAACTCGACCCCTCTCGACTTATTAACCAACTTGACCTCTGTGCAGGAGGCGCAACTAGTTTCTGGTGTTTATAGGTAGTGCTATTTTTCTACCAAGTGGCACCCGACAGGGTGGGCTTGGGACAGACTAGGCACATGTGGCCTGGTGTACCGAGTGGCACCCGGATGGTGGGCTCGGGAACCCTGCACACATCATTTGGGGCCGTGAGCGACACCCCGGCCGGATCTCCTTGGGGATGGAACCCGAATAGGCGATAAACCTGGGCTAGAGTCTTGTGTGGTTAGTCAGGTCGTGGCCGACACCCTCGCCAGGCTTCTGCTTGAAGGTTGCTGAGATACATGATGTGTACATGGCGGTAAGTGGCGAGAGCGTGTGTGAAGAAGTACACCCCTGCAGGGTTAACATGATCTATTCGAATAGTCGGGTCTGCGGTTATGGACTTCTTGGATGCTTACATGGTACATAGAAAGCTTGAAGTGGATACTATAAAATGCTCAAGACAAGTGTGAGTGCTATGGATGGCCTTCTCGTAGGGAGACAGGGATGAATCCATAGTAGTGTATTGTGTGGTGATTAGTGGACTCGTGTGCGCCATCTCACCTCAAAGAAGTTCCTCGTAGTCGTAGAATAGGATAGCCACTGAGTCAAAGCTGGCTTGCTGCAACTGAACACCACATTACCCTCTTGATACAAATGCATGTATGATAGGATCTGATGTAAGACTTGCCAAGTACCTTTGTACTCATGTTGCTTTATTTATGTTTTTGCAGCGGAGACTTTGGTCTTACTATTGTTCTCGTGGACTTCGACGAGTAGCTTGTAGCTCAGCTACGATCTTGATAGGATGTTGTAGATAGTCAGGCTCTTCAGCCTTTTTCATTTGTAGATGTCTGTACTCAGACATGTAATGCTTCCACTTGTTGCTTGTTTGCTCTAAATGTTGGGTCATGTGACCCCTGTTTGTAATAAATGCTATGATGGATCTTGGAGCTTTATCTATATGAATTGTTGAGTTATGTTATGATGCCATGTTGTACATCACATACTTGCATGTTATGCGTACGTGTAATGTGTATTGCTATGTGTGGGATCTGACTATCTAGTTGTTTATCCTTAGTAGCCTCTTTTCCGGGAAATGTCTCCTAGTGCTTCCACTGAGCCCTGGTAGCTTGCTACTATTACAGAACACTTAGGCTGGTCGGCATGTGTCCTTCTTCGTTCCTGTGTCTGTCCCTTCGGGGAAATGTCACACGGTGTCTACCGGAGTCCTGTTAGCCTGCTACAGCCCGGTTTACCGGAGTCCTGCTAGCCCAGCTGCTACAGCCCGGATTCACTCGCTGATGACCGACACGTTCGATGCTGGGTCATGTATGCCTGTCCCTGTAAGTTAGTGCCACTTCGGGTTCACGACTAGCCATGTCATCCCGGGTTCTTGTCATATGGATGCTAGCGACACTATCATATACGTGTGCTAAAAGGCGCAAACGGTCTCGGGCATGGTAAGGCAACACCCGTGGGAATACCGTGCTTGAGGCTGCAAAGTGATATGAGGTGTTACATGCTAGATCGGTGTGGCATAGAATCGGGGTCCTGACACTGCCATCTCAGACGCTAATCGAGAAGTCGAGCAGCTGAAGAAGGATAAGGAGAATCTGACCACTGAAGTCGGTGACCTCAGGACCAAGACAGACAAGGTAGAGTATTATCTGGAGCAACTCGCCGTGAAACTTGTTCTGAAGCTCGAAGGTATGATCATTTGACTGAAATTAGTTTTTCACCGACTAAACTTTGTTGTCATGCTGCCGACTCATCATTTTTTGCAATGGGACAGAACTGTGTTAGGACTTTGAAGTTGAAACTGGGTGGGTTGAGACGGGTCTCGACCCCATCAATTGTCCTATGAAAGATGACGTCGCAATGAATTTTGCTGTGATTGGAGTCGCGCTTGGACGTTGCAGTTGCTTATCTTGCTCAACTGAAGGCGGCGATGACCCAAGTGTATGCTGAACTCTGGCCTCGGGCGGAACTGTCTCAAGACCTCGAGTCCCTGATGACTCGACTAAATCAAATTCCAGGCCGAGTGCAAGAGTGGAAGAAATCTTCCGCCCATTGTGGTGCCAATGTCGCCTTGTCTTTGGTCCGAGTGCATTGCAAGGAGGCTAAGAAAGAAAAGCTAGCAGCTCTCAAAGTGGCGAACACTAAGAAGCACTCTTTCCAGGACTTCATGGACACCTTCCTCGAGGCTGCCACTCGCATCGCCGATAGCATCGACCTCGACAGCTTCTGCGATCCGGCCAGTTCTTCTCCCGCCGAGTGATTGAAAAAAAATTATGCTTCACTTTTATTTGCCTCGGAATGCCGAGTGATTTTGTAACCGTTAAAACTCCTTCGGGCTTGATGCCCGGGCACTTTATTCTGCGGTTAAGAATCTTTGGATTTATCATCTCATATATTGCGTCCGTCTTCGAACGAAATTCGTTTCTCTCTCGGATTGTTGTCTGTTTACTTGATGCAGCTTCTGGAGAAGAATAACCAGTTGACCTATCGGACGATCCTTGAGCAACATTAATCAGTTCATCAGCAAGGCACTCAGCAATGGTCTTGACATTCGTGTCAACCGATTGGACGATCTTCGAACAACATTGATCAGCTCATCAGCAAGGCACCTAGCAATGGTCTTGACGTTCCTGTCCAACGATTGGGCGATCCTTGAGTAGCATTGATTAGCTCATCAGCAAGGCACTCAGCAATGGTCTTGACGTTCCTGTCAACCGATTGGGTGACCCTTGAGTAGCATTGATCAGCTCATCAGCAAGGCACTCAGCAATGGTCTTGACGTTCCTGTCAACCGATTGGGCGATCCTTGAGTAGCATTGATCAGCTCATCAGCAAGGCACTCAACAATGGTCTTGACGTTCCTGTCAACCGATTGGGCCATCCTTGAGTAGCATTGATCAGCTCGTCAGCAAGGCACTCATCAATGGTCTTGACGTTCCTGTCAACCGATTGGGCCATCCTTGAGTAGCATTGATCAGCTCATCAGCAAGGCACTCAGCAATGGTCTTGATTTAGGTGAGTGCTGGACTGCAGTTAAGCCTCCGAGCGGGAGGATTGCTCACCGCTCGGTAGGATTTTTTAAACTTAGGCGAGCACTGGGCTACAGCTAAGCCTCTGAGTGGGAGGATTGCTCACAACTCGGCAAGATTTTTCAAACTTAGGCGAGCACTGAGCTGCAACTAAGCCCCATAGTGGGAGGATTGCTCACCACTCGGCAAGATTTTTCAAACTTAGGCGAGTACTGGAGTGCAGCTAAGCCCCCTAGTGGGAGGATTGCTCGCCACTCGGTAGGATTTTTCAAACTTAGGCAAGCACTCGGCTGCAGCTAAGCCCCCAAATGGGAGGATTGCTCGCCACTCGGTAGGATTTTTCAAACTTAGGTGAGCACTCGGCTGCAGCTAAGCCCCCGAGTGGGAGGATTGCTTGCCACTCGGTAGGATTTTTCAAACTTGGGCGAGCACTGGGCGGCAACTAAGTCTCCGAGTGAGAGGCGGGCTCGCCACTCGGCAAGATTTTGGTTACTTCACCTTAGGCGAAACAGATTCGCAGCTAAGGCCCCGAGTGGGAGGCCGACTCACCACTCGGTAGGATTTTTATCACTTAGGCCAGCACTGGGCTGCAGCTAAGCCCTCGAGTGGGAGGTAGACTCACCACTCGGTAGGATTTTTATCACTTAGGCGAGTACTGGACTACAGCTAAGCCCCCGAGTGGGAGGCAGACTCACCACTCAGTAGGATTTTTATCACTTAGGCGAGTACTGGACTGCAGTTAATTAAGCCCCCGAGTGGGAGGCAGACTCACCACTCGGTAGGATTTTTATCACTTAGGCGAGTACTGGACTGCAGCTAAGCCCCCGAGTGGGAGGCAGACTCACCACTCGGTAGAATTTTTATCACTTCACCTTAGGCGAAACAAATTCGCGGCTAAGGAGATACATACAAAAGAAATAAACAACAATCATTCGGAAGAAAGTAAAATTATGTCTTTTGATAGCCAAACTAAGAGGTATTTCTTATTACATCTCCTCGGTTTAAATACTTAAGAGTAAAAGGGGCGGAGCAGATCCGCATTCCAAGTGCACGATTCATCTTTGTTGTGCTCGACATTGAAGAGACGGTATACTCCATTGTGGAGCACCTTGGTGACGATGAAAGGGGCCTCCTAAGCAGGGGTGAGCTTGTGTGGCTTCTACTGATCCACTCGAAAAACCAAGTCTCCTTCTTGAAACGCCCGACCCCTTATGTTCCTGGCATGGAATCGACGCAGGTCTTGTTGATAAATGGTCGACCGGATCAAGGCCATCTCTCTTTCTTCTTCCAGGAGGTCGACTGCATCTTGTCGAGCTTGTTCTGCTTCCTCTTCTGAGAAGAGTTCGACTCAGGGAGCATTGTGGAGCAAATCACTCGGAAGTACGGCTTCGGCTCCGTAGACCAAGAAGAATGGAGTTCGTCCGGACGACCGATTGGGAGTTGTCCTTAGGCCCCAAAGCACTAATGGGAGCTCATCAACCCAAGCTTGTGCTCGATGCTTAAGGTCACACATCAACCGGGGCTTCATTCCCTTGAGAATCAATCCATTCGCTCGCTCAGCTTGCCCATTCGACTGAGGATGGGCGACCGAAGCGTTATCAACCCTCGTACCTTGGGAGGCACAAAAGGCTCTGAATTCATCAGAGTCGAAGTTTGATCCGTTGTCCGTGATGATTCTATGGGGCACACCATATCTGAATATCAATTCTCTGATGAAACTCACGGCAGTACTGGCTTCAAGGTTTTTAATGGGCTTGGCTTCAATCCACTTGGTAAACTTGCTGACTGCTACTAGCACGTGGGTAAATCCGCTCCTGCCCATCCTCAGGGGTCCAACCATGTCCCATCCCCAAACAGCAAAAGGCCAGACGAGTGGGATAGTCTTCAGAGCTGATGCAGGTTTATGGGACATGTTGGAGTAAAACTGACAACCTTCACACTTGTCCACTATTTCTTTTGCCATCTCATTGGCACGTGGCCAGTAAAATCCAGCTCGGTATGCTTTGTCCACGATGGTCCGAGAGGACGCATGGTGGACACAGGTCCCCGAGTGAATATCATTAAGGATCATTCGGGCTTCTTCTGGCATGATGCACTTCTGGCAAACCCCAGTTACACTTTCTCTCAACAACTGACCTTTTATCACAGTAAAGGCTTTAGACCGTCGGACGATCTGTCGAGCCTCTTCTTCATCCTCCGGAAGTTCTTTCCTAAGAATGTATGCAATGTACGGCACTGTCCAGTCGGGAGTGATGACTAGAACCTCCATGACTAAGTCGACCACGGCTGGGATTTCAACTTCAGACGGATCTGTGGCACTCTTGGGCTATGGTGATTCTCCGGTGAAAGGATCTTCCTGAACTGAAGGTGAATGAATATGTTCCAAAAACACATTTCGGGGAATGGCCTCTCTCTTTGAACCTATCTTTGCCAACTCATGCGCAGCTTGATTTT
Source organism: Triticum aestivum (assembly GCF_018294505.1). Taxonomy (NCBI): domain Eukaryota; kingdom Viridiplantae; phylum Streptophyta; class Magnoliopsida; order Poales; family Poaceae; genus Triticum; species Triticum aestivum. The sequence goes on along the minus strand of NC_057798.1, from coordinate 703,824,949 downwards.
TCAGTCGGGGTATATGGTGAAGCTCCAAACCTTCAAACTTCTTCTCCATCTTTCTCACTGCATTGCAATAACCAGTCATGGCTGGACTCCTGACGTCCCATTCCTTCATCACTTGATTTGCCACTAAATCCGAGTCGCCGTATACCATAAGGCAATGGACGCCGAGTGAAATGGCCATACGCAACCCATATAAAAGTGCTTCATATTCGGCTTCATTATTGGAGGAATCAAAATGAATCTGGAGAACATAACTAAGCTTGTCTCCATGGGGGTATACCAATACTACTCCAGCGCCTGAACCATTCAACATCTTGGAGCCATCAAAGAACATAATCCAATGCTCCGAGTGAACTTGAGTCGGCAATTGCTTCTCAATCCAATCGGCAAGGAAATCTGCAATTGCTTGGGACTTGATAGCCTTCTTTGCCTCAAACTTGATATCCAATGGAAGGAGTTCAATCGCCCATTTTGCCACTCGACCAGTTGCATCTCTCTTATTCAGAATTTCAGATAGTGGCACGCCACTGACGACTGTAATCACTACAAAAAAATACACTTCCGTGATGATACGTGTTTTTCACAGTAGGTCGCGTTTTTGTCATGCATGTACATCCATGACAAATTTATGACAGAATTAAGATAGTCATACCTGTGCTGTCGTAGAAGTGTTCCATGACATTACCAAAATTATCATCATGGAAGTGTCCACTTCCATGACGATAAATCGCGTGTCACAGAAGTGCTTACATCAAGGGTGACCGACACGTGGCATCCACCGTAACGGAACGCCGTGAAGCTATTGGATTGGGTTTTGGATCCGATAACCCATTAACAGCCCCGACCAATGGGGATTTCCCACGTGTAAAATCATCATTGGCTGGAGGATACACATGTCGGCTCATCGTTGGGACAGATGTCATCCACTCATTGGACAGAAGGCGCCTATGATACGTCGACATGTGGCACGGCCCAACAGAGGCCCAATACTGTGTAAAGGCTAGCCCGTTTGACTTGGTCAAAAGGTGGCGGGCCGGCCCATGGAAAGCCTGTTAACGGCCTGTTCGCATGTAGCCCATTTACAGACCGCTAACCCAAGGCTTGTTACGCCCTATCCGAATTAGGCCCAGTAGCATCATCTGGGCTATCCAATATGATTCCATCCCGTTTTCACTTCTGACCCATGTATGGCCCATGACGTCTTTCGGCCCATATGAGGCCCTATGTAAACCATTGGCCTATTAATGGCCCGTGGTGAAACTGGCCCGCAATGAACATTGTATCACTTTACACCCATTAATGGCCTATTAACAATGGCCCATTATCGTCATACAGCCCGTATAAGGCCCATTGACGATACGGCCCATAGAAGGCCCATTATTTCTACGGCCCGTAGAAGGCCCATTGTTTCTACGGCCCGTAGAAGGCCCATTGTTTCTACGGCCCGTAGAAGGCCCATTGTTTCTACGGCCCGTAGAAGGCCCATTGTTTCTACGGCCCGTAGAAGGCCCACTCTTTCTACGGCCCGTAGGAGGCCCAGTGTCACTACAGTAAATATTAGCCCATGGTTATTGTGGCCTAGTTTTAAAAAATAGGTTATTGCAGCTACTAGCAAACCGCGGAAAAAGAACTGCACTGACTACAAGCAAACAAATAAACAAGACAACAAGGAAATAAATAAGCAAGCAACTTATGCTAGGCTATCACGGCTATTACACATATTACATCCACTGGGCATCAAAGTTTGCCACCAGTGCAAATATAGGGAACAAAGCAGCATATCATATACACTGGTTGTCAAAGTTGGTGACCAGCGCAAATAAACGCCGCAGCAAAACAAATCCAGAACTGAAACCACTTCAGAAGATCTCAAGAAACAATATCCTGGGTACCCATAATGCTGACAAGATGCTTAGCAAGCTTATTAACTTTATCTTGTTTGGCGCTTAAATCCTCCAGCGCTTGCTGTTGCACCAGAAAGTATGCATCTGAATTCTGCAGGGACTTCCTCAGTCCTTCAGCTTCCTGTCGCAGCACATCTGATCGATGTCTTTCAACTTGAAGTTGAGATTCAAGAAGATGAACTGATTCAGGCAGCGAGTTCGAAGAGCTTGTGCCAGCAGTAGTGTCCAGTAACTCGAACAGTACATCAAGATAGGACTTTTGGGTTCCCTCTCTGTCGTCAAGATAGTTTTTATCAGCTTTCTTGGAGACCAACAGGGATGTCTCACTATCTTGAACCTTATCTGCATTACTTCCTTTACCATTGGATAACGCGGTACTGTTCTCCAATATTCTGTTTGCATTCCAAAAGAGAAACAAGCAGACACATCAAATGTTTACCATGTTGTATATGAAACTCATTTTGGTAAATGAGTTCAGTAGTTAAGTGGACAGGATAACAGCATGAAACAAACTTATATCTATGTACCATGGTCACTTGATGGTCTATATCATTCTAGTTTTTGTTGCCAAATCAAGATAGAGACATAGTTCAAATAATATTTGTTCAAGACAAAGCAGAATAGACAGAATATAAGTGTGGGTAACTATAGAACAATAACAACACTTGTAATGTGCATGACATGAGAACATAACTGTTTATTCAATTGAAACTAAAATCAACATAGAGCAGGTTACAACAGTGTAACGCCCCGGATTCGATGCGCCAGGTGTCCGCCAGTTATTCGCCGTCGTTGCCATGTCATTTGCTTGCGTGTTGCATTTTATCTTGTCATCATGTGCATTGCATTGCATACGTGTTCGTCTCATGCATCCGAGCTTTTTCCCCGTTGTCCGTTTTGCAATCCGGTGCCCCTATGTCATCCGGCGTCCCCTTCTTGCCTCTCTTCGTGAGCGGGTGTTAAATGTTCTCGGAATGGACCGAGTCTTGCCAAGCGGCCTTGGTATAGCACCGGTAGACCGCCTGTCAAGTTTCGTGCCATTTGGAGTTTGTTTGATACTCCAATGGTTAACCGCGTAGCCCGAAACCCCCCTCTTTCTTTGCAGCCCAACACCCTTCCAAACTGGCCCAAAACCCATCTAACTCCCGTCCATGCTCTCGGTCGTTCGATCACGATCGCGTGGCCGAAAACCGCTCCTCATTTGGACTCTCCTAGCTGCCAGAATCTATAAATATGCCCTCCCCGTCCAAATTCGCGGATCAAATCCCCCCCGAAACCCTAGCTTCGTCCTCATCCCGCAGCCGGACACGTCCGCCCCCGGCCGGACATGTCCGCCCCCTCGCCCCCGTGCCAATCCAGATCCGCCACGTCGCCTCCCGCGGCATCCCCACCGCCGGCCCGTGCGGCCCGCTGCAGGCCCGCGGGGCCCGTGCGCCGCCGCCGCCCGGCCCGCGCCGCCGCGCCCGCGCCTCCGCCGTCCGCCCGCGCCTCCCGCTCCCGCTCGCCGCCTCCGGCCGCCGCCCTGCCGCGGGCCTCGGTCCCTCCGTCCCTCCGCCGTCTACCCCGCGTCCAGGCTCCCGCGCCGCCGCCGCGGAGCTCCCCTGCCGGCGCCCGAAGGAGCCGCCCCGGCCGCCCTGACCGGCGCCGCGGCCCCGCTGCCCGGCCTGCTCCCCAGCGCCCGGAGCTCGCGCCGGCGCCGCCGGCCTCCTCCGACCGCCGGAGCGCCCGGTCCGGCCGCTCCTCCACCAGATCCGGCCTCCCCGGCCCCGATCCGCGCCGCCCGCGTCGTCCTGTCGTCGTCCCCGCCATCTCCGGTCGTCCTCGTCATCCGTGCCGCCAGATCCAGATTCAGATCTCGGAGGTTTGACCCCAATTTTGCCTAAGTCCCTGTTATTTGACATCATCATGCCATGTTCATCGCATCATATCTCCGCATCCGTAGCTCCGTTTTGTGCGTGTGATATGTCAAATTGTTTGTCTCGACGAGTACATCATTTCTTTCCATTGCATCATGTTCATTTGAGGCCATCTTGATGCCTGAATCATTGTTGCAAGAGTACTTCATGATCTTAATCTGCTGAAATTGTTATAACATGCTCATTTGTCATTTTTGCCATGATTGATGTGTGCATCATATGAGGTTGATGTCTACATGTGTTTTGATCTATGTCATGCCATCTTTACGGTGGTGTTTGCCATGTATTTTTGTGATCAATGTGGTGACTAGCACAAGCATGTAAACTAGGCCTTGTGATGTTGCTAATTTCAGTCCATGTTCTGCTGTTATTTTTATGCCATGTAAACTTGATGCTACAGAGAGATCCATGCTTATTTTGAGATACTTCAGTAAGGATGTTTTGTACATATGGTTATGAGCTATCCATCCATGCCCCTGGTTGCATTTATAGCTTGCTGTAGATTATTCATATCTTGCTCCAAACTTGCTAAATGATGTTGCTGTCAGCCTGTTAACATGAAGTTCAGTTTTGCCATGTGATTTCCTAGTGATCCATGCACCCTATGAACTTGCTCTTGCCATGCTTAGCTTCATAAACATGTCTTCTTACTGTTGGTTGCCTTGCCATGCCATGTATTGCTCTGTGGTGAGTGCTTCAAGCTCACCAACATGTCTACTTATTGTTGTTCCTGCCATGTATGAATCTGTCATATAATTTGCCATGTTTACATGGGTGCCATCATTTCTTATGATCCTTTTTAGCTCATGGTCAGTAAAGGACTTTTGTTCTATGAATTTAGTAGTATCATGCCATGCCTTTGTTTGCCATGATAAGTTAATGTAACATGTTGTTTGATAGCTCTAAACATTGCAACCTGATGTTATTTCTGCTAAAGTCTGAAACTGTTATTATTTGCAATCTTGCCATGTGTGTTTGAGCTTGTTCTAGTGATTTCTGGAGATAGCTCAGTGTTCATGTTTTGTTATGCCTTACCTGTACATCATGTCCATGCCTTTTGTTATCATGTTGAGTTCCTGTAGCATGTTGTTTTGATGCTTGCAATATGCCTACTTGCTGTTATCGACAGATTGTTGTTATGCCTTGTATAGAGTGTATGTGTTGAACCGTTGCTCCGTTTTGAGTGTGCTCTATATGAAACTTGCTTGATTTTGCATGTAGTTTCATATTATCTTGTTTCATCCTTGTTTTGGAGTGTGTGCTTGATGTTTGAATGCCTTTTGCATCAATGCCATGTTTAACTTGTTTTGCTCATATCTTCTAGGGCGTAGCTCTGAACTAAATGAACTTTATATGTAACTTGACTAGAATCTTGTGTAGATATTCTTGGTGCATCTTAACTTGCTGTTTAACAACTTCAACTTAATGTTTGTTCAGATCTGGACCAATTTCGAAATTTGCATATGAGGACTTACCGGAATTGTTATATGTTGTTCCCGGCCTCATTTAACTTGCTTTGATGTGTTGCCCTTGTTTGCATCATCTCTTGCCATGAGTAGCTTCATGTAGACTTGTCATGCATCATATTTGTTTGTGCATCATGTCTTGTCTATGTGTGGTGTGTTTACCATGTTGTGTGCTTCTTCTCGATAGTTCCCGTTTCGTTGTGATCGTGAGGATTTGTTCGTCTATGCTTGGTTCGGCTTCATCCGTTCGTCTTCTTCATGGACTCGTTCTTCTTCCTAGCGGGATTTTAGGCAAGATGACCGCTACCCTGGATCTCACTACCATCATTGCTATGCTAGTTGCTTCGTTCTATCGCTATGCTACGATTCCTATCACCTGCTCTTCAAGCCTCCCAAATTGCCATGAACCTCTAACCTTTGACACCCTTCCTAGCAAACCGTTGCTTGGCTATGTTACCGCTTTGCTCAGCCCCTCTTATAGCGTTGCTAGTTGCAGCTGAAGTTGAAGATTTCTCCATGGTGGACAGGATTTTGTTGGGATATCACAATATCTCTTATTTTATTAATGCATCTATATACTTGGTAAAGGGTGGAAGACTCGGCCTTTTGCCTGGTGTTTTGTTCCACTCTTGCCGCCCTAGTTTCCGTCATACCGGTGTTATGTTCCCGGATTTTGCATTCCTTACGCGGTTGGGTGATTTATGGGATCCCCTTGACAGTTCGCTTTGAATAAAACTCCCCCAGCAAGGCCCAACCTTGGTTTTACCATTTGCCTCACCTAGCCCTTTTTCCCTTTGGAGTCGCCCTCTCGAGGGTCATCTTATTTTTACCCCCCCGGGCCAGTGCTCGTCGTGAGTGTTGGTCCAACCTGTCAACCGCTGGTAGCCACCAGGGGCAACTCTGGGCTGGCCTACCGGAAGTTTGGACAATCCGGTGTGCCCTGAGAACGAGATATGTGTAGCTCCTATCGGGATTTGTCGGCACATCCGGGCGGCTTTGCTGGTCTTGTTTTACCATTGTCGAAATGTCTTGTAAACCAGGATTCCGAGTCTGATCGGGTCTTCCTGGGAGAAGGTATATCCTTCATTGATCGCAAGAGCTTATCATGGGCTAAGTTGGGACACCCCTGCAGGGTATAATCTTTCGAAAGCCGTGCCTGCCGTTATAGGCAGATGGGAATTTGTTAATGTCCAGTTGTAAATAACTGACACCAGATCCAAATTAAAAGGCATCAACCGTGTGTGTACCCATGATGGTCTCTTTTCGGCGGAGTCCGGGAAGTGAACACGGTTTCTGGGTTATGTTTGACGTAAGTAGGAGTTCAGGATCACCTCTTGATCATTGCTAGCTTCACGACCGTTCCGTTTGCTCTCTTCTCGCTCTTATTTGCGTATGTTAGCCACCATATATGCTTAGTCGCTGCTGCAACCTCACCACTTTACCCCTTCCTTTCCCATTAAGCTTTGCTAGTCTTGATACCCATGGTTATGGGATTGCTGAGTCCTCGTGGCTCACAGATTACTACAACAACAGTTGTAGGTATAGGTTATTCGATGATCATAACGCGAGAGCGATGCTTGCTTGCATTGAGTTCTTCTTCTGCTTCTTCGATCAGGGGATAGGTTCCAGGTCAGCAGCCTGGGCTAGTAGGGTGGATGTCGTTTGAGTTTCTGTTTGTGTTTCATCCGTAGTCGGATGGTGCTCTGATGTATTGTGATGTTGTATTCTTGTGGCATGTATGCCCCTTGTATGTATCCCCATGTATTATGTAATGTTGATGAAATGATATCCACCTTGCAAAAGCGTCTTCAAGATGTGCTTCTATCCTTGGTGGGACCTTCGAGTTCCTTTAGGATAGGGTCGCATCTTGGGCGTGACAAAGAGCAAACCAGTTAAAGAAACAGTTTTAAAACATACCTGTTGCGCCATTGGAGTTTCAATTCCATCCTTCAAATTTGAAAATAGTTGGTATGAGTAAATACAGTAATGCAAGAGCAAAGGAGTATGAAACATAGCTACAGAACCTGACCTGAGAACAAATCTTCTTCTCCTTTAAGCGTTGAGTTGGGATTCGGAGTGGTGGTCCTCGTGCTTTGGGCACTGCAGTTCCCTTACTAACTGCTCGTGTTTGGGTGCTCTGTGGTGGAGATGGTGTTGTGTCAACTGGAACTGGGTTACTATCTGTCGGGGTTGGGGTTAGAAGGGGTGTGGCTGGTTCTCTGTCCAACTGGGTAGGGGTACAATCTGCGAGAGTCTCGGTTATGTGTGGTGGATCTGGTCCTTGGGCAAGTACAACCGTGGTTCTATCTGCATCAACTGGTAGCACTATGTTTTCTGAAGACCGTGTTCTTACTCCCTTAGATACTGCCATCACGCTCTCCAATTCAAATGGCTGATAAACAAGAAAAGTAATTGAAAGTATAGACATGATAGACAGGTGCAATGGATAGTGGGGAATAAAAGCGGGCATGAAATAATTCATATTTATGTTGTCTAACCAAACAGGATAGCAAGACACAATTTCACATATATGATGGCTAACTAAACAGGATAGCATGACACAATTTCACATTATGATGGCTAACTAAAAAAGATGGAAAGGCATAGTTCAAAATATGAGACTATGTAAACAGGATGACATGACATAACTATATAATGTGTTTATTAAATAGGTTGGCATGCCATAATTCACATACATTCATGGATAGAATGCCATAATTCTAAATATGATGACTGTAAACACTAAACAAGATGAGATGATATAACTATATGATGTCTTTATTAAATGGGTTGCCATGCCATAATTCAGATAGATGATGTGTATGTACTATGTAAACATGATGGCATGATATAATTCAAACTGTCAGGGAAACTGATCCACGAACACCTATGGGACCGGCGGACCGAGCCCCTTTCGGTTCGGCGGGGGGCGGAGATCGCACGAAGAGCAGATCGAGGCGAAGCACACGAGCAGTTTACCCAGCTTTGGAGCTCTCCGAAGAGATAATACTCCTACTGCTGCTTGTCTGATTGTATTCTGTTCTTGCTCGAGAGAGCTAAGTGTTTCTCTGTCGTTGTTCTGAACCTTCGAACCCCCTCTACGTTGCGCATGGGCCTCCTTTTATATGCTCAAGGGGTCACCGACAGGTGGCAACGCAGAGAAGGGTAAAAACGTAAAAAGAGTCGCGGTTGGTACACCTACTTGCACAGTGTATCCTACCTAACCCTGACGGCACGGGACAAAGGCATTAAATGCCGTCTGTGTCACCCAAACAGTGCAGAAAGGGACCGTCAGGGGCGCCACCGTCTGCCACGATGGCGATCTTGTCAGCGTCGCATGCCACCGCGCACCGCTGGCTGCACAGGCTCCTGCCACGTGCACCTGGAAAAGCCCCAAGGCGACACATTGGTGGATGTGCTGGAGCGCGGGTACAGGGTGGTTACTTGCCGCGGCAAACGCCTTGCCGCGGTCGTTGTCTTGTCGCGCCCGGAAGCTTGTCGCTCACCAGGCCTTGCCGGGACGCGTGGCGCGTCGCGGCAAGTTCCTCGAGATGCCTTGGTTGGCCTTCCCGGCAAGCTCCTCTTGCCGGGGCCTTGCCTCCTTGGCTTAAATACTTTGTTCTTGAAAGGCTCCAAGGGAACCACGGAGGACCTTGGCGGTCGCCCGGCAAGCCTTGCCGCGGGGTTCTGCAACTGCCCGTGCACAAGTTTGGGGTACTAGGGTACCCCTACTCTAGTACACCGACAGGAGCCCCCGGGCCTGGGCCACACACGGTGCCGAGCGCTGTTGGGCCAGGCCCAAAACAGGGCACGGGCATGCACGGCCTGGGTTACGCCGAATCTCACTCCGCATCCACCGCGCCCTCCCCCAACGGCACGCGTTGAATGCGGCATCATGGGAGAGATCGTGGGTGGTTTCTTTATTCAGAAGGGTGAAATGTCCGCCCCCTCCCTCTTTATAAGCAGGGGAAACAGGGGCAGTTCGCCCACTTCGCCGGTTGTTGCTCCCATCTCAGGAATCTCCGCCGCTCCCCTCCTTCTTCACGAAGCCGAAAGAGAGCAGCGCTCCGCCCCCCATTGCCACCAGCTCCACCAACGCAGTCGATCTCCCCCACCACCTCCGCCATGGCTCCGAAAGCCGACAAGGGAAGGGCGTGAAGTCTGTCGAGGCGCAGCGGCTCGCGGCGCTGCGAAAGGAGCGGGCCATCTTCCCCCCTCAGCTTGACGTAAAGGAGCTGAGGGAGTACTACTATCTCTTCTGGTCGACGGAGACGCAAGCGCATCCGCGCACGAAGGTACTCCCGGCCAGCGCTTCGAGATTAGCTCCGAACGGGTACCCCTTCTTCGCACTGTTCTTCTACTGCGGGCTCTGCCCGCCCTTCTCTGAATTCTTTTGTGACATCATGAACACCTACGGGTTCCGCCTCCTTGACTTCACCCCCAATGCCATTCTGACCATGGCAGTTTTCGCACATCTGTGCGAAAACTTTGTCGGAGTCCATCCAAACGTAGCCCTCTTCCGCCACTTCTTCATGCCCCGAGTCGAGAGAGGAGAGCCCCTTGCCGGCAGAATCGCTTGGATCTCGAGAACTGGCAAGAAGGACGCTTATCTGGAGGGAGAACTCCGCAGCAAATGGGAAGAGTGGAGGGCAGAGTGGTGCTGGATTGTCGAGGAGAACCCGCAGCCTTTTACCGCCCTACGCCAAGCCCCAGTAGTGCGCGGCAACGATTGGAGCAACGTGGCCCCGGAAGATGACAGGCTGAAGATTGCCGTCACCCGGATCTTACGCCTCAGGCTTGCCGGGCTCACCGTAGGCGCCGTCGGCGCAGATTTCCTTCGCCGCCGCATCGCCCCCCTTCAGGAGAGGAGGAGACTCGCCTGGGAGTTCCAGAACTCGGCGGATATCATGAGGCTGCGCCCAGGCCTCAATTTCAACTTCACTATCCTGGAGCTGGACGCGATGCTCCTGGAGCTGTTTAAGCACGATCCTCAGCACCCATTCATGTTGCCGCGGATGTCGTTCCGCTGTGCAACAATTCTTCGCTTGACCGCATCCGTGCAATGATGCCGCTGTGCGACTCTCACGGAATTGTTCCAACTTGGCAAGAGCCGGCAGACACCATCGTGCAGGAGTTCTTCGACGGCTTGGTCAAAGTGCCGGTCCGCGCTGATGAACAGAAGAGCCTCACCCACGACACCACCGATGCGGAGATGCAGCGCATCGCCACCAGGCTGGAAGAGGCGGCGGCAACTGCTGCCGTGGGTGAGTTTGGATTCACCGTGGAGGAGGCAGAGGCAGCGGAGGTGGCGAGCCTTGCCGAGCGCGAGGAGTTTGCCGGCGAGGAAGGGCCTGTCGGGCCCGAAGACAAGTCGAGCGAGCCCGGCGAGGGAGATCTGGTCGGGCCCGAACCTTCAGGCAGCTTGCCGCGAACGGAGCCCCCAGCTCCGCCAAGAAGGCGTCTCCGCAAGGCCGGGGACGTAGTGGGGCAGCAGACGGGTCAGCAGCCCTCGGGCCGCGCGACACGCTCTACCGCGTTAAGCACTGTTGTCACGGGAGCGCCCCACGCCGCCGCGGCAACTGGAGCGGGGTCTTCCCGGTCCACCACTATCGCCCCTGCCAAGCGGGCAAGGGAACCTACTCCTCCGCCTCGTCGCACCGGAGGTGAGCCGAACTTCGACCTCTCCGCGCTCAGCTCCGACGAGGAAGAAGAAGAGTAAGATTCTTCGCTGTTCTAGTAGTTCTTCGATTCTTGCTGTCTTTGTCTTGTATCTGACTTGCTTTACTCTGAACTCATTCCTTTTCAGGACTCTGGCCCAGAGAGCGGCAAAGAGAGCCAAGGCCCCGGTGATTGTCATCGAGGACGACCCCACCACGACGGCAGAGGACATGTCTGAGACCACCTTGTCGGACCCGGCAATCATTCCTCAAAGCAGCCCCCAACGCAGCCCCCCACGTAAGTATAAGGTTTACTTCATGCTGTCAGGCGCGCATGGGCACTCTTCTTTTGCTGATATCTATCTGTTGGTTTGTGTAGGAGCAGAGCAGCCTCACCAGGAGGGCCCGGAGGCCGCTCCCGAAGTGCCATCTGCTTTGACTACACCGCCGAGGGAAGATTCCTCGACAAGGGAGCGTTCTCCGGCAAGGGGCAGCGCCAGTGATCCTCCGGTGGTTGAGACCACGACTGCAGATCCCAGCACATGTAACCCTTTTGCCTGAAAACTTCCCTTGGGTTCTTCTTCTTCTGATTTTCTTTTTGAATATTCGCTTGACCTTTCTCCCCTCTTTGGTCGTCAGATCCACCTACCACGGAGCCGATGGAAACCGAGGCCGCCGGCGAGGAGAACGTGCACAGCAACAACGATGACGCCGCCGCCACCGAAGAAGAGACCGATGCTGATGATCCCGCCTGCGAAGAGGCCGCCAAGGCTGCCGCCGCAGAAGCTGGCGAGGAATCCGGCGATCGCACTGACGGCCCCGAGGCCGCAGGAGCGCCAGGCGCTGCACCAACCGCCGATCCCTCTGCCGCTGCTGCAGCGCCAGGCTCTGAAGAGCCCCAGCCCGGCGCCTATTTGAAGGCCGGCGATGGTATCTTCATCAAGCTCCCCTGGGCGTCAAGCTCCAGGGCGCCGGTCGAGGGAGAAACCTTGGACGGAGAGGTGCTCGCCTCCGCTGGGTTGACGGTGGTCGACGCGCCAAGCAGCAGCAACGACAAGCCTGAGGAGGAGCGGCTGGTACGGAAGCTGCTGTCGCTCTACCGTGCCCGACAAGCCAGGCTGGCATCCCGAGAGGCACTTGTCGCGAAAGCGGGAGTGGATATCGAGAAGCGCGCGGAGGAGCTCCGGGGTCTCAGGCAGGAAGCTCTCCGGTCCCTGGCGGAGGAGCGGGAGCAACTTTTCGAGGAGCGGAAAGCCTTCCTCCTCGAGAGTTGGCGCAGCACAAAGTCAACCTTGACAGCCATGAGGAGGAGCTTGCCGTGCGCGAGCAAGCAATTGGCGGGGCTCTCAAGGAGGCAAGGGATGCTGCCGCAGCTGCCGAGGCCGCCAAGAAGGAGCTGGAGGCGAAGGTGGCGCAGCTGGAAGCCGATCTCAGGGCGAGCGGCGAGGAGCTTGCCGCGCTCAAGCGCGAGCGCGAGAAGGACGCTGCCGCTCATGGTGAGCTGCAGGGTCTTCTCGCTGAGAGGAGCAAGGAGCTCAGCACCGCCAAGGATTCTAATGCAGATCTCGAGTTGAAGCTGGCCACTTTGACTCAGACGCTGGACGGCGCCAGGGAGCGGGAGGTGGCCTTGTTGGAGAAGATCAAGGCCGACGAGGCGCTGCTGGCGAATGCTGCTGCCGCCCATGATGCTTTCAGGGAGACTTTGGAGCACTGGACTGAGGGTCTTGTGGATCTTGCCGCCGCCATCGATGGGGAGCTGGCGCAGCTGGGGATGGAGGATCTCGGGTACTCCTCTGACGAGCACCTCCAACCCAGCGCCAAGCTCAGCTTGTTCTTCAAAGGCGTGGCGACGGCTCTCCAGCGACTCCGGGAGAAGATCCCAAAGCAGCTGGCCGACGAGTCGCGCAAGATCTGCGCATGAGCTCTCCAGAAAGTGCTGATGAAGGTGGCCTTCCGCAACCCAGGCCTCAACTTCACCAACGTCCTCAAGTCCTTGCCGCCGGATGCTGATCTGGAGGCGCTCAAGGCCCTTGTCGCACCCATTGTGGACAAGGTGAGCGGGATCAAGAGGGTTGAGGGCGATCGCGTAGATTAGGCCGCCCGTTTTCTCTTTCTGTTTGTCGCTGCTGGTCATGTCACGAGAACATCTATTAGAGCTGCGACAAGCTATCTTGTAATATAACTCTATTTTGGGTAGAGATTTGCTATGTTATTCCCTTTACTTGATTCCTTCCTTTGTCCGTTTTTGCCCTACGCTTTTAGGGAACTTGCCGGCGTAGGCACCTTAGCCGCGAGTGCTGAGTGCGGGACGTCAGCAGCCTGCTGGCGGTGCCGCTACCGACAAGAAACCTTGTCGCAACTAGTCGCAGCTCACTTAAATTGTTGAGAGGACTCAAAACAAAGTAAGGGCGCAACTAGCTACGAGTTGGTTCCTCCGCGCACAGGTTTTCAATACAAAGTACGGTCGTTCGAGGAAAATAACTTAAAAATTTAAAACTGATTGCTCAAACTTTGGCAACTTAGCTTTTCTGTCGCTTGCTTTCCGGTAAGGCGAAACTTCCTTGAGTGATGCCTGGTCCACGTCATTATCTTCTCCTTTCCCCCCGGCAAACTTGTGTGCGAGTGAACCTTCCTTTCCTTTTTGAGAAGAAGAAAGAAGAGAAAATAAAGATATGGAGCCTTGCGGCTCGTTATTGCTTACCGGCGGTAGGTGCTGCACAAAGTGTCAGATAACGCATGCAAATATAAAGTAGAAAGCATGAAATCGACAAAATGTGCGGAGCACATGAGCTTTACTTATGCACGGGATCTGCGCCCGGCTTTGTATAAAGGATTACATGCAACATCGGCAAGACTTGTACAAAAGGTGGTTGCCGGAACAGGTTCCGGCAACCGCGCCCTACGGGTAAAACTTATGAAGATGCTCAATGTTCCAGGAGTTGCTCACCGGAATGCCATCTTCGGTCTCAAGGCGGACAACACCAGGCCTAGTGACTCGTTTCACCCGATAAGGGCCTTCCCACTTCGGCATCAACTTCTTGGAATTCTTGGCGGACTGAACGCGCCGAAGAACAAGGTCGCCTTCCTGAAACTTCTGGCATTAACTTTGCGGCTATGGTAGCGGCGCAAAGCTTGCTGGTATCGAGCAGCTCGTACAGCAGCCTGAAGACGGTCTTCCTCAAGGAGCAGCGCATCATCTTGTCGTAGCTGCTCTTGCTCAAGCTCATCATAAGCGAGCACTCGAGGTGACCCGTATACGAGTTCCGTGGGGAGAACTGCCTCCGCTCCATAGACTAGAGCGAAAGGTGTCTGGCCAGTGGCTCGATTTGGCGTCGTCCTGATCGACCAAAGAACCACCGACAGCTCCTCAATCCAGTTCTTTCCGCACTTGCGCAACCTGTCGAAAGTTCTGGTCTTGAGCCCGCGCAGCACTTTAGCATTTGCCCTCTCTGCTTGACCGTTACTTCTCGGATGAGCAACAGAAGCGAAGCAGACCTTGGCGCCAAGATCTTGGACGTACTGCATGAAGGTGCGGCTCGTGAATTGCGTGCCGTTGTTGGTGATGATCCTGTTAGGGATCCCGAAACGGCAAACAATCGATCTGAAGAACTTGACTGCTGACTGCGCTGTCACCTTCCTCACTGCTTCCACTTCCGGCCACTTTGTGAACTTGTCGATTGCAACGTACAAGTACTCAAAGCCCCCGACAGCTCGGGGAAAGGGGCCGAGGATGTCGAGCCCCCAGACTGAAAATGGCCAGGATAAAGGGATCGTCTGGAGAGCTTGAGCTGGCTGGTGTATCTGCTTGGAATGGAACTGGCACGCTTCACACTTGGTTACTTGTGCAGTTGCATCGTGGAGGGCAGTCGGCCAAAAAAACCTTGCCGGAACGCTTTGCCGGCAAGTGCTCTTGCGCCAATGTGGTGACCACATATGCCTCCATGTATCTCTGCCAACAACTTTTGTCCATCTTCCCGAGGAATACACTTCAATTTCACGCCGTTGAGTCTTCTTCTGTACAGTGTGTTGTCGATAAACTGGTACATACTTGACTGCCGGGCTACTCTTTCCGCTTCTTCTTGCTCTTCGGGAAGTTCTCCTGTCTGAAGGAAATGGACAATCTGCTGTGCCCATGCTGGAGCTTGCGGCTCGACAACAAGGACTAAAGGCACGTCTGCTGCTGCGAGAACATCCGCTTCTACGGCTAGAACCTGCGGTTCAGCCGGAGCTAAGCTTGCCGGGAGCGTCTGCTTCAACGGAACAAACCCTAGGGCTTGTCGGAGCAGACTGCTCCGCAGCATCCTTGGTGTTGATCTTGAGGACCTTCTTGGCGGTGGCTTCGGGAAGCTCTGCCGGAAAGTAGTCACCAAAAATCAACTTCCTCTTCTTGCTCTTCCAGTTGATGGTGTTATAGACGGTTGAGTCAGCTTGAGCACAAAGATTCCTGGTCCCACAGGTAACTTAAGTGCGGCGCACTTTGACAGGCCATCGGCAATGTCGTTCTGAGCTCTTGGAACATGTTCCATCTGCAGGCCGTCAAAGTGCTCTTCTAGCTTCCTCACTTCATCAACGTAAGCTTCCATCAACGGACTCTGATAATTCTTGTTCACTTGGCGGATGACAAGCTGTGAGTCACCCCTGACAATGAGCTTCTTGATCCCAAGGTTTGCTGCGATCCTGAGACCGGCAAGCAAACCTTCATACTCTGCAGTATTGTTTGTTGCTTGCTGCTTGGGAAAGTGCATCTGGACTACGTACTTGAGGTGCTCTCCGGTGGGTGCAACAAGTAGCACGCCCGCACCGGCGCCTTGCAGCGAGAAGGCACCATCAAAGTACATCAGCCACTCTTTGCTTGCTTCCTTGACGGGGATGCTCATTTCTGGAATTTCTTCATCTGGTGTTGGCGTCCACTCTGCTATGAACTCTGCCAATGCTCTGCTTTGGATAGTTGAACTGCTCTCAAACTTAAGGCCAAAGCTTGACAGTTCCAGTGCCCACTCGACTATCCTGCCTGTTGCTTCTGGATTTTGCAGTATCCTCTTCAGCGGAAAGCGAGTGACAACTGTGATCTCATGTGCTTGGAAGTAATGGCGCAGCTTTCTCGAGGCCATGAGAAGGCCAAAAAGCAATTTCTGCACACCAGAGTACCTTGACCTAGCCCCCTGTAAAAGGGAACTAACAAAGTAAACTGGGCCGCACCATTTTCTTCTGCATCTCCTCACGCGCATGCGCAGATCCATCTTTGTCGGGACCAGAGCTTGTCGGTGAAGTCCCTTGCTTGTCGCTGGATGCACTTGCCGTGGTTGCCGGCTCATCATCCGCCTCCCTCTCCGCTACTAACGCAACACTAACCACTTGATTGGTTGCCGCTATATATAGCAACAACTTCTCTTGTGGCTTAGGTGCGACAAGTGTTGGAGTGGAGGACAGGTATCTCTTTAAGTCCTGCAGCGCAGCCTCCGCTTCCAGAGTCCATTTCATTGGACCTGCCTTTTTCAATATTTTGAAAAACGGTAGGGCGCGCTCAGCAGACCTAGAGATAAACCTGCTAAGAGCAGCTACGCAACCGGCAAGTCTTCGTACATCCTTGACGCGCTTCGGTGCTTCAATCTGCTCAATGGCCCTGATCTTGTCGGGATTGGCTTCTATTCCCCGCTGAGAGACGAAGAACCCGAGAAGCTTGCCGGAGGGAACTCCAAACACACACTTCTCGGGGTTAAGCTTGAGGTTGATCTTGCGCAGATTTGCAAAGGTTTCATCTAAATCTTGAATCAGAGTTGCTTTGTCCTTGCTCTTGACCACTATGTCATCCATGTAGGCTTCCACATTTCTGTGCATTTGCGGCTCAAAAGCGTGATGGACAACCCTTGCAAATGTTGAACCATCATTCTTCAAACTGAAAGGCATCCGTACGAAACATTATGTGCCACACGGGGTGATGAATGCGGTTTTCTCCTCATCCTCTTCTGCCATGAAGATCTGATGGTATCCTGAGTATGCATCAAGAAATGAAAGCAAGTCACATCCGGCCGTGGAGTCAACAATCTGGTCGATGCGCGGCAAGGGAAATGGGTCTTTGGGACAAGCTTTATTAACATCGGTAAAGTCGATACAAAGCCTCCATTTCCCGTTTGCCTTGCGCACGATTACAGGATTGGCCAACCACGTAGGATGGAGCACTCCTCTGACAAGGCCTGCTGCTTCCAATTTCTTGATTTCTTCCGCGATGAATTCTTGGCGCTCCATTGCCTGTTTCCCGACTTTCTGCTTGACGGGCCTCGCATGAGGACAGACGGCAAGATGGTGCTCAATTACTTTCCTGGGAACACCGGGGATGTCAGACGGTTGCCATGCAAACACATCGACATTCGCCCGCAGGAAAGCAATCGAGCGCGCTTTCCTATTTAGGGTCGAGAGTGGCACTGATGGTGAAGGTACCACCAGTGCCGTCCTCCTTGGCGGACACCTTCTTGGTCTCTGGTGGAGCTACCATTGTCTTCTTACACTTGCCGGTGGAGCTCGATGGTGCGTCCTCGACGGTAGCGCAGCACTCCGAAGAGGCGCGCTTGCCGGAGTGGGCATCAGAACTCTTGCCGAACTTGGTCTTCTTCTTCCCCCCGGGAGCTTCAATGGCAAGTGATCTACGATCTGTTGCGGCTGCTGCCTCCCGGTAGATCTTGTCGGCGCAGATAAGAGCATCCTTCTTGTCGCCAGGAACAGAGATGACACTTATCGGGCCTGGCATCTTCAGCATGTTGTATGCATAGTGAGAGGCTGCCATGAACTTGGCGAGTGCTAGACGGCCAAGTATCCCATTGTAGGGCAATGGGAAGTCAGCAACGTCAAAAGTGACTCTCTCAGTCCTGAAGTTCAACTCGCTGCCAAATGTTACCGGCAACGTGATCTTTCCCTTCGGCTTGCTCCTCCCCGGATTGATTCCTTGGAATGTGCCGGTCTCTTCGAGCTCGCTATCAGGGATCTGGAGTTTCTGGAGTACCGCGGAGGAAATCAGGTTCAAGCCGGCCCCGCCGTCAACTAGCATCTTTGTGACCTTGAGGTTGCAGATAGTTGGTGAAACCAACATCGGCAAGCACCCGACCGCAGTTATGCGATCAGGGTGGTCCTCAATATCAAAGATGATAGGCGTGCTGGACCATTTCAGAGGCTTGCGTGACCTGATGGGTGGTTCTGCCGCATTGACTTCCCGCACCCACTGCTTGAGCTGGCAGTGCGAAGTATGCAGAGAAGCACCGCCGTCAATGCACAGGACCTCTGTGGCTTTCTGGAACTCCTGCTCATCGGTCTCGTCATCATCCATATCTTCATCATCATCGTCATCTTCACCCTTGTCGCGGCCGCGGGGAGGTCTGTCTCCTTGCCGCCGCTTGGCCTTGCCGCGGCGTCCCCCTCGGCCGGGGCGTTTCTTGCTGGCTCTTCCAGCACCTTCTTGGGCTTTCTCCTTGTCACGCCGCTCGTATTCAGCCTTCTGCTGCTCGACAAGCTGCTCGACCTTCTTGCAGCTCTGGAGGTCATGGCCCTTGGTGCGGTGGATCTTGCAGTACTGCCTATTGGTGCCGTCCTGCTTGTCGGCGACCGCCACAGCCTGGCAGTTGGTGCCTGTGGCAACCTCCTTGCCGGAGCTGCCAGCATTGGCTTTCTTGCCGGACTGTTCAACGACTAGCACCTCTTTGCCTTTCTTCTTCCTGTTGTTCCGCCGCCGGTTTTTCTTTGCCGGGGCAGCATCCTCACTATCAGATCCTGCTGCTCCTGTATTCTCTCCGGGGAGTTTCCTCCCTTCCTCAGCACGCGCACACTTGTCGGCCAGGGCATACAACTCACTGACGTCTCTGATCTTGCACATCTCCATCTCCTCCCACATCCTGCGGTTTCGTACATTTTGATGGAACGCGCTGATTACCGCGGCAGGGTGGACATCTGGAATGTTGTGCTGTACGCGGCTGAATCTCTGAATGTACTTGCGCAGGGGCTCTCCTTCCTTCTGGGAGAGCAGATGAAGGTCGCTTTCTTGGCCATGAGGCTTGTGGCCACCTGTAAAGGCGCCGACAAACTGATGGCACAGGTCAGCCCAGGAGGATATGGAGTTGTCCGGCAAGTACATGAGCCAGGATCTGACATTGGGCTTGAGCACCAGCGGGAAGTAGTTGGCAAGGATCTTGTCGTCTCGCCCCCCAGCAGCTTGCACCGCAATGGTGTAGATGCTGAGGAACTCCGACGGATGCGACTTGCCGTCATACTTCTCTGGCACGTCTGGCTTGAAATTCTTCGTGCTGGGCCACTGGACTTGCCGCAGCTCACGAGTGAACACAGGGCAACCTACCGCGTACGGCAAGTCGCCTGGTTCCCCTGGCGCATGCATGTCAATAGAGGGCCCAACGCGCTTGTCGGATTGACATCGCGCTTCTCTTTGGCGCTTGATGCGAGTGCGAGCGTCTTCTTGCTGTCGTTCGTGAAGAACTTGGCGGTGATCGCGATGAGCTCATGGATCTGATGACGCGGTGGAGTCGCTGTCGAGGTGGATCCGACAAGTCGGCGATCTTGGCCTTCGGGGTGGAGAGTGCATGGTGGTTGCACCCCCACCAGTTTCGTCGCCACCGTCTCGCGCCTGGCAGTTTTGCCGTGGCAGCGATGTATTCGGCTGTCGCGGAGTGTCGCCGTTGGCGAAGCCGATGAGACTCAGAATGGTGGCCCTCCATTGGTCGATCTTGTCTTCCGCTGGAGGGTAATCCAGGAGCAGTTGAGCTCGCGCCAATGCTTCTGCTGGAGTGGTGGGCGGCAGTGGCGAACGGTGCGAGGAGCGGGATATGCTGGGACTTCTAACTATGTTAGAAGGAGCAGTATCCCGTCCAGGCGACCGTGCCTCGCTCGTGCCAGCATGTTGGCGTGCATGCTGGTCTTGAGCACCCCGAGATCCACCAGCTCGATCTTGTTCCAACGAACGCATGGTACTGCGAACACCATGACGTTGTCGGTCCTGCGCCTCCTGAGATGGGCGCGGTACATGTACGGATGCCGAGGTCTACGCGGCCTTGTCCTTGGACCTGGCAGCATCGTGAGCTCCCTCGTCAATGTCTGTTCTTCCGCCAACGTCTACCCCACCACCCGTTTGCTCCGGTGATGGTGGGATCGACGCGGACGGAGCAGCAGCCGCCGAAGTCTTCTTCTTCAGTGGCATGTCGATGAAGAAGATGAAGATCTAGCTCGTGTGAACGCCGGATCAGGTTCACACAATCTCGACGCCCCCTACCTGGCGCGCCAAAGATGTCGGGGAAACTGATCCACGAACACCTATGGGACCGGCGGACCTAGCCCCTTTCGGTTCGGCGGGGGGCGGAGATCGCACGAAGAGCGGATCGAGGCGAAGCACACGAGCAATTTACCCAGCTTCGGAGCTCTCCAAAGAGATAATACTCCTACTGCTGCTTGTCTGATTGTATTCTGTTCTTGCTCGAGAGAGCTAAGTGTTTCTCTGTCGTTGTTCTGAACCTTCGAACCCCCTCTACGTTGCGCATGGGCCTCCTTTTATATGCTCAAGGGGTCACCGATAGGTGGCAACGCAGAGAAGGGTAAAAACGTAAAAAGAGTCGCGGTTGGTACACCTACTTGCACAGTGTATCCTACCTAACCCTGACGGCAGGGGACAAAGGCATTAAATGCCCGTCTGTGTCGCCCAAACAGTGCAGAAAGGGACCGTCAGGGGCGTCACCGTCTGCCACAATGGCGATCTTGTCAGCGTCGCATGCCACCGCGCACCGCTGGCTGCACAGCCTCCTGCCACGTGCGCCTGGAAAAGCCCCAAGGCGCCACGTTGGTGGATGTGCTGGAGCGCGGGTACAGGGTGGTTACTTGCCGCGGCAAACGCCTTGCCGCGGTCGTCGTCTTGTCGCGCCTGGAAGCTTGTCGCTCACCAGGCCTTGCCGGGACGCGTGGCGCGTCGCGGCAAGTTCCTCGAGATGCCTTGGTTGGCCTTCCCGACAAGCTCCTCTTGCCGGGGCCTTGCCTCCTTGGCTTAAATACTTTGTTCTTGAAAGGCTCCAAGGGAACCACGGAGGACCTTGGCGGTCGCCCGGCAAGCCTTGCCGCGGGGTGCTGCAACTGCCCGTGCACAAGTTCGGGGTACTAGGGTACCCCTAGTCTAGTACACCGACACAAATATATGATTTATATAGTAAGTAAGTAAGCAAATGGCAATCCATATATGATGTAAAAACTAAGCAATGCAAGACAACATGCATGACCTGGGTAATATAACCCTGCCAAGTTTGAGCATAGACCTCAAGGGGGAAATAGGACTGGTCATCAGTCTCTGAATCCTCCTCTAAGGAGCTCTCTATAACCAGCAAGATGTCTGCTTCAGCAGGTAGCATTGTCTGCTCTGAATACCTTGGTTTCACTCCACATACTTCCATCACCGCTTCAAATGGCTGATGCATAGGAAGAGTAGTTGAATGTACAAATTTTGTCGACAAAAGGAACACGTAATACAAAAAAATGATAGCATGATATAATTCACATATATGATGATTGGCTAAACAGCATGGCATTGCATAATTCACATATATAATGCCTTTGCAACAAGATAGCATTGTATAATTCACATATATAATGTCTTGCAACAAGATGACAATGCATAATTCACATATATGGTAATTAGACACTGAACAGGTGGCATTCACACAAAGCATGTATAAACTAATCAAATGACATAGCAATGCGAGACACCATACGCACGATATGAGCAACATAACCCTGCCAAGTTAGAGCACGCACCTCGGGGGGGGGGGAATAGGACTGGTCATCTGTCTCTGAATCCTCCTCTGAGGAGCTATCCGTAACCATCAAGATATGCGCTTCGTCAGATAGCATAGTCTGCTCTGAAGACCTTGTTTTCACTCCAGAATTTGCCATCACCGTGTCAAATGGCTGATGCACACGAAGAGCAGTGGAATGTACTAACATTGTTGACAAATGTAATATGTAACAAAAAAAGGATGGCCTGATATAATTTACATATAAGATGACAGGCTAAGCAGGATGGCATTGCAAAATTCACATATATGATGCCTGGCTAAACAAGATGGCGTTGCATAATTCACATAAATGACGAATAAACTAAACAGATGGCATTCGCACAAAGGATGTCTAAACTAAGCAGATGACATATTTGATGTATAAAGTAAGCAATGCAAGACACCATATGCATGATATAACCAACATCAACATGCCAAGTTAGATCAAAGACCTCAGGGGGTAAATAGGAGTTATCTTCTCCTTCTGAATCCCCCTCAAAACAGATATCTTCCACTCGATTACAATCCGAAATACGTGGAGGGGGGCTGCCTTTGCGCCTACCATGGAGCGACGTCCGCATGAAATTTTTTTGCCACGCAAGGCTCGCCTCTTTTGCTCTACATGTTCAGTTCCATTGTTTACAATAACTGTCATACATAGGAATAAAACATAGTGAGATTATGTAAGGAGTGCATGCAGAAATCCAGAGTGATGGTAGCAACCTGTGGATAGACCCAAAACCAATAATAGCAGGCAGATAATGGCTTCAGTTAAAAAATACAGATAATGGCTTCTTTACTGTTTGTTTCCCACCCAACATGAAACTCATAGTAGACACCGGAGATTAACCAGATAGTAGATAGATACTATTGATAGCGGCCCCGATATGTACCCCACAACCATTTAAAAACTCAAGTTTGGCCATTAGTTTGGAGCTGACTCAGAGTCTAATCGGTGAACTGGACGATAAAGTAGCATGTAATATTAAGCGATGCATAACGTAAGTAGACACGAAAGAGTGCGACCTCTCTTGCAGACCTGTGTAGTCCTCGAGGTCATCTGCTCGGTTGATGATGGTAATGCAGTTTTCATGGCTGCCAGCAGTGGGGAACAAGATCTGAGGCGGCGAAAGACAGTCTGGAGGCCGGATCCCTGCTGTGCTGGACCCTTCTATCGTTGGAGCACCTGAGCTAGGGTGGACGACGGCGCAGCAAGAGCGGGACAAACCACGCAAGGTTTTCTTTAACAACTATCTGTAAGAGAAGTAATTCTGTAAGGGCTCATTTGAATTGGAGGATTCCAACAATGCAGGGATAGGAAATAGACAGGAATAGGATAGGAATGCACGTGCAAAACAGAGAATTTAAAAACACAGGATTTCTGCCAATCTGGGTGTTTGCCTCATAACAATTGGGAGATCACATGATGCAAAGAAGCATGGTGAGATTAAGTCAAACCACAAGAAAATGTACGGTTATAATGCTATTATTCTACTATCTCTTAGTCTTGTGCTTCATGAATAGGAATTTGAAAAGGAGGACAAGTGAAAATTAAAATTCCTACGTTTTTTCTTTCAAGGAGAAACTACAGGAACCCATGTGCTCAGTGGATAATATATATAACATGTAGAGTAAAAAAGAGATGCAACAAGTGTACAACCTCTTTGGCGAAGCCATGTCGATCTCAGCGTGATTTGGTTGGCCGGTGAGGATGCTCTGGCTGACTTTGCTGTCGAAGGAGGGGAAGAAGATCTTAGGCATCTAGAGATGGAGCCCGAGGTACTGCTCCGCTGTGATGGAGGGTTTCGTTGTTGGAGCAGCTCCAGTGAGTTGTACGACGCCGAGGCTGAAGCAGGACAAGAGAGACAATGAACAACGTTAACCTGAGTGGAATTCTAATAGCATCTCCAATACATGACGTAAAATACATAACCACAAAGTGCTAGATGTAAAATACATCAGCCGCTCATCTCTGAACTTAACTGTCGAAACTGAACTTAACTGTCAAAACTGAACCTAACTGTCGAAACTGAATTTTGCTGTCGAAACTGAATTTTGCTGTCGAAACTGAACGCACTAGCAAGGTGAGGCTACATGTCGGTCGACTGACCTTTTCATCTCTAGTCAGTCGATTTTGCAGTCGTTGGATACGAAATCAAGGGCCTGCGGTTCATCTTCAACCTCCACCCCCCTAAGCCACCAGCCACCAACGGCCGAACTGCAGCCCCCCGCCGCCCGCGGCCGGCGGTGCGCTGCCCCGCCCGCCCTGAAAACACTCCCCATCGCCGGTCCGCCGCCGCCCCGGCCATCCCTCTAGCCCCCCCCCCCCCCCGTGCCGAGCTTTTTCTCCGGCGATCCCCAAGCCACCGCCCTGCCAATGCCCTGCCAACGCCGGTGACCACCGCCCCCATCCTGAACCCTAAGATAGATAATGGGGTACCTCTCCGGCGAGGCCCCCTCCCCGCTGCAGTTGGTTCTTCCTTCACCTAGGCGAGCCCACCCCTTGAAAATCGACTGACCCAAAAGTCAATTCAGTCGACTGAAGTGTAGCCAAATCAGAGCAGCATCGCATGCAAGAGCAAGAGCGAGAGCTGCAGCGCTAGCAAGAGCAATAGCAAGAGCAGACCAGGCAGGGGACCGAGAGCAAGAGCAGGGCAGCAACGCGAGCGAGAGCTAGAGCAGCAGCAACTCCTACTGATGTGGACGTTGCTGCTAAGGGAGCGACACCATGGAGGAACTGGCCGGCGATGCCGCCATGGATGGAGCCGCGCCGTGTCCGCTTGGGACCAAGCGCCGGCAGCACCGTGAGATCGAATCAAGAAGAAAATGCGGCGATTAGTGTAAAACCTCTTTGGTGGCACCGATTAGGCCGCAGCTTCATCCAAGGAAACGGTGATGATGATGCTCTTTCGGTGGTGCAGGTGAAGACGGCGGTGTGGGAATGGAGATGGCATGAAAGACGAGGGGAACGTCGGGGCAGCTCCTTGGAGGTGGAGGACGGGGTGGCTGAACCGGCCGGACGATGAGATCAACGATGGATCCTAATCCGGTACGGTGGATGAGGGACGTCGAGGTGTTGCTGTGGACAACGTCGTCGGGGAAGAGGCTCCAGCTGGGTGGCGGATGGAGCAGGGTGTGGGTTTCATCGCGGGTTTTCGTGGCCTCGGTGTACGAATGGGTGGGCGGATGGGATGGGAGTGGGGAACCATGGCTTAGAGACGCGCTTGTCCGAAATGTCGGGTAAGTTACAAAAGTACCCCCCACCGATTTGAGGCAGTTCTTTCGGTTCAGGGGTACCACGGGCATTTCACATGTCGGGATTTCACAGGAGGTGGGAGTTTTCGTGCGCGTTGTAATTTTGGAATAGCAAGGCGCGGGTTGAGATGGAGGGAGTTGTCGGAGCACAACGAGACAAAGATATATCTTAAATATTTCGGGCTAACAAGGCGCGGGTTGAAATTTCCGGACAAGCCTAACGTGTACTGTATCAAATCAATGCGCACTACAAATGTCATTCAAAACTTTGAATTCATGTTATGTTCAATTAAAATATTTCGCTACGTGTATAATGCATGCAACATACTACTCAAATGAACGTTTTAGTGCATTCCAAACGTATATACTACCGCTTCAATATGAACTAAATTTGAATAAGATCTACAGTAATGATTGGTGTGAAGTCAAAGCATTTGAATTTGTTGCTCTGTTTTAATAAGATCTGCAATCATCATTATTGTCAAGTTAAACCATCGTTTGTGTATTATCTTCACAGCACACCACATGATTAGTCTCGAGTTACATATGAACTATGTGTACTATATGAACTCGAACTAGATTTTTTGAATCCACTTTATTTTGATTTCAAATCACATTACATTTCTTGCTCTAGGTAGATCTTCATAATCTAAACCATGTCTCGTATGTCTAATGTGTTTATCACATTATGTATGGTGCCCCGCCCCCTATGCCTACAATTATTTAGATGTGAGTTGTAAACACCACACATTACCACAAATTCAAATAAAATGTGAGAATGTTCGATATATAGTATTATTTAGATTGCTCGATATTTAGTTGTAAGCTGCAAACGCCGCACATTATCACAAATTCAAATAAAATGTGAGATTGTTTGATGTATAATATGGTTTAGATTGTTCGGCATTTAGCTGTGAGTTGCAAACGCCATGCATTATCACATTATGGTATAACATGTGCACAACACGTGTATCACCGCTATATTCATGCATGCAATGTTTAAAACACTATGTTTTCCTATTCAAATATATGAATCCGCTTTCATATCAAATTATGATATTTGTTAGTCTCTTACACCCACACAATCCTCTAACCTTTGTAGCTACCACTAACTTTCTCTCGTGCATGCACACGCCTTCCTCGCCCTCCCCCTCCCTCGGCATTCTATCCATCGGGCACATTCATTTTTTTCTTTAGGTCATTCTCCCAGAGTCTCCACAACTCCTTTCTGACACACACCGATCGATAAACCTCTCCAGCGATGCCTGCCTATAGCATACACACACAGCTTCAATCTCCTCCTTTATGTGTCCTTGCCTCGTGTCTCTCATACGGTCAGACACACGTGTAAACTCTCGCCCCTCTTTTCATCGATCTCACAACCGCACACTCCTCCCCCTATCTAGCTAGTAGTTGGGCCTCTCGCACCACCTCCTAGCTCCATTCTCTCTGTCTATCCGTCTCGCTGGGCCTTATTTGCCTCTAATAAATGGACATACACCGACCTATCTCTCGCTATAAATATAGCCAGCTAGGTCCTTATAACTCGTTTTTACCCACACGTCGATCGATCTACCTCATTAGTTATGTCTCTCCCTTCCTCCAAAAAAGAACAATTGATCTATCGATCTAGTTAGGTTTTCTTACCAAACACATGGTTCCCCTTCATCATCCATGGATGCGTCCCGACAGATCTATCACGCACAGGCACACACAGAAACACATCCCCACTCTTATTGATAACATTGCAGTTCCACCCTTAGTTTTTCTAGTAGGCCTCTCCCAACATCTCCGAGAAGCAACTCCATCACCCATCCAGCACTCTACCCCTCTCCCTCCCTCTTCCTCCCTCTCTCTCTCCTCTCTCTCTCTCTCCCATCATATTTCCCGTCCTTCAGTTATGTATGGATGTCGACCGATCTCCCTCAAGACATAGCTGGGTCTCTCCTTCTCAACACATATACGAGTCGTTCTACCTCTATAGTTAGGCCTCTGCCTACCCCTCCCCTCACCCCCTCCCCCACACACACAACAATACATCAAGCACTCTAGTCATGTCTCCCTGCCACACACAAACTTGACATGTGCCCTCTAACGTTCTGGTAGGCCAGTCGCCCTATATCTTTGACTTGCACACACACAATTTCGATGGCTCTCTTCATCGATCTCGCACCCACCCAGTTGATCCTCTCTTCGACTCTATCGATAGCTATGACCCCTCGCTCTCTTCTCATGGATTGCCCGACCCTCTATGTATGATATGGATAGTCCTCCATTTCACACACATTGCATGCAAAATTTTGTTTGAGATGTCATCGACACATATTCCCACAAATAATTCATGAAATCAACCCCCACCCCACCCCCACCCCCACCACAAAACAAAAAACACTCACAAACGTGGTTTGTATCTCTCTCACACACCCACGTAGGTGGGGGACGTGCACGAAGAGAAGAGGTGCATGCACGGTGCACGTACTCCGGTCTCTTTCCCAACCACACCTGCGCGGGTACACAGTGGAGCTCATTTCTATACGAAAAAGGGCAGCCCACGTGGTAATTTGGCACGTGTACTGGTTGTCCACCTGGTGGAGGGAGGATCATCTACCACGGGTGAACAAACAAATTGTGACTTGACGCGTTATGTTAAATTAAAAAAAGAGGCAAACCATGTGGGGCCTACCTTAGAGGCAAGGCTCTATACGCTGGAGTACTTTTTATGTGTCCCCTCAACTCGCAGAACGAGGAGAAGCTTTCTTAGTACGCAATCTCCCTCGCCCACGGGCGCGTGGCTCGCAGGATGAGGTGAAGCTTGCTCCGCCTTATGCCCGCTCCCTCGCCCATGCGCACGATGGCTCAAAGGGCAAGGAGAAAAAAATTACTACTCCCTCTGTTTACTCCTCGTCCCTACTACCTTGGTTATAGAGATTATATCATATTGTTTGGAATATATATGTCCTTTAGTAGATTTCAATATGAACTACTAGTACATACACTACATGAAATATGTCAACTAGTGACCTTCTCTCAGTGACCCTGGAAGAATTGGTCATAGATCTATGACCATTTCAGACCAATTGGTCAAAAGCTGCTCGGGGGGCTCCAAACCCTAAACAATAACGACCATTTTGGTTAGAAAGGTCATAATTTCCTTACACGAAATGGTCATAAAGCAGATAGCACAGGCCCGCTGCCTTATTTCTAGCTGATCATGACCAATATAGATGGTCATAACCTTGTAAATTGTGGTGGGTTGCTATGACTAGGCGCCACCTCATCAGTTTTGCCTATGTGTCATGTCCATGTGGCAGTTTTTGCCCTAGGTTGTGAAGCAACCTATATTTCTGTCATTCCCAAAATTCCCAATAAAATCTCATAAATTCTTTGGGTCATATCTTCGTGAAATATGTAAAAAACCTTCTTTGCGTAGTTCAAAAATAATTCAAAAACATTCATTTTCCTATTCTGTTCAGAAAAACACTTTGTGAAGGAAGTACCACTTTGGCATGTCCAAATGGTATCCATTTTCTACAGTGCTTTCCTCTACCCAAATAACCATCCTCCACCAAATGCCAGCTCAATCCATTCATTATTTTGAGCCCGGCTTCAAGATTCGTATTTACGTCCAGTGTGGTACTTTGCAAAGCAAGTACCACCTAGGCTCCTCCTTTTGAGCTGAAAATTTGTGAAGACGGTCATCTTAGTAATTGATCATCCTCAGCCAAAACTCACATCCATTAGCCATGTGCATTTCCCGTACCGCTAATCAAACACTTGGCTGCTTATTCATGTTTGAGCATCGATCGGTCTCCTCGTGAGAATATTATGTTGTGATTTTCTTCCTAGCACCTACCTGGGGAGTGCCCAACCCACTAGACATGCCTAGGCAGCCTAGAACACATGGCAATGCCACGGTCACGCGGTGACCACGCGACGGGCATGCGAGTTTACGCGCTCTAGAGTTGGGGCCCTCGGCCACCGTCCAAACCTCGACGTATCGCTACCAAACCATGTATTTATGATTAAATAGGTACTTATGTAACTAGAAATGATTTTTGGAAAACAAATAGCAAACTATGAGGCAGCTGTAGTTCAAATTTGACCCGCTTCCAGCTGAATCGGCGGGAATTTGTCTTTTTCACCAGAGGTGGATCAAAACTTTTGACACCCAACCATTTTGTCAATTGTTCATTAAATATGGCCTAGTATTTTATAAAATTGATTTGGTTCAATTTTGCAACAAATATATGGTAGGTCCTTCATAAAAAAACTCATTTCAGGCACTCGAAAAATGGAAAATGAATTTTCTGTGCAAAGAAAATGAAAACTTCCTTAGGCAACATTGTTTTCCATTCCAAGATGCACCCTTGTGCAGAATATGAGATCATTTGAACAAACTATGCCATGAATGTGGCCATAAGATTGATCATTTGGCTTGAAAGCCATGAATCTTCACGCATGATAGCTCATTTCTGGGAACACTTTTTTAAAATAATTTCTGTATTACAAGTTTATTATTTTTCCTGGAAACGTGGTCACATATAATGACACAATGCGAAAGATTTCCAATTTTTTGATTTTTTTTGAATTTTTTATGCCCGTTTCAAAATGCGGTCAAAACGACAGGCTTGACCGTTCCTAGCTAGTGGTTGAATCTTGGAAATTTTTTGATGTTTCTCTGATTAAATAGATACTTATGTACCTAGATATGATTTTTGGAAAAAATAAAGAGCAAACTATGAGGCAGCTGCAGTTCAAATTTGACCCGCTTCTAACTAAATCGGCGGGAATTTGTCTTTTTCATCAAAGGTGGATCAAAACTTTTTACACCCAACCATTTGGTCAATTGTGCATTAAATATGACCTAGTATTTTTGAAAAATGATTTGGTCCAATTTTGCAATAATTATTTGTTAGGTCCTTCACAAAAAAACCTCATTTGGGGCACTCGAAAAATGGAAAATGGCTCTTTTGTGCAATGAAAGTGAAAACTCCCTCACGCAACATTGTTTGGAATTCCAAGATGCATCCTTGTGCACAATATGAGATCATTTGAAAAAACTATGCCATGAATGTGGCCATAAGATTGATCATTTGGCTTGAAAGCCATTGATCTCCACACGTGATAGCTCGTTTCTGAGAACACTTTTTTAAAATAATTGTCGTATTACAAGTTTGTTATTTTTCCTGGGAACTTGGCCACATATAATGACAAAATGCGAAGGTTTCCCAATTTTTTGATTTTTTTTGAATTTTTTATGCCCGTTTCAAAATGCGGTCACAACGGCGGGAATGACCGTTCCTAGCTAGTGGCTGAATCTTGGATTTTTCTGGTATTTCTATGATTGAATAGATACTTATGTAGCTACAAATGATTTTTGGAAAAAATAAATAGCAAACTATGAGGCAGCTACAATTCAAATTTGACCCGCTTCCAGGTGAATCGGCAGAAATTTGTCTTTTTCACGAGAGGTGGATCAAAACTTTTTACACCCAACCATTTTGTCAATTGTGCATTAATATGTCCTAGTATTTTATAAAATTGATTTGGTCCAATTTTGCAACAATTATTTGGGAGGTCCTTCACAAAAAGAACTCATTTCGAACACTCAAAAAATGGAAAATGGATTTTTTGTGCAAAGAAAATGAAAACTCCCT
Organism: Triticum aestivum; assembly: GCF_018294505.1. Taxonomy (NCBI): domain Eukaryota; kingdom Viridiplantae; phylum Streptophyta; class Magnoliopsida; order Poales; family Poaceae; genus Triticum; species Triticum aestivum. The sequence continues at coordinate 703,794,289 of NC_057798.1, read as the reverse complement.
TCGGCAACATTGTTTGAAATTCCAATATGCACCCTTGTGCTCAATATGAGATCATTTGAACAAACTATGCCATGAATGTGGCCATAAGATTGATCATTTGGCTTGAAAGCCATGAATCTTCATGCATGACAACTCATTTCTAAGAACACTTTTTAAAAATAATTTCCGTATTACAAGTTTTTTATTTTTCCTACCAACTTGGTTACATATAATGACACAATGCGAAGGTTTTCCAATGTTTTGATTTTTTTGAATTTTTTATGCCCGTTTCTAAATGCGGTCAAAACGGCGGGAATGACCATTACTAGCTAGTGGTTCAATCTTGGAATTTTTTTGGTGTTTCTCTGATTAAATAGATACTTTTATACCTAGAAATGATTTTTTGAAAAAATATAGAGCAAACTATGAGGCAGCTGCAGTTCAAATTTGACCCACTTCCAACTGAATCGGCGGAAACTTGTCTTTTTCACCAGAGGTGGATCAAGACTTTTGACACCCAACCACTTGGTCAATTATGCATTAAATATGTCCTAGTATTTTAGAAAATTGATTTGGTACAATTTTGCAACAATTATTTGGTAGGTCCTTCACAAAAAACTCATTTTGGGCACTCGGAAAATGGATGATTTTTTCGTCCAAAGAAAATGAAAACTTTCTTAGGAAACATTGTTTGCCATTCCAATATGCACCCTTGTGCACAATATGAGATCATTTGAACAAATTCTCGTTCAAATTTTCCCCGCTTCCCACTGAATGGGTGAAATTTGTTTTTTTATAAGAGGTGGATCAAAAGCTTTTGACATGTAACTATTTGGTCAATTTTACATAAAATGTGGTCTAATATTTTTGAAAAATGGAGTTGTGCTATTTTGGAACAAATATTTGGTAACTTCTTCACAGAAAAAACCATTTTATGCACTTGAAAAATGGAAAATCATCTTTTTGTGCAAAGAAAATGAAAGCCGTCCAGGTATGGCATCGTTTGCCATTCTAAGATGCACACTTATGAAAAAAACGAGATCATTTGGACAAACTATGACATTGTTATGTTTACAAAAATTCAAAGTTTTGGGTCCAAAATTTTTAGATTCAAGTGCGAGATAGCCGGCCAATGAGACGCGAGGAACTGCTTTCACGCAGATCACCAAATTGGACGCAATCTGAGCCATCCATCACGCATCCATCCAACGGTGGAGCTAGTCCCAAGAATCAAAAACCCTAATCCACCCACCCACCCTTCCCTCGATCCCCAGATCCTCACCCGCCGCCACCCCCACTCACCCACTCCCTCGCTCCCCTTGGTCCCCCAGATCCATCCTCTCCTCTCCCGCAACCCCAAACCCGGCCACGCCGCCGACCGCCACTCCCCCAAACTGAGCCCCAACCCCGCCGGCGACCTCCTCCCCCACTCCTCGACTGCCCGGTGACATCCTCTACTTCATACCCACCGGCCGACCAACCAACCTTCTCCTCCTCCTCCTCGTCTCTCCACGATTTGATTTGGATCCACCTCCGGTGAACTAGCTGCCGGCGACGGCCTCCACTCTGCTGCCAGCGCCACCTCCCCTCCCTTCACTGGCTGGAGATCCACTCGAGCTTCCCTCCTCCAATCCCGCCGCCGTCGCCATTGCCGACCCCCAACCCCACCCCCACCGGCGACCGTCTCCACCAACCCCATCACCACCGGCGACCTCCCTCCCTCCCTAGATGGATGGATGGATGGACGGGGACGATGGCAGCGGCGCCGGATCCGCATCCACCATCTCTCGGTGGGGGCCGGAGCGTCCTGATGCAGTGGCATTGTCTCTGACCAAGGCCGGTTCTTCCTCGACCTTCCACGAAGTGCATCTCCTCTCCGGCCATGGTGGGTGAGCATGAATCCCTCCTCCCTTGTCTTGTCTGTTTCCTACCTCCCTCTGATTCCTTCTGTTTGCCTGCATGTGATTTGTTTTGTGTCCGATCTGATCTGTAGAAGCTGATGTTGCTGCTGCAGGTGGAACCAGAAGAGCAACCCCCCCTGACGGACGTGGCTGCTGCACATCTCAAGTGGTGAGCGCCTCCCCATCTAAAGTGGTGTTCTACCCGCCCCCCTGCACATATGATTATATTTGATTTGATTGATGTGCACATAAACACACGCAATTCTTCCGGACACAACTTGGTGATGTTGATTGCTTTGGTTTGGTTCAGTTTGACACAATCTGAATGTATCTGATTGCTATCGTGTTGTTCGTTGCTTGCTTGAGCAGAGCAAAATCTATGTACGTGTACATGCAAGACGTCTCTGTTGCTTGCTGTCGGTCCGCTGCGGTGCTGCACTATCCAGGACAGGACACGAGGTTGGTGTCTTTTATGATCATTGATTGGTGTAACAGCTCCAATTCCCTCCGATTACGTATGAATATGCGGGGGTGCACATAGTTGTGAGCTGGATTCGTTGATTTGGCGCATTTCACCTCTTTGTTAATTGATGAGTGGTGGAGCAATTGAGAGATGTTTTCTGTTCCAGACCTCACAGATATATTGGGACCTTGTTTAGTATTCACTGATGATCCTACCTTGTTTACAGTGTTGTTTTCTGTTGAGATATTACCCTGCTGCAGGAAATTCAGAGAAAGAAAGTTAAAATTCAGAGTAGAACTTCATGAATGTACTGCTCTCATAAAGTCACTTTAAGATTGGTGTTCTAGGCCAAGTTATTTAGCAAATTTGATGTTGTTCAGAATTTCTGAATGTACTCCGAGCATGCAAGCTAATGTACCTCGAGCATATTGTTTTCATCAGACTAGTGTACCTTGAGCATGCCAAGTAAACACATGCTACTTGATAACCCACAAGTGTAGGGGATCGCAACAGCTTTCGAGGGTAAAGTATTGAACCCAAATTTATTGATTCGACACAAGGGGAACCAAAGAATATTCTTGAGTATTAGAAGTTGAGTTGTCAATTCAACCACACCTGGATATCTTAGTATCTGCAGCAAAGTGTTTAATAGCAAAAGTGGTATGATAATAATAGTAACGGTAGCAAAAGTAAAGATAAATGTTTTTGGGTTTTTGTAGTAGTTGTAATAGTAGCAACGAAAAAGTAAATAAGCGAAGAACAATATATGAAAAGCTCGTAGGCAATGGATCAATGATGGATAATTATGCCGGATGCGATTCCTCATGCAATAGTTATAACATAGGGTGATATAGAACTAGCTCCAGTTCATCAATGTAATGTAGGCATGTATTCCGTAAATAGTCATACATGCTTATGGAAAAGAACTTGCATGCCATCTTTTGTCCTACCCTCCCGTTGTAGCGGGGTCCTTACGGAAACTAAGGGATATTAAGGCCTCCTTTTAATAGAGAACCATAACAAAGCATTAGCACATAGTGAATACATGAACTCCTCAAACTACGGTCATCACCGAGAAGTATCCCGATTATTGTCACTTCAGGGTTGTCGGATCATAACACATAATAGGTGACTATAGACTTGTAAGATAGGATCAAGAACACACATATATTCATGAAAACATAATAGGTTCAGATATGAAATCATGGCACTCGGACCCTAGTGACAAGCATTAAGCATATCAAAGTCATAGCAACATCAATCTCAGAACATAGTGGATACTAGGGATCAAACCCTAACAAAACTAACTTGATTACATGGTAAATCTCATCCAACCCATCACCGTCCAGCAAGCCTACGATGGAATTACTCACGCACGGGGGTGAGCATAATGAAATTGGTGATGGAGGATGGTTGATGATGACGACAGGGACGAATTCCCCTCTCCGGAGCCCCGAACGGACTCCAGATCAGCCCTCCCGAGAGAGATTAGGGTTGGCGGCGGCTCCGTGTCGTAAAACGCGATGAAACTTTCTCTCTGATTTTTTTCTCCCCGAACGTGAATATATGGAGTTGGAGTTGAGGTCGGTGGAGGTCCAGGGGGCCCACGAGATAGGAGGTCGCACCCTGGGGGGCACACCCCCTGTCTCGTGGACAGGCTGTGGGCCCCCTGGCATTAATTCTTTCGCCAAAAATTCTTATTAATTCCAAAAAGTGCCTCCGTGGATATCCAGGACATTTTGAGAACTTTAATTTTCTACACATAAAACAACATCATGGTAGTTCTGCTGAAAACAGCGTCAGTCCGGGTTAGTTTCATTCAAATCATGCAAGTTAGAGTCCAAAACAAGGGCAAAAGTGTTTGGAAAAGTAGATACGTTGGAGACGTATCAACTCCCCCAAGAGTAAACCTTTGCTTGTCCTCAAGCAATTCAGTTGATAAACTAAAAGTGATAAAGAAAAACTTTTACAAACTCTGTTTGCTCTTGTTGTTGTAACATGAAAAGCCAGCATTCAAGTTTCAGCAAATGTTATGAACTAACCATACTCACAATTACTCATATCAATAGCATAATCAGCTAGAGAGCCATAATAATAAAACTCGGATGACAACACTTTCTCAAAATAATCATAACATGATATAACAAAATGGTATCTCGCTAGCCCTTTCTGAGACCGCAAAACATAAATGCAGAGCACCTTTAAAGATCAAGGACTAACTAAACATTGTAATTCATGGTAAAAGAGATCAAGTCAAGTCATACCCAATATAAACCAATAGTAATGAATGCAAATGACAGTGTGCTCTCTAGCGGGTGCTTTTAATAAGAAGGGTGATGACTCAACATAAAAGTAAATAGATAGGCCCTTCGTAGAGGGAAGCAGGGATTTGTAGAGGTGCCAGAGCTCGATTTTAAAATAGAGAGTGAATAACATTTTGAGCGGCATACTTTTGTTGTCAACGCAACAACTATGAGATGGCTGTATCTTCCATACTACATGCATTATAGGCAGTTCCCAAATAGAATGGTAAACGTTTATACTCCCCCATCCACCAACAAGCATCAATCCATGGCTTGCTCGAAACAACGAGTGCCTCCAACATACAATAGCCCTGGGGGAGTTTTGTTTAATTATTTTGATTCGCTTTGATCGTTTTGGATCATGGGACTGGGCATCCCGGTTACCGGCCCTTTCTCAAGAATGAGGAGCGGAGTCCACTCCTCTTGAGAATAACCCACCTAGCATGGAAGATATAGGCAGCCCTAGTTGAAACATGAGCTGCTCGAGCATACAAAACAGAATTTCATTTGAAGGTTTGGAGTTTGGCACATACAAATTTACTTGGAACGACAGGTAAATACCGCATATAGGTAGGTATGGTGGACTCATATGGAACAACTTTGGGGTTTAAGGAGTTTGGATGCACAAGCAGTATTCCCGCTTAGTACAGGTGAAGGCTAGCAAAAGACTGGGAAGCGACCAACTAAGAGAGCAACAACAGTCATAAACATGCATTAAAATTAATTCACACCGAATACAAGCATGAGTAGGATATAATACACCATGAACATAAATATCGTGGAAGCTATGTTGATTTGATTCAACTACATGCGTGAACATGTGCCAAGTCGAGTCACTCAATTCATTCAAAGGAGGATACCATCCCACCATACCACATCATAATCATTCTAATGGCATGTTGGCACACAAGGTAAACCATTATAACTCATAGCTAATCAAGCATGGCACAAGCAACTATAGTGTCTAAATGTCATTGCAAATATGTTTACTTCATAATAGCTGACTCAGGAACGATGAACTAATCATATTTACAAAATCAAGAGAGGTCGAGTTCATACCAGCTTTTCTCATCCCAATAAGTCCATCATATATCGTCATTATTGCCTTTCACTTGCATGACCGAACGATGTGTATAATAATACGAGTGCACGTGCATTGGACTAAGCTGGAATCTGCAAGCATTCAACTCAAGAGAGAAGACAAGTAATATGGGCTCTGAATTAAATAAACAATCATGCATATAAGAGCCACTAAGCATTTTCAATATAGTCTTCTCGACCCACAAAGGAAAGAAAAGAAAATAAAACTATTTACACAGGAAAGCTCCCAACAAGTAAGAAGAAGAACTAGAAATCTTTTTGGGTTTTCATTTTAATTTCTACCACAAGCATGGAAATTAAACTAACTAAGTTTTTTGGTTTTTCTTAAGGTTTATCAAACACACAAGAAGAGAACTAGAAAAAGAAATTTAAACTAGCATGGATAATACAATGAAAGAGTATGAGCACCGACGACTAGTGTGTGAACATGAATGTAAAGTCGGTGAGAAATACGTACTCACCCAAGCTTAGGCTTTAGGCCTAAGTTGGTCTAGTACCAAGGACCGCCGCTAATCTCCCTGGTATAATGGGAGGTGTAATCAGGATACCACTGGCTGGTCATCTCCGGATCCCACTGGACAGATGATGCACGATAAGGGTCCAGCTCAGGTTCCGGCTCAGGTTCAGGTTTTGGAGTAAAAGCTTGAGCTCGGTGATTGTTCACCGCTTCCGGCGTGCCAAGACAATTTTCTGCAAGCAAATCAAACAACAGAGGCGCAGGCAAAATAATAAACTCAAAGTGTTTCTTATTGAATCTAAGTCTATACAAGAGCATCTTCTCTTCATTGTAAACAATAAACTTGTGTGCTACCATGCTCTTGTAATCTAAGATGTGAGGAGGCAATTTTATCTCATCCTCCTCATGGTGCCTAATGGGTATCTAAAAATATTTGGCAAGACGTGCAACATAGATACCTCCAAATATGGGGCCTTTTGTACGATTCAGGGCTAGGCGTTTAGCAATGACAGCACCCATACTAAAAGTATTGTCCCCAAGCAAAGCATGTTGAAGAATGATAATATCAGGGACGCTCAAGTTTCCACTATCTCCTCGACCCAGTTAAGCATCTACTAGCAAATATGGCAAAGTAGCGTAAAACAGGAAAGTGTATGCTAGAGACCTTCGCCTCGGACCCCTTCTTTGGCTCCTCTACAGCAATAGTATTAACAAAGCCACCCACATCTTCACGATGGGGTTCATCTAATTCTCCCTCATAAGGTATCCTAAATACCACGCAAAAATGACGTAAAGACATTTCTTTGAATTCATCATATAAATGAAACTGCAGGCGGTGACTTCTTAGGATACTAATAAAAGTTTTACATGAAAGTATTGGTAAGTAAGAGATACAGATCGATTCGGTCGTTGATGAAATCGGTAAGGCCTGCAATCTCGATTAAAGCATAAAAGTCTTCATGAATTCCGGCTTCTTTCAAGAAATCCTCGCATGGCCATTCACACGACCGTACTTCCGCTAAGCGAGGAAGATTATACCTGGCTTTTTCCTTCTCTTTTGCTTGCTTTTCCTGAGAGCTTTGGGTAGAAGAGCCTTTGAAGAGCCTCCTTAACATTTTCTGAAAATTTCTGAAAATTTAGTAACTTCAAAATAAAAGTGAAGAAAACTAAACAAGATTGATAGCAACTACTCCTACAAGTGCCTAGAACCTATATCATGCTTTAGAGTTGCTTGGGACCTCAAAAATTTAACATGCAAGCTCAAGAACATGGTCACCTATGCAGCAAAAATTTGCAATGAATAAAGCACTATAACAAAAACTAATTGGACCAATGGAGGAGTCACATACCAAGCAACAATTTCCCAAAGCAGTTTTGTGAATGGAGCTTTGAGCTAAGAGATCGAAAATCGCAGCAAAACGAGCTAGAACTCATGCTTGAGCTGGATGGGGATTTTTTTGGGTAGAAGATGAAGTGTGTGGGTGCTGGCATAAGTGGAGGGGGGCCACCAGGGGCCCACGAGATAGGGGGCGCGCCTTATAGGGGGGCGCGCCCTCCTCTCTCGTGGCCTGGTGCTTGCCCCTCCTGCAGTGTTTTCAGTGCCTAAAATCCTCAAATATTCCAGAAAAAATCATACTAAATTTGAAGGGCATTTGGAGCACTTTTATTTTCGGACTATTTTTTAATGCACGGATAATTCAGAAAGCAGACAGATAATACTACTTTTGCTTTATTTATTCTAAATAACAGAAAGTAAAAGGAGGGTACACAAGGTTGTGCCTTCTAGTTTCATCCATCTCGTGATCATCAAAATGAACCCACTAACAAGGTTGATAAAGTCTTGTTAACAAACTCATTCTGAATAACACAGAACCGGAGAAATTTCGAATAACACTAAGTTACCTCAACAGGGATATGAAAATCCTGAACAATAAGAGTATCATACTTTTTCTTGACAGTAGGAAGAGGAAATTCAAAACCTCCAAAAATGATAGTTGGAACTTTTTCAATAGAATTGATGCTATGAACTTGAGATTGTTTCCTCGGAAAGTGTACCGTATGCTCATTACCATTAACATGAAAAGTGACATTGCCTTTGTTGCAATCAATAACAGCCCCCGCAGTATTAATAAAAGGTCTACCAAGGATAATAGACATACTATCGTCCTCGGAAATATCAAGAATAACAAAGTCCGTTAAGATAGTGACATTTGCAACCACAACAGGCACATCCTCACAAATACCGACAGGTATAGCAGTTGATTTATCAGCCATTTGCAAAGATATTTCAGTAGGTGTCAACTTATTCAATTCAAGTCTACGATATAAAGAGAGAGGCATAACACTAACTCCAGCTCCAAGATCACATAAAGCAGTTCTAACATAATTTATTTTAATGGAGCATGGTATAGTTGGAACACCTGGATCTCCAAGTTTCTTTGGTATTCCACCCTTAAAAGTGTAATTAGCAAGCATGGTGGAAATTTCAGCTTCCGGTATCTTTCTTTTATTTGTAATGATATCCTTCATATACTTAGCATAAGGATTTACTTTCAGCATATGAGTTAAGCGCATACATAAGAAAATAGGTCTAATCATTTCAGCAAAGCGCTCAAAATCCTCATCATACTTTGACATGGATGGTTTAGGAGGAAAGGGCATGGGTTTCTGAACCCATGGTTCTCTTTCTTTACTGTGCTTCCTAGCAACAAAATCTCTCTTATCATAATGTTGATTCTTTGATTGTGGGTTATCAAGATCAACAACAGGTTCAATCTCTACATCATTGTTTTTGCTAGGTTGAGCATCAACATGAAGATTATCATTAGGTTCATGTTCATCACCTGATTGAGTTTCAGCATCAAAAATAGAAATATCATTGGGATTCTCAGGTGCGTCTACAGTAGGTTCACTAGAAGCATGCAAAGTCCTATCGTTTTTCTTTTTCTTCTTTTTAGAAGAACTAGGTGCCTCTAAATTATTTCTCTGAGAATCTTGCTCGATTCTCTTAGGGTGGCCTTCAGGATACATAGGTTCCTGAGTCATTCTACTAGTTCTAGTAGCCACTCTAACAACAAAGTCATTTTTATTATTTAATTCATCAAGCAAATCATTTTGAGCTTTTAGTACTTGCTCAGCTTGAGTAGCAACCATAGAAGCATATTTGCTAACGCGGTGAAGTTCATCTTTAACTCTAGCCAGATTATCCCTATGCGTCCTATCTCGAAAGCATTATTCTTTACCTCTCTACCAACATAAGCATTAAAACTTTCGTGTCTAGCCATAAAGTCATCAAATTCATCTAAGCATGGGCTATGAAATTTAGTAGAGGGGACTTCAACTTTATCATATCTATAGAGAGAATTTACCTTTACTACCTGTGTCGGGTTATCCAAACAATGTGGTTCTTCAGGCGGTATATTAAGACCATGTATTTCTTCAATAGGAGGTAAATTCTTAACATCTTTAGCTTTAATACCTTTTTCTTTCATTGATTTCTTTGCCTCTTGCATATCCTCAGGACTGAGAAATAAAACACCTCTCTTCTTCGGAGTGGGTTTAGGAATAGACTCAGGAGTTGGCTCAATTGGTTCAGGAATTAATTCAGACACTGGCTCAGGAAGAGTCCAATTATTTTCATTAGTCAACATATTATTCAATAATATTTCAGCTTCGTCGACTGTTCTTTCCCTGAAAACACAACCAGCACAACTATCCAAGTAGTCCTTGGAAGCATCGGTTAGTCCATTATAAAAGATATCAAGTATTTCATTTTTCTTAAGAGGATGATCAGGCAAAGCATTAAGTAACCGGAGAAGCCTCCCCCAAGCTTGTGGGAGACTCTCTTCTTTGATTTGCACAAAATTATATATTTCCCGCAAGGCAGCTTGTTTCTTATGAGCAGGGAAATATTTAGCAGAGAAGTAATAAATCATATCCTGGGGACTACGCACACAACCAGGAGCAAGAGAATTATACCAAGTCTTAGCATCACCCTTTAATGAGAACGGAAATATCTTAAGGATACATAAATAGCGAGACTTCTCATCATTAGTAAATAGGGTGGCTATATCATTTAGCTTGGTAAGATGTGCCACAACAATTTCAGATTCAAGGCCATAAAAAGGATCAGATTCAACTAAAGTAATAATATCAGGATCAACAGAGAATTCATAATCCTTATCAGTAACACAGATAGGTGAAGTAGCAAAAGCAGGATCGGGTTTCATTCTAGCATTAAGAGACTGTTGCTTCCATTTAGCTAATAAATTTTTAAGATCATTTCTATCATTGCAAGCAAGAATTTCCCTAGCAGCTTCATCATTCATAACATAACCCTTAGGAACAACAGGTAATACATAATCATTGGGGGAACCTTCATCATCACTATCATCAATAATAGGTTCTTCAATATTTTCATTCCCCCTAACTCTAGCAAGTTGTTCATCAAGAAATTCACCTAATGGTAAAGTAGTATCACGCACAGAAGTAGTTTCATCATGCATAGTAGAAGTGGCATCATCAATAACATGCGAAATATTAGAATTCATAGCAGTAGCAGGTTTAGGTGTCGCAAGCTTACTCAAAACAGAAGGAGAATCTAGTGCAGAGCTAGATGGTAGTTCCTTACCTCCCCTCGTAGTTGAGGGGCAAAATCTTGGTTTTAGCGTCTTTCAAGTTCTTCATAGTGATCAACAGATATAAATCCCAAGTGACTCACAGAATAGAGCTATGCTCCCCGGCAAGGGCCCCAGAAATTAGTCTTGATAACCCACAAGTGTAGGGGATCGCAACAGCTTTTGAGGGTAAAGTATTCAACCCAAATTTATTGATTCGACACAAGAGGAGCCAAAGAATATTCTTGAGTATTAGCAGTTGAGTTGTCAATTCAACCACACCTGGATAACTTAGTATCTGCAGCAAAGTGTTTAGTAGCAAAAGTGGTGTTATAATAATAGTAACGGTAGGAAAAGTAAAGATAAATGTTTTTGGGTTTTTGTAGTAGTTGTAACAGTAGCAGCGGAAAAGTAAATAAGCGAAGAACAATATATGAAAAGCTCCTAGGCAATGGATCAATGATGGATAATTATACCGAATGCGATTCCTCATGCAATAGTTATAACATAGGGTGATATAGAACTAGCTCCAGTTCATCAATGTAATGTAGGCATGTATTCCGTAAATAGTCATACGTGCTTATGGAAACGAACTTGCATGGCATCTTTTGTCCTACCCTCCCGTTGCAGCGGGGTCCTTACGGAAAGTAAGGGATATTAAGGCCTCCTTTTAATAGAGAAACGGAACAAAGCATTAGCATATAGTGAATACATGAACTCCTCAAACTACGGTCATCATCGAGAAGTATCCCGATTATTGTCACTTCGGGGTTGTCGGATCATAACACATAATAGGTGACTATAGACTTGCAAGATAGGATCAAGAACACACATATATTCATGAAAACATAATAGGTTCAGATCTGAAATCATGGAACTCGGGCCCTAGTGAAAAGCATTAAGCATAGCAAAGTCATAGAAACATCAATCTCAGAACATAGTGGATACTGTGGATCAAACCCTAACAAAACTAACTTGATTACATGGTAAATCTCATCCAACCCATCACCGTCCAGCAAGCCTACGATGGAATTACTCACGCACGGCGGTGAGCATCATGAAATTGGTGATGAAGGATGGTTAATGATGACGATGGCAACGAATCCCCCTCTTCGGAGCCCCGAACGGACTCCAGATCAGCACTCCCGAGAGAGATTAGGGCTTGGCGGCGGCTCTGTGTCGTAAAACGCGATGAAACTTTCTCTCTGATTTTTTTCTCCCCGAACGTGAATCTATGGAGTTGGAGTTGAGGACGGTGGAGGTCCAGGGGGCCCACGAGATAGGAGGCTGCGCCCTGGGGGGGCGTGCCCCCTGTCTCGTGGACAGGCTGTGGGCCCCCTGGCATTAATTCTTTCGCCAAAAATTCTTATTAATTCCAAAAAGTGCCTCCGTGGATTTCCAGGACATTCCAAGAACTTTCCTTTTCTACACATAAAACAAGATCATGGTAGTTCTGCTGAAAACAGCGTCAGTCCGGGTTAGTTTCATTCAAATCATGCAAGTTAGAGTGCAAAACAAGGGCAAAAGTGTTTGGAAAAGTAGATACGTTGGAGACATACCACTACTCCACTTGTCTATTTGTACAGAAACTTTTGTTTGAATAAACCGAGCAAATAAACCAAACTCTGCGAACACAGTCAGTTCTGAAACTTGTCTACTCCACATGTCTGATTGTACCGAAACCTTTGTTTGCATGTTTCTAAAATACAGAGAAGAACACCCTTTGTTCTAGTAAAATATTTGTTGGCTATGATATGAAATTCCATGATGTGTGTGTTGTTTCAGTTTCTGTAGCTACAACAAAGTCCCAGTTTACTCTGTACTTGCTGCTGATGATTGTTGGCTAAATTTACAGTTGAAGTAACAGTAGCCAAGGAGTAGATACAAGACCTATTTACCGTATTTTGCATGGAATGTTCAAAATCAGTTATGTTGTGGTTTCTAGTTTTGTGAGTTAAATTGCATAAGATGGGAGTATCACAACATGCAACATGCATATATTGAACATGAGAGTATCACAACCTGAATGTGCAGCTTTTGTAGTTTCTGTATTTTTGTTAAAGCATGGAGTAGCTTCTATAGTTTTGTTAAAAATTATCTTGGTCTTGGGCTGATTTGAGTACTACCAAGGGATGTATATTGAACTTCCCTTGTGGATTCAGAGCCTATAGGAGAATTCTACCGTGACAACAAATTAACTTGTCTTGAATTACTTCTTTTACTGGATGTTTAGAATGCTCAATTAACTGATTTGCACCTGTTTATGTTTGTTTTGTCAACTTCTTATGTTAACATGTCTTGAATTACCCTTGTATAGTGTAGCAAGTCTGTACTCTTGAATCAAATCATTCCATGCTTAAATGATAAAAATGATAGAAATGTCGCATTTATAGGATTGTAAACCTGATGTGATTGGAGTAGTTTTTACTCGATGTTGATAGTTACTAGTATTCACTGATTTTGCCTCATTTTGCTTGTTTTACTCTTATTTATGCACACATACTGCCTACAAGTTTATGTGCTGTTAGATTTGCCTTTATTTTATTCCTAACAATTTTGTTTGACAACTTGCAGATGCTGTCCTTCATTCATGTTTCGTCGTGAGCTCCAGGACGAAGAAGTCGAGAGAAACATAGAGTTCCAAAGAGGAAGAAGGTTCTGGTGGACTAGCTGCTACGGTTTGCTTCAGCTCGTGCGGATAGGTGGTGGATGCCCGCACGGATACGACGTCTCCGACTTGGCATCCACAAGGAGGAGCGACGACAATTACATACCAAACCATGAGGCAGCAGCAATTCATGGTTGAGCCTCCCTCTACCTCTCTCATGTTCCTTGATTTTGCTGCTGCTCTAATTCACTTTCACTTGACTGAATCTAGTGCTACTGCTGTCAGTCCCTAGTCCCTAGTGCTACTAGTCCCTTATGCTACTGCTCTAAATTCACTTGCATGTTTGACTAAATTCACTTGGTATTGCACTGCTTGCCAAATTGAGTTTCTTTCTCGCTGCCAGAAAAAGTCAGTACTCCCTAGTGTTGAATCAGTATTTACATGCTTGCAAATATTGGTCTGAATCTACGATGCTCCCTAAAGTTGACTAAATCTCATGGAGTAGATTTCATTTTATCAATTGGTCTGAATCTATTTATACACTTTACTGAATTTTGCTTGGTGTTGTCGCCGTCGGACTCTCATGCTGAATCAGTTGGACAGTGCATTCTTTGCCAGTTCATTTTATCAATTCATGCTGAATTGTTGTTTAGTTGTAATTCCTTTTACTGTCCCATGCACATGTGATATTCATGTCCAGCCAAACGTATTTGGGTGCCTTCAAACCATAACTAACCCTGGATTTTGACCGCGATGAGGACGAGGTAATGGCAACAGTGGCCGCGACGGGGGCGTGGCGCCGGCCACCTTGACCGCAACCTAGACAAGGGTGATTTACCGGCCATCCGTTCGCTCCTCCTGCAATCCTACCGTCGGCCATCCTGCAAGCAGCGTGGGCCTCGTGTTCATCTTCAGCAGCAACACCATCCAGGTCCACTCCCGCTCCCTCTGTCCCCTGTTGCTCCATATTCCAGTCGGTTGGATGCTTCCGATTGATTGGTTCCTTCCAGCATTACCACGATCTATGTTTTTCTTCTCTGGTTAAAGTTTGCACGTGATGAGGCCAATTGACTAGTTCAACTAAAATCACTAGTATTGAATCCACTACAATAGTCGAATTAACTAGTTCAAGTTCTTGGCTGGTTAAATGTCGGAAGTGATTGGTCCCAATCGAGTAATGGCTAATAGGACTAATTAACTATATCATGTTGAGTTTAGAAGCTAAATTAACTACTACTGGATACATTACAATAGGGCTAAAGTTCTGTTCGTGCTTTCTTCAGTGTCAATTCTATGTTTGTAAATGCTTTTGTTAGTGAAAAATCTTGTGCTTCAGTGTGCTGCAGCAGTAGCATTTTGCTAACCTTTTGCCTAAGTTGTCAAGAACAAAACTGGAGACATTATTGTGAAGACGTCTGCACCACCTGCCCCCATCAAATATGTCAAAACCCACCTGCTTATATATGTATTTTGTTCTTACCAAAGTGATATGTACCCAACTGCTTATATATGTATTCTGTTCTTAACTGTAGATTTCCTCTCACAGTAGCTCAATGCAAAAGAAGGTTGAAAGGAGAAGGAGAGTTTGTTGCTATAGAAGGACAGAAGGAGGTCCATGGTGAAGAAGGTCGATAGAAGCAGTAGAGCTTGTAATACTGTCATTGCCATTGTATTTGTGTTGTATGATGTATCCGTGTTTACCCACAAAAAAATGTATTCACGTTGTAATACCATGATTGCCATTCTGGCTACTATTTCAAGCAGTGTATTTTGCCAGTGCTGATTTAGATATTGGTTACTTATTTACTATGAAATGAAATCTAAAGAACTTGACCCTGACAACCGGGTCCCATTACTAGAAACTGACAAGTGGGACCAATCTTCTGAGAAAAAGAAAAACTGAAACTCTTGGGGCAAATGTAAAACAGTGGAAAATAAAATGACAAGAAATAAAATATTATACGCTATAAAAGGCCGCATCTAGAAATAAAATGGCCGAATTGCTGGGCCAGCCCATGTAGCTAGCAAAAATTAATAGGAAAAATAAATATTAAAACGCCTGAATTAATGGGCTCGGCCCATGTAGAAAACCAAATTGGACCGGGCTGATTCTTGTGCCACATCAGCTTGCCATGCTGGATGCCTACGTGGTCTAGGGAGGTTGCTTGTGACCAAAACGCCACAGTAGACATATTTTGGTCATAAACGTCTACGACCATTCCAGAAGAAAGGTCGCTATAGTCAGCTAATGACGGCTAGCTTTTGACCTTATGTTTTTGGTCACGAAAAGGTCACACATTGAAAACAGTGACCATTCAGTGACCAATAGTGGTGGTCACAAGTTGACATATTTCTTGTAGTGATACTCCAAACACTGATGTATATAGACGTATTTTAGAGTGTACATTCACTAATTTCGCTTCGTATGTAGTAGCACTCTCCCTCGCCCCTCGACCCTCGCCCATGTGGTGGACGTGCAGCAATTCATTCGGTCTCATATAGCCAGAACGATATATACTGCACTACCATTATTGCTCGACTTCCCGAAGAGGCGAAGAGCCAATCGCAAGGTTAATATTTTGAAGATGCCAAGCGCAATGGTCTTGACATTCCTGTCAACCGATTGGGCGATCCTTGAGTAGCATTGATCAGCTCATCAGCAAGGCACTCAACAATGGTCTTGACGTTCCTGTCAACCAATTGGGCCATCCTTGAGTAGCATTGATCAGCTCATCAGCAAGGCACTCAGCAATGGTCTTGACGTTCCTGTCAACCGATTGGGCCATCCTTGAGTAGCATTGATCAGCTCATCAGCAAGGCACTCAGCAATGGTCTTGATTTAGGTGAGTGCTGGACTGCAGTTAAGCCTCCGAGCGGGAGGATTGCTCACCGCTCGGTAGGATTTTTTAAACTTAGGTGAGCACTGGGCTACAGCAAAGCCTCCGAGTGGGAGGATTGCTCACAACTCGGAAGGATTTTTCAAACTTAGGCGAGCACTGAGCTGCAGCTAAGCCCCATAGTGGGAGGATTGCTCACCACTCGGCAGGATTTTTCAAACTTAGGCGAGTACTGGACTGCAGCTAAGCCCCCGAGTGGGAGGATTGCTCGCCACTCGGTAGGATTTTTCAAACTTAGGCAAGCACTCGGCTGCAGCTAAGCCCCTGAATGGGAGGATTGCTCGCCACTCAGTAGGATTTTTCAAACTTAGGTGAGCACTCGGCTGCAGCTAAGCCCCCGAGTGGAAGGATTGCTTGCACTGGGCGAGCACTGGGCTGCAACTAAGTCTCCGAGTGAGAGGCAGGCTCGCCACTCGGCAAGATTTTGGTTACTTCACCTTAGGTGAAACAGATTCGCAGCTAAGCCCCTGAGTGGGAGGCCGACTCACCACTCGGTAGGAATTTTATCACTTAGGCCAGCACTGGGCTGCAGCTAAGCCCTCGAGTAGGAGGTAGACTCACCACTCGGTAGGATTTTTATCACTTAGGCGAGTACTGGACTGCAGCTAAGCCCCCGAGTGGGAGGCAGACTCACCACTCGGTAGGATTTTTATCACTTAGGCGAGTACTGGACTGCAGCTAATTAAGCCCCCGAGAGGGAGGCAGACTCACCCCTTGGTAGGATTTTTATCACTTAGGCGAGTACTAGACTGCAGCTAAGCCCCCGAGTGGGAGGCAGACTCACCACTCGGTAGGATTTTTATCACTTCTCCTTAGGCGAAACAGATTCGCGGCGAAGGAGATACGTACAAAAGAAATAAACAACAATCATTCGGAAGAAAGTAAAATTATGTCTTTTGATAGCCAAACTAAGAGGTATTTCTTATTACATCTCCTCGGTTTAAATACTTAAGAGTAAAAGGGGCGGAGCAGATCCGCATTCCAAGTGCGCGGTTCATCTTTGTTGTGCTCGACATTGTAGAGACGGTATGCTCCGTTGTGGAGCACCTTGGTGACGATGAAAGGGCCCTCCCAAGCAGGGGTGAGCTTGTGTGGCTTCTACTAATCCACTCGAAAAACCAAGCCTCCTTCTTGAATTGCCCGACCCCTTATGTTCCTGGCATGGAATCGACGCAGGTCTTGTTGATAAATGGTCGACCGGATCAAGGCCATCTCTCTTTCTTCTTCCAGGAGGTCGACTACATCTTGTCGAGCTTGTTCTGCTTCCTCTTCTGAGAAGAGTTCGACTCGGGGAGCATTGTGGAGCAAATCACTCGGAAGTACGGCTTCGGCTCCGTAGACCAAGAAGAATGGAGTCCGTCCGGTCGACCGATTGGGAGTTGTCCTTAGGCCCCAAA
Organism: Triticum aestivum; assembly: GCF_018294505.1. Classification (NCBI taxonomy): domain Eukaryota; kingdom Viridiplantae; phylum Streptophyta; class Magnoliopsida; order Poales; family Poaceae; genus Triticum; species Triticum aestivum. Next base: position 703,776,567 of record NC_057798.1, on the reverse strand, counting down.
GCACTGATGGGAGCTCATCAACCCAAGCTCTTGCTACATGCTTAAGGTCACGCATCAACCGGGGCTTCATTCCCTTGAGAATCAATCCATTCGCTCGCTCAGCTTGCCCATTCGACTGAGGATGGGCGACCAAAGCGTAATCAACCCTCGTACCTTGGGAGGCACAAAAGGCTCTGAATTCATCGGAGTCGAAGTTCGATCCGTTGTCCGTGATGATGCCGTGGGGCACACCATATCTGAATATCAATTCTCTGATGAAACTCACGTCAGTACTGGCTTTAAGGTTTTTAATGGGCTTGGCTTCAATCCACTTGGTAAACTTGTCGACTACTACTAGCACGTGGGTAAATCCGCTCCTGCCCGTCCTTAGGGGTCCAATCATGTCCAATCCCCAAACAGCAAAAGGCCAGACGAATGGGATAGTCTTCAGAGCTCATGCATGTTTATGGGACATGTTGGAGTAAAACTCACAGCCTTCACACTTGTCCACTATTTCTTTTGCCATCTCATTAGCACGTGGCCAGTAAAATCTGGCTCGGTATGCTTTGGCCACGATGGTCCGAGAGGACGCATGGTGGCCACAGGTCCCCGAGTGAATATCATTAAGGATCATTCCGCCTTCTTCTGGCATGATGCACTTCTAGCAAACCCCAGTTACACTTTCTCTGAACAACTGACCTTTTATCACAGTAAAGGCTTTAGACCGTCAGACGATCTGTCGAGCCTCTTCTTCATCCTCTGGAAGTTCTTTCCTAAGAATGTATGCAATGTATGGCACTGTCCAGTCGGGAGTTATGACCAGAACCTCCATGACTAAGTCGACCACGGCTGGGATTTCAACTTCAGTCGGATCTGTGGCACTCTTGGGCTATGGTGATTCTTCGGTGAAAGGATCTTCCTGAACTGAAGGTGAATTAATATGTTCCAAAAACACATTTCGGGGAATGGCCTCTCTCTTTGAACCTATCTTTGCCAACTCATCTGCAGCTTGATTTTTCAGTCGGGGTATATGGTGAAGCTCCAAACCTTCAAACTTCTTCTCAATCTTTCTCACTGCATTGCAATAACCAGTCATGGCTGGACTCCTGACATCCCATTCTGTTGGGGATATTACCACTGGGCATGAACGGGCCTACCTGGGCCGGGTTAGCTTCCTTAGTAGTTTAAAGGTGATTAAGCAGATGAAGGCCCAAGGCCTGTAGTCGGTTTAGAACCTGTAGCCGTAATCCGGCTCGATATGTAAACTTGCATTGTAAGTTAGGAATAGAGAGAGACCAACCGGGATACGAGTATGAACCAGTGTGGGACTCTGTGGACCGACGGGCGTCACCCGTGTATATAAGGGGACGACCCGGCGGCGGTTCAAGGACAGACAACAAGAACTCGAGCCTAGGCGAAGCTTGTTTGCTCCCTAGCCATCGAAACCACATCAATTCCATCACAACTAGACGTAGGCTTTTACCTTCATCGAAGGGGCCAAACTAGTATAAACCCTTGTGTCTTTGTGTCCACTTTAACCCCTTCAAGTTAACCCGTAGCGATGGCTCCACGACTAAGTCCTTTCACAAGGACATCTGCCGTGACAAATCCACGACAGTTGGCACCCACCGTGGGGCTATCGCACGACGGTTTGATGATCTTGGAGGGCAAGCTCAAAGGACTCGAAGGCTATGTTGTGGGCTGGATGACCAAGAGTCGTCGCGGCAAGCTCTACATCGACGATACAGGATGGGGTCCCGAAGCCGGCTCGATCGAGTACGGGTACCGGGTCCCCTTTGGTGGCATACACGTTTTTATCGGCAAGATTGGTGAGCCTAGTCCTGAGCCGGACATCCGCACCGACCTCATCAAGATGGCTCAGCGTGTGAGATCTACCTAGGTTAAACCGGCCGTGAAGCGTGCCTTCGTGGGGGTCATCCACGGAGGAGAGCATGGGGACGAGTCAGAATACGATAGCGAGACCATCGTCTATTCCGGCGACGAGTCCTCAACTGGAGAGACTGAATCATTGTACCAGTTGCAAGGCGACCAGATTAGGGGATGTTCCGATGGCGACAGTATTCCAGACCCCCCTGAGCAGATCAACCGGGTTGGAATATTCATGGCCGGTACGCAGGCGGTGAATCAGTCCTCGACCGCAGCAGCAATGTTCTCCGGATCAGCAGCAGCAGCAGCAGCAGGGGCAGGAGGCCTTGTGCGCCCACCGGTTCAAGTTCTGTCTGACCTATTTGATGCACTAGCTGTACTTATGGCAGAGGCCAATCCGGCGGATCAGGAGGCCCATGATGCAGAGGTTGCAAAGGTGAGAGAGCAGATCGCACAAGCCAAAGCCGACCTGGCAGCAGAGAAAGACAGGATGGCCGCAGAGTGGGCTGCTTTGGACGCCCAGGCCTATAAGCTCATGCTTGACCAGAACGCATCACAAGAAGTCTTGAAGCGGAAGCACAGATCACGCCTGCCGTTAGGGTTCGACCCTCGAAATCTCTTTCACACTCCGGGAGCTGGAACCAGTAATCCGCCGGGGCACCTGGAGGTAAACCGGGTCGAGGCACCAGGGCCAGGAGAGACGGTCCAACCCCGCCTGATGGAACCTCCTCGACAGAACATTGTGATTCCTCCGCCGGTCCAGACACCTCTGGGTCATTATTCTAATCCTATGGACAATCTTGTTGCAGCTGCTGCGCGATTAGAAGCTATCCCGGTCGAAGGAGACTCTCCGCAAGCAATAGAGACGCGCCGGGTTAAGGAACTCCTCCGGACCGCTTTGATTCAACAGGAGGCATATTCATACAGCCGCGATCGGATTCATTCCACACCTCGTCCAAGCCGGAGCTATAGTAGGTGCCTGGATGAACCGGCCATATCAAGCAATGCGCGGGGCCGTGAAGCAGCCCGTGGCAATAGCCCGGCCAGTGGTGTGCATGATGCTCAGGATGTAGTGAACCGGGCTCGGGCACGAAAGGAGGCCGAGTTAGCAGCACAGAATGAGGCGGATCAGCTTACACCGGTTCGTCCTACCACCTCTGCCGGGCCAGGGGTCGCATCTAGCTTGGGAGTGGCCTGTTTAGTCCCCGCTTTACGCAATGTACGCCTGCCCAAGGACTTAAAGGGCCCGCGCAAGGTGCCGAATACACCGCTGATTTATCTCCAGAAGCGTGGGTAGAGAGTTATGAGATGGCAATGGAGATGTTAGATGTGGATGAGACCGCGTTTGCAAAGTACTTCACCATGATGCTTGAAGGCACAACCCGTACTTGGTTGAAGGGCCTACCGCCTAATTCTATCAGTTCATGGGCCCAGTTGCGGACCCGGTTTATCCAGAATTTCAAAGATACGTGTAAGCAGCCTAAATCCATAGTAGACTTGGCGGCTTGTGTTCAGGAGGACGGAGAGTCAACAACCCATTGGGTACGCCGCGTTTCTGAAGTCTTGCACTCGTCTGACAGGATCAATGCTGAATCTGCGATCTTAACCCTGGAGGGCAACTGCCGGTTTAAGCCTCTAAAGCAGAAGTTGGGGCGTATGAAGCGGTTCTGTAATGACATGGGAACTCTCATGGCCGCTTTAGTGAAGTATGCTGATTCTGATAGTACCAAGGATCCCGAGACTGACGATGACGAAGCAGGGAAGGGAAAAAAGAATAGCAACTCTAAGGGGCATCAATACAAACTGGCGGGCCATGGAAACAGAGGCAAGCGTAAGGCAGATGGCAGCATGGACTTTGTGGCTAACACTAATGCGCAGGACAAGGGTCAGCGGCGCAGAGGTAAAGCGGCGAATCGTAATGGGGCTCCAAATCCTAACCCGGATCGTTTAAACTATTTGCTGAATCAGCCTTGCCCAAAACACGGGACAAAGGAGGCGCCGGCTAACCACCTTTGGAAGGATTGTTTCATTATGCAGGAATTTAAAAACTCTAATCCCTTCCGGTATGACCGTGGGTCAGGTGGTGGCTCAGGATCCGGTTTCCATGGGTCGGGTCACGATGGAGCTTCCAGTTCAGGTTTCAATCAGGGCGGTAATAATAACCAGGATAGTCAGAACGGTCAAGGGGGTTACAACCAACAGCAGCAGTAGCAGCGGTCGGGTTATCAGAGCCAGCCAAAACAGTTGAACAATGGGCAGTATCATGTTTTCACAACTAGCTCGGATAAGCGCGACCGGAAACTTCATAAGCGAGCAGTGAACTCTGTTGAACCGGCCGTACCGCGTTATTTACGCTGGTCGGAGCAGCCTATCGTGTGGAGCAGGGAGGATCACCCCCCCCGGGTTGACAATCCGGGCCAGTTGGCATTAGTGGTAGACCCTCAGGTGGGAGGTTATAAATTCACCAAGGTACTCATGGATGGAGGGAGCAGTATTAACATCCTGTACTATGAGACATTCCGCCGCATGGGGCTAACAGACAAGGATCTCAGACCGTCTAATACGGTGTTCCATGGTGTGGTGCCTGGCAAATCAGCATATCCTGTTGGTAAGATAGCCCTGGAGGTGGCTTTTGGGGACAAACATGATTCCCAATCCGAGACACTAACCTTTGAGGTGGTGAAGATCCGGAGCCCGTATCACGCCTTGTTTGGGCGGCCGGCTTATGCCAAATTCATGGCACGACCTTGTTATATTTATTTGCATCTCAAGAAGCCGGGTCACAAAGGGACAATAATGGTTCATGGGAGCCGCAAGATTGCGTTGGAATGTGAGGAAGGTGATGCGGCCTATGCAGAGTTGGTTTGTGCCACGGAGGAGTTAAAATATTATCTGGACAATGTTGATCCGGCGGACATGAGCCCTTTGAAGAAGCCAACTACGGAGCATGGTTCAGATCTGAAATTCAAATCAGCGGCTGAGACCAAGCTTGTTGACTTCGTGCCCGGTGATTCGTCCAAGCAGTTCACTGTCAGTGCGAACTTGGACCCTAAATAGGAAAGCAAGCTCATCGAGTTCATCCGTGAGAATCGGGACATTTTTGCATGGAAGCCTTCCGACATGCCAGGTGTACCGAGGGAACTCGCTGAGCACACTCTTAATGTTGATCCCAAGTATAAACCGGTAAAGCAATTTCTCCGCCGGTTTAACGAAGAGAGGCGCAAAGCTATTGGGGAGGAGGTAGCCAGGCTCTTAGCAGCTGGTTTTATCATTGAAGTGTTCCATCCAGAGTGGCTTGCTAATCCGGTGCTGGTTCTTAAGAAAAACGGCACTTGGCGTATGTGTGTGGATTATATGGATCTTAACAAGGCTTGTCTAGCGGATCCTTTTGCTCTCCCCTGCATTGACCAGATTATTGATGCCACGGCGGGTTGTGAGTGTTTGAGTTTTTTGGATGCGTATTCTGGGTATCATCAGATCAAAATGGCGGTTAAGGACCAGGAGAAGACGGTGTTTATTACTCCCTTTGGAGCCTTCTGCTATGTATCTATGCCTTTTGGGCTCAAGCGCGCCCAAGCCACTTATCAAAGGTGTGTACAGAATTGCCTGCATAAACAGATCGGTCACAATGTGCGCGCCTATGTGGATGATATTGTAGTCAAGTCAAGGCAGAAGGAGACGCTGGTTGATGATTTGAAGGAAACCTTTGACAACTTGCGGGTTTATAAGATGATGCTTAACCCTGCCAAATGTGTCTTTGGTGTTCCGGTAGGCAAGTTACTGGGCTTTCTTGTGTCCAACAGAGGAATCGAGGCTAATCCGGAGAAGATTACGGCTATCACCTCCCTGGCTAAACCGAAGTGTATCAACGATGTTCAGCGTTTGGCAGGTCGGATCGCCGCGCTGAGCCGGTTTATCAGCCGCCTCGGAGAGAAGGCCATCCCTTTTGTCGGGGAAACTGATCCACGAACACCTATGGGACCGGTGGACCAAGCCCCTTTCGGTTCGGCGGGGGGGGGGGGGGGGGGGGCGGAGATCGCATGAAGAGCAGATCGAGGCGAAACACACGAGCAGTTTACCCAGCTTCGGAGCTCTCCGGAGAGATAATACTCCTATTGCTACTTGTCGGATTGTATTGAGTTCTTGCTCAGGAGCGCTGAGTGCTACAGTACACTCCAGCTGCTAATGAGACCGAGCGTGTGTGTTTTTCTGGGTTCCAACCCTTTCTACGTTGCACATGGGCCTCCTTTTATATGCTCAAGGGGTCACCGACAGGTGGCAACGCGGACAAGGGTAAAAACATAAAAGGAGTTGTGGTTGGTACAACTACCTGTACAATGTATCCTACCGAACCCTGACGGCAGGGGACAAAGGCATTAAATGCCCGTCTGCGTCGCCCAAACAGTGTAGAAAGGGACCGTCAGGGGCGCCCCGTTTGCCACGATGGCGATCTTGTCAGCGTCGCATGCCACCGTGCACCGCTGGCTGCACAGCCTCCTGCCACGCGCGCCTGGAAAAGCCCCAGGGCGACACGTTGGTGGATGTGCTGGAGCGCGGGTACAGGGTGGTTACTTGCCGCGGCAAGCGCCTTGCCGCGGTCGTTGTCTTGTCGCGCCCGGAAGCTTGTCGCTCACCAGGCCTTGCTGGGACGCGTGGCGCGTCGTGGCAAGTTCCTTGAGATGCCTTGGTTGGCCTTCCTGGCAAGCTCCTCTTGCCGGGGCCTTGACTCCTTGGCTTGAATACTTTGTTCTTGAAAGGCTCCAAAAGAACCACGGAGGACCTTGGCGGTCACCCAGCAAGCCTTGCCGCGGGGTGCTGCAACTGCCCGTGCACAAGTTTGGGATAGTAGGGTACCCCTACTCTAGTACACCGACACCTTTATACCAGATGTTGAGAAAGACAGATCAATTCATCTGGAGTCCAGCTGCTGATGAGGAGCCCCTTGCCGGCGGAATCGCTTGGATCTCGAGAACTGGCAAGAAGGATGCTTATCTAGAGGGAGAGCTCCGCAGCAAATGGGAAGAATGGAGAGCAGAGTGGTGCTAGATTGTCGAGGAGAACCCGCAGCCATTTACTGCCCTGCGCCAAGCCCCAGTAGTGCGCGGCAACGATTGGAGAAACGTGGCCCCGGAAGATGATAGGCTGACGATTGCCGTTACCCGGATCTTACGCCTCAGGCTTGCCGGGCTCACCGTAGGCGCCGTCGGTGCAGATTTCCTTCGCCGCCGCATCGCCCCCGTCCAGGAGAGGAGGAGACCCGCCTGGGAGTTCCAGAACTCGGCGGATATCATGAGGCTGCGCCCTGGCCTCAACTTCAACTTCACTGTCTTGGAATTGGACGCGATGCTCCTGGAGCTGTTCAAGCGCGATCCTCAACATCCATTCATGTTGCCGCGGGATGTCGTTCTGCTGTGCAACAATTCTTCGCTTGACCGCATCCGTGCAATGATGCCACTGTGTGACTCACATGGGATCGTCCCAACTTGGCAAGAGCCTGCAGACGACGTCGTGCAGGAGTTCTTCAACAGCTTGGTTGAAGTGCCGGTCCGCTCCGACGAGCAGAAGAGCCTCACTCGCGACACCACTGACGCGGAGATGCAGCGCATCTCCACCAGGATGGAAGAGGCGGCGGCAGCCGCTGCCGCGGGTGAGTTTGGATTCACCGTGGAGGAGGCAGAGGCAGCAGAGGCGGTAAGCCTTGCCGAGCGCGAGGAGTTTGCCAGCGAGGAAGAGCTTGTCGGGCCTGAATCTGAGTCGAGCGAGCCCGCCGAGGGCGCGGGCGACCCGTTGCAGATCGGCTCCTCCTCCTCCCCACCTTCAGCCAGCTCGCCGCAAGTGGAGCCCCCAGCTCCAGCAAGAAGGCGTCTCCGCAAGGCCGGGGAAGTAGCGGGACGGCAAACGGGCCAACAGCCGCCGCACCGCGCGACGCGCTCGACCGCGGCAAGCACTGTTGCCGCGGGAGCACCTCACGCCGCTGCGGTAACCGGAGCGGGGCCTTCCCGGTCCACCGCTACTACCCCCGCCAAGCGGACAAGGGAACCTACTCCTCCACCTCGTCGCACCGGAGGCGAGCCGGACTTCGATCTCTCCGTGCTCAGCTCTGACGAGGAAGAAGAAGAGTAAGTTTATTTGCTGTACTTGTAGTTCTTCAATTCTTGCTGCTTAGTCTTGTCTCTGATTTGCTTTACTCCAAACTCATTCCTTTTCAGGACTCTGGCCTAGAGAGCGGCAAAGAGAGCCAAGGTCCCGGTGATTGTCATCGAGGACGAACCCACCGCGACAGCAGGGGACGTGCCTGAGACCACCTTGCCGGACCCGGCAACTATTCCCCAAAGCAGCCACCAGCGCAGCCCCCAGCGTAAGTGTATAGCTCACTTCCTGCTTTCAGGCGCGCATTGGTGCTCTTTCTTTGCTGATATCTGACTGTTGGTTTGTGTAGGAGCAGAGCAGCCTCATCAGGAGTGCCCGGAAGCCGCTCCCGAAATGCCATCTGCTTCAACTACGCCGCCAAGGGAGGATTCCCCGGCAAGGGAGCGTTCTCCAGCAAGGGACAGTTCTCCGGCAAGGGATAGCACCAGTGACCCCCTGGTGGCAGAGACTGCGGCTGCAGATCCAGGTAATCCTCTCGCTTGAGAACTTCCCTTGGGTTCTTCTTCTTCTGATTTTCTTTTTTGAACATTTGCTTGACTTCTCTCCCCTTTCCGGTCGTCAGATCCATCTGCCACGGAGCCGATGGAAACCGAGGCCGCCAGTGAGGAGGACTCGCGCGGCAACAACGACGATGCCGCTGCCACCGCAGAAGAGGCCGGTGCTGATGATCCCGCCGACGAAGAGGCCGCCAAGGCTGCCGCCACAGAAGCTGGCGAGGAATCCGGCGATCGCACTGACGGCCCCGAGGCCGCAGGAGCGCCAGGCGCTGCACCGACCACCGATCCCTCTGCCGCTGCTGCAGCGCCGGGCTCTGAAGAGCCCCAGCCCGGCGCCTATTTGAAGGCCGGTGATGGCGTCTTCATCAAGCTCCCCTGGGCGTCGAGCTCCAGGGCACCGGTCGAAGGAGAAACTTTTGACGAAGAGGTGCTCGCCTCCGCTGGGCTGGCACTGGTCGACGCGCCAAGCAGCAGCAGCGACGAGCCTGAGGAGGAGCGGCTGCTGCGGAAGCTGCTGCCGCTCTACCACGCCTGACAAGCCAAGCTGGCATCCCGAGAGGCGCTTGTCGCGAAGGCGGGAGTGGACATTGAGAAGCGCGCGGAGGACTCCGAGGTCTGAGGCAGGAAGCTCTCCGATCCCTAGCAGAGGAGCGGGAGCAACTCGTCGAGGAGCGGAAAGCCTTCCTCATCGGGAAGGCTGAGGTTGAAGAGCAGCAGCGGCTCGGTGCCAAGAAGCTATCTGCGCGGGAAGGCGAGTTGGCGCAGCGCAAGGTCAACCTTGACAGCCACGAGGAGGAGCTTGCCGCACATGAGCAGGCGATTGGCGGGGCTCTCAAGGAGGCAAAAGATGCTGCGGCAGCTGCTGAGGCCGCCAAGAAGGAGCTGGAGATGAAGGTAGTCCAGCTAGAGGCCGATCTCAAAGCGAGCGGCGAGGAGCTGGCCGCGCTCAAGCGCGAGCGCGAGAAGGACGCCGCCACTCACGGCGAGCTGTAGGGTCTTCTCGCCGAGAGAAGCAAAGAGCTCAGCACCGCCAAGGACTCCAACGCGGATCTCGAGTTGAAGCTGGCCACCTTGACCAAGACGCTGGACAGCGCCAGGGAGCAGGAGGTGGCCCTGAAGGAGAAGATTAAGGCCGACGAGGCGCTGCTGGCGAATGCTGCTGCCGCCCACGATGCTTTCAGGCAGACTGTGGAGCACTGGACCGAGGGTCTGGTGGATCTTGCCGCAGCCATCGACGGGGAGTTGGCGTAGCTGGGGATGGAGGATCTCGGGTACTCCTCCGATGAGCACCTCCAACCCAGCGCCAAGCTCAGCCTGTTCTTCAAAGGCGTGGCGACGACGCTCCAGCGACTCCGGGAGAAGATCCCAAAGCAGCTGGCCGATGAGTCATGCAGGATCTGCGCGGGGGCTCTTCAGAAGGTGCTGGTGAAGGTGGCCTTCCGCAACCCAGGCCTCAACATCACCAACGTCCTCAGGTCCTTGCCGCCGGATGCTGATCTGGAAGCACTCAAGGCCCTTGTCGCACCCATTGTGGACAAGGTGAGCGAGATCAAGAGGGTTGAGGGCGATCGCATAGATTAGGCCGCCCTTCTTTTCTTTTTCTTTGTCGCTGCTGGTCATGTCATGAGAAACAATCTGTCAGAGCTGCGACAAGCTATCTTGTGATATAACTCTATCTTGGGTAATGATTTCTATGTTATTTCCTTTACTTGATCCCTTCCTTTGTATGTTTTTGCCCTACGCTTTTAGGGAACTTGTCGGCGCAGGCACCTTGAACCGCGAGCACTGAGTGCGGGACGTCAGCAGCCTGCTAGCGGTGCCGCTACCGACATGAAACCTTGTCGCAACTAGTCGCAGCTCTCTTAAATTGTTGAGCGGACTCGAAACAAAGTAAGGGCGCAACTAGCTACGAGTTGGTTCCTCCGCGCACAGGTTTTCCATACAAAGCACGATCGTTCGAGGAAGATAACTTAAAATTTTAAAACTGATTGCTCAAACTTTGGCAACTTAGCTTTTCTGTCGCTTGCTTTCCGGTAAGGCAAAACTTCCTCGAACGATGCCTGGTCCACACCATTATCTTCTCCTTCCCTCCCGGCAAACTTGTGGGTGAGGGAACCTCCCTTTCCTTTGAGAAAGAGAAAGAAGGGAAAATAAAGATATGGAGCCTTATGGCTCGTTATTGCTTACCGGGGGTAGGTGCTGCACAAAGTGTCAGATAACGCATGCAAAAATGAAGTAGAAAGCATGAAATTGACCAGGTGTGCGGAGCACATGAGCTTTACTTATGCACGGGGTTTGCGCCCGGCTTTGTACAAAGGATTACATGCAACATCGGCAAGACTTGTACAAAAGGTGGTTGCCGGAACGGGTTCCGGCAACCGCGCCCTACGGGTAAAACTTACGAAGATGCTCAATGTTCCAGGAGTTGCTCACCGGAACGCCATCTGCGGTCTCAAGGCGGACAACGCCAGGCCTAGTGACTCGTTGCACCCGGTAAGGGCCTTCCCACTTCGGCATCAACTTGTTGGAATTCTTGGCGGACTGAACGCACCGAAGAACAAGGTCGCCTTCCTTGAAACTTCTAGCATTAACTTTGCGGCTATGGTAGCGGCGCAAAGCTTGCTGGTATCGAGCAGCTCGTACAGCAGCCTGAAGACGGTCCTCCTCAAGGAGCAGCGCGTCATCTTGTCGCAGCTGGTCTTGCTCAAGCTCATCATAAGCGAGCACTCGAGGTGACCCGTATACGAGTTCCGTGGGGAGCACTGCCTCTGCTCCATAGACTAGAGCGAAAGGTGTCTGGCCAGTGGCTCGATTTGGCGTCGTTCTGATCGACCAAAGAACCACCGGCAGCTCCTCAATCCAGTTCTTTCCGCACTTGTGCGGCCTGTCGAAAGTCCTGGTCTTGAGCCCGCGCAGCACTTCAGCATTTGCCCTCTCTGCTTGACCGTTGCTTCTCGGATGAGCAACAGAAGCGATGCAGACCTTGGCGCCAAGATCTTGGACGTACTGCATGAAGGTGCGACTCGTGAATTGCGTGCCGTTGTCGGTGATGATCCTGTTAGGGATCCCGAAGCGGCAAACAATCGACCTGAAGAACTTGACTGCTGACTGTGCTGTCACCTTCCTCACTGCTTCCACTTCCGGCCACTTTGTGAACTTGTCGGTTGCAACGTACAAGTACTCAAAGCCCCCGACAGCTCGGGGAAAAGGACCGAAGATGTCGAGCCCCCAGACCGAAAATGGCCAGGATAAAGGGATCGTCTGGAGAGCTTGAGCTGGCTGGTGTATCTGCTTGGAATGGAACTGGCACGCTTCACACTTGGTTACTTGTGCAGTTGCATCCTGGAGGGCTATCGGCCAAAAGAAACCTTGCCGGAACGCTTTGCCGGCAAGTGCTCTTGCGCCAATGTGGTGACCACATATGCCTCCATGTATCTCTGCCAACAACTTTTGTCCGTCTTCCCGGTGAATACACTTCAATTTCACGCCGTTGAGTCTTCTTCTATACAGTGTGTTGTTGACAAACTGGTACATACTTGACTGCCGGGCTACTCTTTCCGCTTCTTCTTGTTCTTCGGGAAGTTCTCCTGTCTGAAGGAAATGGACAATCTGCTGTGCCCATGCTGGAGCTTGCGGCTAGACAACAAGGACTAAAGGCACATCTGCTGCTGCGGGAACATCCGCTTCCACGGCAAGAACCTGCGGCTCAGCCGGAGCGTGACGTTCCCCGGCAAGCTTGCCGGAGAAAAACTTGTCGGGAGCGTCTGCTTCAACGGAACAAACCCTAGGGCTTGCCAGAGCAGATTGCTCCTCAGCATCCTTGGTGTTGATCTTGAGGACTTTCTTGGCGGCGGCTTCGGGGAGCTCTGCCGGAAAGTAGTCACCAGAAATCAACTTCCTCTTCTTGCTCTGTCCAGTTGATGGTGTGACAGACGGTTGAGTTAGCTTGAGCACAAAGATCCCTGGTTCCACAGGTAACTTAAGTGCAGCGCACTTAGACAGGCCATCGGCGATGTTGTTCTGATCTCTTGGAACATGTTCCATCTGTAGGCCGTCAAAGTGCTCCTCTAGCTTTCTCACTTCATCGACGTAAGCTTCCATCAACGGACTCTGATAATTCTTGTTCAGTTGGCGGACGACAAGCTGTGAGTCACCCCTGACAATGAGCTTCTTGATCCCAAGGTCTGCTGCGATCCTTAGACCGGCAAGCAAACCTTCATACTCTGCAGTATTGTTTGTTGCTTGCTCCTTGGGAAAGTGCATCTGGACTACGTACTTAGGTGCTCTCCGGTGGGTGCAACAAGTAGCACGCCCGCACCGGCGCCTTGCAGCGAGAAGGCACCATCAAAGTACATCAGCCACTCTTTGCTCGCTTCCTTGACGGGGATGCTCGTTTCTGGAATTTCTTCATCTTGTGTTGGCGTCCACTCTGCTATGTATTCTGCCAATGCCCTGCTTTGGATAGTTGAAGTGCTTTCAAACTTGAGGCCAAAGCTTGACAGTTCCAGCACCCACTCGACAATCCTGCCTGTTGCTTCTGGATTTTGCAGTATCCTCTTCAGCGGAAAATGAGTGACGACTGTGATCTCATGTGCTTGGAAGTAATGGCGCAGCTTTCTCGAGGCCATGAGAAGGCCGAAAAGCAATTTCTGCACACCAGAGTACCTTGACCTAGCCCCCTGCAGAAGGGAACTGACAAAGTAAACTGGGCGCTGCACCATTCTCTTCTGCATCTTCTCATGCGCCTGCGCAGATCCATCCTTGTCGGGACCAGAGCTTGCCGGTGAAGTCCCCTGGCTGTCGCTGGATGCGCTTGCCGTGGTTGCTGGCTCATCATCCGCCTCCCTCTCTGCCACTAACGCAGCACTAACCACTTGATTGGTTGCTGCTATATATAGTAGCAACTTCTCTTGTGGCTTAGGTGCGACAAGTGTTGGAGTGGAGGACATGTATCTCTTTAAGTCCTGCAGCGCAGCCTCCGCTTTCGGAGTCCATTTCATTGGACCTGCCTTTTTCAAAATTTTGAAAAATGGCAGGGCGCGCTCTACAGATCTAGAGATAAACCTGCTGAGAGCAGCCACGCAACCGGCAAGTCTTCGTACATCCCTGACGCGCTTTGGTGCTTCAATCTGCTCAATGGCCCTGATCTTTTCGGGATTGGCTTCAATTCCGCGCAGAGACACGAAGAACCCGAGAAGCTTGCCGGAGGGGACTCCAAACACACACTTCTCGGGGTTAAGCTTGAGGTTGATCTTGCGCATATTTGCAAAGGTTTCGTCTAAATCTTGAACCAGAGTTGCCTTGTCCTTGCTCTTGACCACTATATCATCCATGTAGGCTTCTACATTTCTGTGGATTTGTGGCTCAAAAGCGTGATGGACAACCCTTGCAAATGTTGAACCAGCATTCTTTAAACCGAAAGGCATCCGTATGAAACAGTATGTGCCACATGGGGTAATGAATGCGGTCTTCTCCTCATCCTCTTCTGCCATGAAGATCTGATGGTATCCTGAGTATGTGTCAAGAAATGAAAGCAAGTCACATCCGGCCGTGGAGTCAACAATCTGGTCAATACGCGGCAAGGGAAATGGGTCTTTGGGACAAGCTTTATTGACATCGGTAAAGTCGATACAAAGTCTCCATTTCCCGTTTGCCTTGCGCACGACTACAAGATTGTCCAACCACGTAGGATGGAGCACTCCTCTAACAAGGCCTGCTGCTTCCAACTTCTTGATTTCTTTAGCGATGAATTCTTGGCGATCCACTGCCTGTTTTCTGACTTTCTGCTTGACGGGCCACGCATGAGGACAGACGGCAAGATGGTGCTCGATTACTTTCCTAGGAATACCGGGGATGTCAGACGGTTGCCATGCAAACACGTCGTCATTCGCCCGCAGGAAAGCAACGAGCGCGCTTTCCTATTTAGGGTCGAGAGTGGCACTGATGGTGAAGGTACCACCAGTGCCGTCCTCCTTGGCGGACACCTTCTTGGTCTCTGGTGGAGCTACCATTGTCTTCTTACACTTGCCGGTGGAGCTCGATGGTGCGTCCTCGACGGTAGCGCAGCACTCCGAAGAGGTGCGCTTGCCGGAGTGGGCATCAGAACTCTTGCCGGACTTGGTTTTCCTCTTCGCCCCGGGAGCTTCAATGGCAAGTGACTTGCGATCTGCAGCGGCTGCTGCTTCCCGGTAGATCTTGTCGGCACAAATAAGAGCATCCTTCTTGTCGCCAGGGACAGAGATGACACTTATCGGGCCTGGCATCTTCAGCATGTTGTATGCATAGTGAGAGGCTGCCATGAACTTGGCGAGTGCTGGACGACCGAGTATCCCATTGTAAGGCAACAGAAACTCAGCAACATAAAAAGTGACCCTCTCAGTCCTGAAGTTCAACTCGCTGCCAAATGTCACCTGCAACATGATCTTTCCCTTCGGCTTGCTCCTTCCCGGATTGATTCCTTGGAATGTGCCGGTCTCTTCGAGCTCGCTATCAGGGATCTGGAGTTTCTGGAGTACCGCGGAGGAGATCAGGTTCAAGCCGGCCCCGCCGTCAACTAGCATCTTAGTGACCTTGAGATTGCGGATAGTTGGTGAAACGAACATCGGCAAGCACCCGACCGCAGTTATGCGATCAAGGTGGTCCTCAATATCAAAGATGATAGGCGTGCTGGACCATTTCAGAGGCTTGCGTGACTCGATGAGTGGTTCTGCCGCATTGACTTCCCGCACCCACTACTTGAGCTGGCGGTGTGAAGTATGCAGAGAAGCACCGCCGTCAACACACAAAACCTCTGTGGCTTTCTGGAACTCCTTCTCATTGGTCTCGTCATCATCCATATCTTCATCATCGTCATCGTCTTCATCCTTGTCGCGGCCTCGGGGAGGTCTATCTCCTTGCCGCTGCTTGGCCTTGCCGCGGCGTCCCCCTCGGCCGGGGCGTTTCTTGCTGGATCCTCCAGCACCCTCCTGGGCTTTCTCTTTGTCGCGTCGCTCGTATTCAGCCTTTTGCTGCTCGACAAGCTGCTCAACCTTCTTGCAGTTCTGGAGGTCATGGCTCTTGGTGCGGTGGATATTGCAGTACTGCCTGTTGGTGCCGTCCTGCTTGTCGGCGACTGCCACAGCCTGGTGGTTGGTGCCTGCGGCAATCTCCTTGCCGAGCTTCCAGCTTTGGGTTTCTTGCTGGACTGCTCCACGACTAGCACCTCTTTGCCTTTCTTCTTCCTGTTGTTCCGCCGCCGGTTTTTCTTTGCCGGGGCAATATCTTCACTATCAGATCCTCCTGCTCTTGTGTTCTCTCTGGGGAGTTTCCTCCCTTCCTCAGCACGTGCACACTTGTCGGCCAGGGCATATAGCTCACTGACGTCTCTGATCTTGCACATCGCCATCTCCTCCCGCATCCTGCGGTTCCGCATGTTCTGATGGAACACACTGATCACTGCGGCAGGGTGGACATCTGGGATGTTGTGCTGTACGCGACTGCATCTCTGAATGTACTTGCGCAGGGGCTCTCCTTCCTTCTGGGCGAGCAGATGAAGGTCGCTCTCTTGGACATGAGGCTTGTGGCCGCCTGTAAAGGCGCCGACAAACTGATGGCATAGGTCTGTCCAGGAGGATATGGTGTTGTCCGGCAAGTGCATGAGCCAGGATCTGACATTGGGCTTGAGCACCAGTGGGAAGTAGTTGGCAAGGATCTTGTCGTCCCGCCCCCCAGCAGCTTGCACCGCAATGGTGTAGATGCTGAGAAACTCTGACGGATGCGACTTGCCGTCGTACTTCTCTGGTCCGTCTGGCTTGAAATTCTTCGTGCTGGGCCACTGGACTTGTCGCAGCTCACGAGTGAACGCAGGGCAACCTACCGCGTACGGCAAGTCGCCTGGTTCCCCTGGCGCATGCATGTCAACAGAGGGCCCAGCGCGCTGGTCGGATTGACGTCGCGCTTCTCTCCGGCGCTCGATGCGAGTACGAGCGTCTTCTTGCTGTCGCTCGTGAAGAACTTGGCACTGATCGCGACGAGCTCGTGGATCCGATGACGCAGTAGAGTCGCTGTCGAGGTGGATCCGACGAGTCGGCGATCTTGGCCTTCGGGGTGGAGAGTGCATGGTGGTTGCACCCCCTTCGGTTTCGTCGCCACCGGCTCGTGCCTGGCAGTCCTACCGCGGCCGCGATGTACTCGGCTGCCGCGGAGTGTCGCCGTTGGCGAAGCCGATGAGACTCTGAATGGTGGCCCTCCATTGGTCGATCTTGTCTTCCGCTGGAGTGGTGGGTGGCAGTGGCGAACGGTGCGAGGAGAGGGATATGCTCGGACTTCTAACTATGTTAGAAGGAGCAGTATCCCGTCTGAGCGACCGTGTCTCGCTCGTGCCAGCACGTTGGCGCGCATGTTGGTCTTGAGCACCACGAGATCCACCAGCTCGATCTTGTTCCAACAAACGTATGGTACTGCGGATACCATGACGCTGTCGGTCCTGCGCCTCCTGAGATGGGCGCGGTACATGTACGGACGCCGAGGTCTGCGCGGCCTTGTCCTTGGACCTGGCAGCATCGTAAGCTCCCTCGTCGATGTCCGTTCTTCTGCCGGCGTCTTCCCCACCACCCGTTTGCTCCTGTGGTGGTGGGATCGACGTGGATGGAGTAGCAGCCGCCGAAGTCTTCTTCTTAGGTGGCATGTCGATGACGAAGATGAAGATCTAGCTCGTGTGAATGCTGGATCAGGTTCACACAATCTCGACGCCCCTACCTGGCGCGCCAAAAATGTCGGGGAAACTGATCCACGAACACCTATGGGACCGGCGGACCAAGCCCCTTTCGGTTCGGTGGGGGGTGGAGATCGCACGAAGAGCAGATCGAGGCGAAACACCCGAGCAGTTTACCCAGCTTCAGAGCTCTCCGGAGAGATAATACTCCTACTGCTGCTTGTCGGATTGTATTGAGTTCTTACTCAGGAGCGCTGAGTGCTATAGTACACTCCAGCTGCTAACGAGACCGAGCGTGTGTGTTTTTCTGGGTTCCAACCCTTTCTACGTTGCGCATGGGCCTCCTTTTATATGCTCAAGAGGTCACCGACAGGTGGCAACGCAGACAAGGGTAAAAACATAAAAGGAGTTGCGGTTGGTACAACTACCTGTACAGTGTATCCTACCTAACCCTGACGGCAGGGGACAAAGGCATTAAATGCCCGTCTGCGTCGCCCAAACAGTGCAGAAAGGGACCGTCAGGGGCGCCACCGTTCGCCACGATGGCGATCTTGTCAGCGTCGCATGCCACCGCGCACCGCTGGCTGCACAGCCTCCTGCCACGCGCGCCTGGAAAAGCCCCAGGGCGACACGTTGGTGGATGTGCTGGAGCGCGGGTACATGGTGGTTACTTGCCGCGGCAAGTGCCTTGCCGTGGTCGTTGTCTTGTCGCGCCCGGAAGCTTGTCGCTCACCAGGCCTTGCCGGGACGCGTGGCGCGTCGCGGCAAGTTCCTTGAGATGCCTTGGTTGGCCTTCCCGGCAAGCTCCTCTTGCCGGGGCCTTGTCTCCTTGGCTTGAATACTTTGTTCTTGAATGGCTCCAAAAGAACCACAGAGGATCTGGGCGGTCACCCGGCAAGCCTTGCCGCGGGGTGCTGCAACTGCCCGTGCACAAGTTCGGGATACTAGGGTACCCCTACTCTAGTACACCGACACCTTTATACCAGATGTTGAGAAAGACAGATCAATTCATCTGGAGTCCAGCTGCTGATGAAGCGTTGGAGGACTTGAAGCGGCAATTAGCCAATCCGCCCGTTCTTGCAGCTCCGGTCGACAAGGAGCCGTTATTGCTATACGTAGCGGCCAATGCTCGTGCAGTTTGCGTGGCTATTGTGGTAGAACGTAAGGAGGCAGGCAAGGAGTATCCGGTTCAGCGGCCGGTTTACTATATCAGCGAGGTGCTTATTGAATCCAAGCAAAGGTATCCGCATTGGCAGAAGCTGGTATATGGAGTTTTCATGGCAAGTCGGAAGTTGAAGCAGTATTTCCAAGTGGGCTATAGAACTTGGGCCGCACGGATTGAAGTACGTACCCCGAATGGCGGTGAAATCTCAAGCACTTGTTGATTTCATCAATGATTGGACTGAGTTGCAAGCACCAGAGGAGAAGCCGGATCACACATATTGGACTATCCATATTGATGGATCCAGGCAATTGGAAGGCTCGGGGGCTAGAGTCGTGTTAACTTCCCCACGAGGTGATAAGTTTTGTTATGTTCTCCGCTTAATGTTCCCTTGTACTAATAATGCAGCTGAGTATGAAGCCTTGCTCCATGGTCTCCGGATGGCTAAAGAGATGAATCTAAGTCGGGTTGAGTGCTTCGGTGACTCGGACCTCGTAGCTCAACAGGTGTCTGGCACTTGGGATTCTAAAGACCCACTCATGGCTGCATATCGTCGTGAGGTGGATATTGTTGCAGGTCACTTCAAGGGTTATCAGGTGGATCACGTGGATCGTCGAAAAAATGAAGCGGCGGACGCTTTAAGCCGGTTGGACTCTCAACGTAAACCGGTCCCGCCTAATGTCTTTCTTGATGTGTTGCACAATCCGTCAGTCAAGCTCCTAGGTGAAGCTGATTTGGCTATTCCTGATCCGGAGGCTCAATTGGTGGCAACCCTGCATGTTATACCGGATTGGACAGTTCCCTATCTTGCGTACATGAACCGGGGAGAGTTGCCAGAGGATGAGACTCTAGCCAGGCAGATAGTCCGGCGATCCAAATCTATGACAATTATCAATGGCGAATTGCATCATTGCAGTATATCAGGGGCGTTTCAATGCTGCGTCTCTCCTGAGGAAGGTTGTGAAATTTTATGCGAAATCCATGAAGGGGATTGTGGTCACCACGCCGGTTCAAAGTCTCTGGTGGCTAAGGCGTTTCGTCACGGGTTTTACTGGTTGACAGCTGATGCTGATGCGGAGGACTTGGTTAAACAGTGTGATGGCTGTCAGAAATTTTCAAGGCGTGCTCATGTGCCGGCTCAAGAATTGAGGATGATTCCAATTGCTTGGCCGTTTGCAACATGGGGGCTGGATATGGTCGGACCTTTTAAAAGATCCAAGGATAAGAAAACCCACCTTTTGGTGGCAGTTGACAAGTTTACCAAGTGGGTTGAAGCGGAGCCTGTCAGCAAGTGTGATGCAGCTACAGCGGTGCAGTTCATTAAAAAGGTGATTTTCCGGTTTGGCTTTCCACACAGTATCATTACTGACAATGGTACCAATTTATCCAAGGGTGCTATGAAGGAATTCTGTGAACGTGAGCACATCAGACTTGACGTATCATTAGTGGCTCACCCCCAGTCCAATGGGCAGGCAGAACAAGCTAATCAAGAGATCTTGCGAGGCATCAAACCCCGGCTTATGGTTCCATTACAAAGAACACCGGGATGTTGGGTTGAAGAGTTACCATCTGTGCTATGGAGTATCAACACTACGCCCAACCGATCTACCGGATACACACCATTTTTTATGGTCTACGGAGCAGAGGCGGTTATCCCTAGTGATATCCGGCACGATTCGCCTTGTGTGGCGGCTTATGTTGAAGCGGACAATGAGATAGCACGGCAAGACGCTTTGGACCTATTAGATGAGGAGCGTGACATAGCGGCTGCCTGCTCGGCGATTTATCAACAAGATCTTCGTCGCTATCACAGTCGCCGGGTCAGAACCAGAACTTTTCAAGAAGGAGATTTGGTGCTTTGGCTCATCCAAGATCAGACGGATATGCATAAGTTATCCCCACCTTGGGAGGAACCTTTCGTGGTCAGCAAGAATCTGCACAATGGGTCGTACTATCTGATTGATATTTGAGAGCATAAATACTCACGCACATCAGAGGAGGAGACCAACAGGCCATGGAATATAGCTCATCTTCGGCCTTACTATACTTGAGCCATCGGCTCTATCTATGGACATATTATGGCAGTGTATATATTATCATTGATATAATAAAACCGGAGCCTCAGCTAAAGCGGGGTCTCTGTCCTTTCATATCATGCGTGGTTACATGGAGTGGTTCTGTTTAAAGCGGCCTCCGGTTTACCCCTTGAAATTTGCTTTTCAAAAAAGCTTTGTGATATCACTTGGGGCCTTGGTCGTGTCCGAACCAATGCGACACCTTTTGATAGGAGAAAGCCACCAGATCACTTGGGGACATGGTCAAGTCTGAACCAGTCACGCCTCTTGATCGGCCTAAGGCCACAAAATCACTTGGGGGCTTGGTCGAACCCGAACCATTGCCACGCCTTTTGATCGGCATAAATGCCACTCCTATTGTCACTCCTATTGGGGGCTGACTTGAACCATTGTCACTCCTATTGGGGGCTTGGTCCTGTCCGACCGTGGTAACACCATCTGATCAGCTCAGTAGAGCATGTTTTAGCAAACGATTTTTATCATTGCCTTTGCTGCCATATTTCTTTTATGACTATTCTTCAATTTTTGTTGTGTTTCCTTTAAACCAACAACACTTTTTTACTAGTTCAGCTGACGGAAATCGGTTCATTTATATTCGGGAGAAATATGCCCGGTTTAACTTTCCTGTTAACATCATGAAGTAGCAGGGGGGCTCATAATGACCCAGCACGGTTTACATGAGAGTTGTTTTCTCCCCTTTGATGGTAACGGTTTATAAATACTCCGTTTCAAGCCTGGCTAAGCCAACTTCATGCCCAGCGATGGCAGGTATTTTGTATCGCATATTTGATTATATGTTTTAAATACATTGATATATATATATATATATATATATATATCTATATATATATATATCAAAGTTATAAACCGGTTGGCGGTATAACCGCCACCGCAGTTCAAGATTTTCTGATTGCAGGAAATATAAATTGAGGATTTCAAGCAAAAGCATCAGTACTTATGCACGAAGGCATATTCAAGGTAGAAGTATTGACTATCCTATTACAAGGCAACGCGGTGCCCAAATAAGATTATTGTTGTTCCGGTGGATCATAGTAAAGCAGCTATTTAAACCGGCTTCCGGTTCAAGCCTGCTCATCAAACCGGTCTGATGGTTGTGGGTCATCCCGCGCCGCTTCAGCTTCCTCATCTCTATCCATTGGCTGGAAATCAACAGTGGTCCAGTCGATTCCCATTAAAGCTTGAAAGACAGCCTCTTCATGGATTAGAGAAGACGGTTCAATATTAGGAGCGTAAGTATAGTTACAGATTGGAGGAATCAGATTCTCTGCTTCAGGAATTGGTGCAGGCACTCGTTTGTTCTGATCATTGTACTGAGCTTGATAATGCGACAAGTCTGCCTCTTCAGCCAATTGACAAGCTAGAGGGCGTACTGCATGGTTTATCACCCTCAAATCATCTTCATTGAACTCTGAGCCATCTTCCTTCAGGCCGGGATAGCCTTGAGCTGCTTCAACAGGATCGAAATCCGGCACCCATGCTTTTGCCCGGATCAAGGCATTAATGGCTCCGGTTCGAGCAGCAGATTTTTTCAGTTCTTCAATCCACGCAGGAAGCATTGACAACCTATTAAGAGTGTCTTGGATTAAAGTGGGTGCCGGATTGTTATGAGATGCAGTGGTGATGATCCATTGCGCTCCGGTATACAGCTGTTCAATTAAAGTGTAAGCAGCCTTCAATTTCTTCCGAACATCTGACCCTAAGGGACCAATGCGTGTACCTGTAACAATACAGGAAAGATCACAAACCGGATCTATTATAAGCAGGCCAGAGTTGTCCAGGAAACCAAAAGGAGCTTACCAAAGATAGCAGCGGTCATGGAATGTACTTGCCGCTTTACGGCGGTCAGCTCATCTACCACCGGTTTAAGGGCAGCTTCAGCATTTTCAGCTCTTTTTATTAAATTGGCCTTCTCAGTGGCCCAGTCAGTCCGCTCCTTCTTGAAGCCCTTTTTCAGCTGTTCTGTGATGCTCAAAGCGCTGGTTATTTCTGCCTTTGCCTTGTCGGTTTCAGCTTGTTGGGTTCTTAAAGCTTCCTGCAGATCAGTAATCCGGTCCTCTTTGATCCTCACTTCAGCCTGCATAAAAACAGTGCTTGGCTTTAAGCAAGCGGTACAAGAATTCGAAGTACCAACCACATAACAAGTTATACGCTTGATACTTGGGGGCTAATGTACCTTCAATTGTCATCTATTACTAAATCGCAAAGTCCCAAGCTCAATACAGGTATTCAACTTGGCCCTTGGGGGCTAATGGCTATTTGCTCAGTTATGTTCTGATTTTGGAATCTTTATTGGAGTCCCGGTTTAACTATACTAAAGTTGAACCGGCCCTTGGGGGCTACATTGATGGATTTCAAAGTATTGAGGACTATATTCAAGTCCCGGCTTGAAGAAGGTTACAAACCAGCCCTTGGGGGCTAGGAGGATTAATACAGTGGCAGTAATTAAATAAAGAAGAAGCACAAGGAAGTTACCTCAAATTTATCTCTCATCATCTTTATCATGCCAGCTTCACAGTCACGACTAGTATATAGCCGGTTCAAGTAACCAGAATGAAGATCTTGGGCACTCAGAGCAGCATATGTTTCCAGATCAACATCCCATTTGCCTTTATTCATGGCGGAAAAATCTTCTTTCACAGTATGCTTGGCCAAAGCGACAGGATTCCGTGGTTCAAAGTGACCTACGCCGGTAATTACAACGTCATCATCTTTGGACTCACCGGTTTGTGTTGGCGCGGTCGGTTTATCAGCAGGCTTTGAAGGACTGCGGGATCCATCAATCCGGACGGAGCTGGCAGGCTGGTCAACAGGGACTAAGGTATTGATAGGCCTTTTATCAGTAATGGCATCATCTTGCAAAGGAGGATCATTGGGAATATCCTCAGGAACGAATGCTTCAAGATCTGGTGTTTTATCCTGTTCAGGGGCAGTGTCTTCCTCGGCCGCTTTATTCAAGCAGGCTTTCTTGCTTGGTTTAGGTTTAGCCCTGAAAGAGAAACAAAGAGTCAAGGAACAGCATAAGTTATAACGTGGTACACCAGAAGCATATGTTCAGTCTAGCTTACCCAAGAACCGTTTTCAGTGGTGGCAGCTGAGTGGCCGACGATTTACCAGAGGAAGAATGGGAAGTAACCTGATAATCGGAGTCGGACAGATTAAGAGGTTGACGGATGAAACCCTCTTTAAGACATAAATTAATAAAAAGGTCGGAGACCTCGGAGCGGCGTTTCCGAACCGGACTGTTTGGTAAACCGGCGGAGGTAACTACCTGGCCACTATGCCGGGTTGTGCGGCGAGCTTCATGTTGCTGAGTCTTCATAAGAAATTTGGGATCCAAATAAGCAAGAGGATGAGAAAATTTAACTTTCCGGTTTGCTTGCCGAAATTTTGGCAAAGGCAAAGGATCTAAATCAGAAGAGAGAATAGTTACCTCAGCGACATCAGCATTACTGGCTTCAGCGTCGTCCTGACAAGTATCATCATCAATAAGGCGTGTAAAAAGTAAGCCTAGTGAATCGAGTTCTACCTCAAGGTCCGAGTTACTCACATCATCATCAACAGCCGGATCAGATGAAGCAGTGGTTTTCCTCTTTTTAGCAGGTTTCTTGACAACCTTGGTCTTGGGCCGGTTTGACCATTCTGTTTTCTCCGATTTGTCTTGCGGAAGTTTCTTGCTCCAAAACGGATTATCACCCTGGTTAAGCAACAATTGATGTCAGACAGAGATAGCAATAACAGGTTCAGTAAAAAGTACAATTAAAATCTTACAGCTGGCGGTTTGTTGGTAGCACAGAAAGGGGCCAGGCCGGTTTGAGCGCAGAGGTGCTCCAGTTCGTTCAGCATTTTCTTCACAGCCTCTGTGACTTCATCATCGGAGAGCTGAATGTTGGTGTGTCGGAGTGGGTCATCAACGCTACCAGTATACTTGCACATTAAACCGGAGCACCGGCTGAGAGGTAGTATGCTCCATGATATCCAACAGCGTGCGAGATCTACTCCTGTTAAACCATTGGCCATGAAGGCTCGGAGCTTGGATAATTGTGGAGCGTATTTACTCCTTTCCTTGGCACTTAACCTTTGTGGGAAGGGGTGTGTATTGCTGAGCCGCTCCGGACGAAAGCCAGGCAAAGGATTTTCATCATCAGGGGAAGTATCTTTGCAGTAAAACCATGTTGCATTCCACTCCTTGGGGTGACTATGTAGTTTGGCATGGGGATAAGTGATTTCTTTCCTTTTCTGAATGGCCATACCGCCCAATTCGGTATTGGGACCATCAGTGAATTCTGTGCGGCGGTTTAAGTGGAAGCAGTCTCTGAACAATTCAACTGTGGGTTTCTCTTGAAGGTATACCTCACAGAGCACTTGGAAGTGACATAAGTTGGTAACAGAATTGGGGCCAATATCTTGCGGGCGGAGTTGAAAATTGGCTAACACATCCCGGTAAAATTTAGAGCCGAGCGGTTTGAAGCCCCGGGCTAAATGGTCTGCAAAAATCACAACTTCTCCCTCTTGAGGTGTGGGAGGACATTCATCACCAGGAACCCTCCAGTGGATAGTTTCTTTGCTGTCTAAAGCGCCGATCGAAACTAAATCATCCAGCTGAGTTTCTGTGACGCGAGAAGGAACCCATTTGCATTCATATACTTGTTTGGCCATAATGAGATCTACAAGAAATAGGTGATTCCGGTTCAAGAACATGTTGGATAAAAGAAGGTGCTGGTATGAACAATGCTAAACCGGAGGCAGTATATTCAAACCGGATTTTTATGAAGTGGCGTCATATGACTAAAGAGTTCTGGCGGTTCAACAAGGGGACTAATGGTATATACCGGTTTATTAACTTTTTCTATATTAAGTTAAACCGCCTGATCTAAACATTGAAAGCAGTTGAGGTTGCGGATGGCTAAGTATACAGAAACAGGTTTCACAAGGTCTTATTGCAGCAATGGATCTGAAGCAAGTTCAGAAAAACAGAAAATATTCAAAAGGTTAAAACAGAACGGAAGTGAATCAATGGGCAGGTATGTAGATGAGATCTATGAACTTGAGCGTGAAACTACAGGTGGATGCTAAAAGGCTACTGCTAATCAGAGCAGGGTTTCACAGATCTATCCAGGAGTCTAGGTACGAGTATGAACAAGTGATGAACACAGCAAGAACACGAAACCCTAGAATGGATCTATGTTAAGAAGAACGGAAGGCTTACCAGAATCGAGGAAGACGCGGAAGGCTACCGCGGTGCTCTGGTGCGTTCAGGTTGATGCAGCGGCCCAAGACGGTGCAGAGGTCAACGGCGGCGGTGGAGCTCCGGGGCTGGCGACGCGAGGAAGACGAAGAGAAAGAGACGAAGGGGAGAAAAGGAAATGACCCTTCGGTCCTATTTATAAGGCAGGGGACGTGTGTCAGGCGCGCGAATCCAGGAGCCTCAAGATTCGGAAGTGGAGCTGCTGCCTTGGGTATCGTAGATCTATTAATGAAAGAAGGCATCATAAAAGTTAACTTCATGATGATGTCATGCCGGTTTACAGCAACCAGAGATGATGACGACATGGCGGTTTACCAATTACCAGAAGATGTTGAAGACAAAGATTTTTGTGAAGGATTGACATGAACCAGTTCAAATCAATCTGGGGCCTAATGTTGGGGATATTACCACTGGGCATGAACCGGCCTACCTGGGCCGGGTTAGCTTCCTTAGTAGTTTAAAGGTGATTAAGCAGATGAAGGCCCAAGGCCTGTAGTCGGTTTAGAACCTGTAGCCGTAATCCGGCTTGATATGTAAACTTGCATTGTAAGTTAGGAATAGAGAGAGACCAACCGGGATACGAGTATGAACCGGTGTGGGACTCTGTGGACCGACGGGCGTCACCCGTGTATATAAGGGGACGACCCGATGGCGGTTCAAGGACAGACAACAACAACTCGAGCCTAGGTGAAGCTTGTTTGCTCCCTAGCCATCGAAACGACATCAATTCCATCACAACTAGACGTAGGGTTTTACCTTCATCAAAGGGGCCGAACTAGTATAAACCCTTGTGTCTTTGTGTCCGCTTTAACCCCTTCAAGTTAACCCGTAGCGATGGCTCCACGACTAAGTCCTTTCACAAGGACATCTGCCGTGACAAATCCACAACACATTCCTTCATCACTTGATTTACCACCAAATCCGATTTGTTGTAAACCATAAGGCGACAAACGCCGAGTGAAATGGCCATACGCAACCCGTATAAAAGTGCTTCATATTCGGCTTCATTATTGGAGGAATCAAAATGAATCTGGAGAACATAACTGAGCTTGTATCCATGGGGGGATACCAATACTACTCCAGCGCCTGAACCATTCAGCATCTTGGAGCCATCAAAGAACATAGTCCAATGCTCCGAGTGAACTTGAGTCGGCAATTGCTGCTCAATCCACTCGGCAAGGAAATCTGCAATTGCTTGGGACTTGATAGCCTTCTTTGCCTCAAACTTGATATCCAATGGAAGGAGTTCAATCGCCCATTTTGCCACTCGACCAGTTGCATCTCTGTTATTCAGAATTTCAGATAGTGGCGCGTCGCTGACGACTGTAATCACTACAAAAAAATACACTTCAGTGATGATACGTGTTTGTCACAGTAGGTCGCGTTTTTGTCATGCATGTACATCCATGACAAATTTGTGACAGAATCAAGATAGTCATACTTGTGCTGTCGTAGAAGTGTTCCATGACATTACCAAAATTATCATCATGGAAGTGTCCACTTCCATGACGATAAATCGCGCATCACAGAAGTGCTTTCATCAAGGGTGACCGACACGTGGCATCCATCGTAACGGAACGGCGTTAAGCTATCGGATCGGGTTTTGGATCCGATAACCCGTTAACAGCCCCGACCAATGGGAATTTTCCACGTGTAAAATCATCATTGGCTGGAGGAAACACATGTCGGCTCATTGTTGGGACAGATGTCATCCACTCATTGGACAGAAGGCACCTATGATACGTCGACACATGGCACGGCCCAACAGAGGCCCATTACTGTGAAAAGGCCAGCCCGTTTGACTTGATCAAAAGGTGGCGGGCCGGCCCATGGAAAGCCTGTTAACGGCCTGTTCGCATGTAGCCCATTTACAGCCCGCTAACCCAAGGCCCATTACGCCCTATCCGAATTAGGTCCAGTAGCATCATCTGGGCCATCCAATATGATTCCATCCTGTTTTCACTTTTGGCCCATGTATGGCCCATGACGTCTTTCGGCCCATATGAGGCCCTATGTAACTCTTGGCCTATTAACGGCCCGTGGTGAAACTGGACCGCAATGAACAGTGTATCACTTTACACCCATTAACGGCCCGTTGTGAAACTGGCCCATAATGAACAGTATATCACTTTATACCCATTAAGGGCCCATTATTCAGTTGGGCCGTTTCCAGCAAATGTTATCTTTCGACCGTCTTAGAGCCCATTTATTCTTGGGCTCATTTCCAGCATTCATTTACTTACGACCCATTACTATCATTTTCTGCTTGTGGGCCAAATTCAGCCCGTGGTTACATCGACCCGTTTGTGGTCCGTTAATACGTTGGGCTGTTTTCATAGCATCATCAAATACGGCCTATTAACGATGGCCCGTTATCGTCATACGGCCCGTATAAGGCCCATTGATGATATGACTCGCAGAAGGCCCATTGTTTCTATGGCCCGTAGAAGGCCCACTGTTTCTACGGCCCGTACAAGGCCCACTGTTTCTACGGCCCGTAGGAGGCCCAGTGTCACTACAGTAAATATTAGCCCATGGTTATTGTGGCCTAGTTTTAAAAAATAGGTTATTGTAGCTACTAGCAAACCGCGGAAAAAGAACTGCACTGACTACAAGCAAACAAATAAACAAGACAACAAGGAAATAAGTAAGCAAGCAACTTATGCTAGGCTATCACCGCTATTACACATATTACATCCACTGGCATCAAAGTTCGTCACCAGTGCAAACATGGGGAACAAAGCAGCATATCTGTAGCGACCCGACCTCAGATGATCAAGTCTCTGTGCTCCGGTGTCATCCCTGGATCAGTAATGCTGACACCACACAGTACTTCGAAGGATTTATAACAGAGTAGCAATCACACACTTATTACATCGAATGTCTCAAAAGAGAACTTATTACAATAATATGGCTTAAGGTCATCTAATGCGATAACAGCGGAAGGCTTGGAAGATAAAGTGAGTCCATCAACTCCAACGGCATAACTGAGCTGCACGACAACGACCTACGAACCTTACTCCTCGTCTGAAAAGTCTGCAACATAATACGTTGCAGCCCGAGAACGGGTCAGCACATGGAATATGCTGGCAATGTAACACAGAAGAGCAATAACAGAATAATGCTACTACTACATGCATATTTGGCTGGTGGAAAGTTCTATGGTTACAGTTTTTGCGAAAAGCCAATTTTTCCCTACTACAAAGGAATCAGTTTTAATTTAACTATCATGGTAGTTGAAACATCATTTGAGAAGGTACACCCCAACTCAATGATCCCAATTAAAAGTAATTTAACAACCCAAGCAAAATTGATTTTAGAGTGTTGAGATACATGCAAATACTCAAGTACTAGATACTCAGAATTGTCCATAACCGGGGACACGGCTAACCATGATTAGATTGTACACTTTGCAGAGGTTTGCGCACTTTTCCCCGCAAGACTCGATCGCCTCCGTTGATTCTCGCACTGCATGGTGTTTGAGAGACAGATGACCGAGACACAGTCTTTCAGAAGCATTAACTCTCTACTCCGGGCAGACCATACCAAACCTACAAACCCACTACCTGCTGATCCACCTCTTCAAGAGCTACACACAACTTACTCAAACTATGCTAGAGCCCATAATAGCTTGCGGCTGCACACGGAAGTTTCTAGCATGAATAGACTCAGTTCCCTTTGAGCCTGGGTGGCGGTCCATAGGAGAATCGCATGGTAACCCCGGGATTTCCAAAAATAAAACAGGCAATCACTGGTAACCCCAGGTGCCTCAATCCACCCAGATGTGTATTAAAGTTGCCACCTTAAGTAAACCATTAATTAACAAACTCACATCTGTCATGGATATCACTCATACCCAATCCACGTCTACGAGCATAGCATGGCAATATAAGCATAACGTAGAAGTAACTCCCAAGGGTTTGATAATAAACAGAGCAATAGGTTCTACCTCAGCAACTACTTCCCAACCCACAAGTTAAAGACATCCTAGTCATGCAATGTTTGAGGGTTGAAACTAATGCATAAAAACTGGGTATAAAAAGAGTATGACCAATGTGTTACTTGCCTTGCTGACGATCCGGGTATCCTAGAGACTCGTAGTAACACGCTTCGCACTCCGGGAATTCTAGAGCAAGCAAACAATAACATACATAAGCAACAATCAAAGATGCACAAGTAGAACTCCAGATAAAAGAGTCTGACCGGAGAGTTCAACTTAAGAACTCCGGTTTGCAAGAAGAATCAAATCAAACGAAGCAACGAAACTCAAACGGCAAAAGAAACAACGTCGTTTTACTAATCTAGATCTAAGCCAAATTTTACAGAAGAAAAATCTTATTTGAGTTGATTATTCGGAAAGAGGGTTTCGAGACGAAACTCCAGGAGCTTGAATCGCCTGATTCCGATAAACGAGCGAAAAGATAAACAGGTTTGAAAAATAGATCAGAAATCGCGATCAGAATAATCACGGAAAAAATCCGATAAAAAGAAAAACGTCGAACTGCTAAAAGGACGGACGTTCATTAGCAGAAACTAAACAGAGAACGCATTCATTAAATCGAACGGGCGAACGAACGTTCGTTAAGTAAATAAATCAAAAAAAACCGATCTAAGGTTTTCAAAAAAACCGAGGGTTTATTTAAGAAAACCGGCGGCGGGGTTCGGGTACCTCCGGCGACTCGTCCGGCGGGGCGGCGGCTGCGGGGCTGCGGCGGGAGGCGGCGGCGGCGACGCGGGGCTACAGCAGCGGCTCCGGCGGCGGGCTGCGGGTGCGTCGGCGGCGGCGGGCTGCGGTGGTGGTGGTGGCGATGTGGCGGCGGGGGCAGCGGCTTTATAGGGGGCGGGGCGGGGCTGGCTTGGGCGAGGGGGCGCCCGGGGTGGAGTCCGGCTCGGACCCGCCCTCGGTTTGGGCGAGGGGGCGCCCGCGTGTGGGGAAGGCGGCGGCGGCTGGCTGGGCCGGCCTGCTCGGCTGGGCCTTCGGCCCAGTCGGGCACGAGGGTTTTTTTAAAACATTCCGCCGAAAGAAAAATTCCTAGAAAAATAAATAAAAATCTAAAAATTCCAAAACAAGTTTTCTCGGTCTAAATAAAATATTTAGAACAAGATGAACTTTTCTTGGCCCCTAAAATGCAATTTTAAAATATGCAACATTTTTCTAGGAGCAAATAAAATCCCGAAATAAATTCAAATAAAATCCCAAAATGATTTTAACATTTTTCCTCTGATATTTCATTTATTTTGGAGAAGTCATATTATCTCCCCTCATTTATTATTTTAAAATGAAATATTTTGCGGAGAGAAAATAATTGAAATCAAATCCTCGTCTTCACTATTTGATAAAATTTCAAATATGAAAATTAGAAAATCCCCAACTCTCTCCGAAGGTCCTTGAGTTGCTTAGGATTTCGAGGATTGCAAATGAAAAAGCAATAAAATATGATATGCATATATGACCTATGTATAACATGCCAAATTGGAAATTTGGGATGTTACAAAACCTACCCCCTTAAGATGAATCTCGCCCTCGAGATTCGGGTTGGCTAGAAAATAGGTGCGGATGGTCCTTGCGAATATCTTCCTCTCGTTCCCAGGTGGCTTCCTCCTTAGAATGATGACTCCACTGAACTTTGCAAAATTTGATCACCTTGTTGCGAGTGACTCGGCTATCAAACTCAAGAATCTTAACTGGCTTCTCCTCATAGGTCAGGTTATTATCCAGTTGAATTGCCTCCAACGATACTGTATCATTCAATGGTATATCGGCCATCTCAGCATGGCACTTCTTCAGCTGTGATATGTGAAAAACATCTTGAACTCCTGACAATCCTTCTGGTAACTCCAGCTTGTAGGCAACTTCTCCCATCCGTTCCAAAATACGATACGGTCCTACGAATCTCGGGGCTAATTTTCCCTTAACTCCAAATCGTTTTACTCCCCTCAAGGGTGATACTCGTATAATCCATACCGAGTGGTAAACGATGTCTTGGGTATATCCTTCTCTCGGATCTTCAACTGATGGTATCCTGATCGTAGATCAATCTTCGAAAACACCTTAGCTCCTTGTAACTGATCAAACAGATCATTGATCATTGGTAAGGGATACTTGTTCTTTATTGTTACTTCATTTAGGGCTCGGTAGTCAACAACCATCCTTAGGGATTTATCCTTCTTCTCCACCAAAAGTACTGGGGCTCCCCAAGGTGATGAGCTTCTACGAATGTAACCTTTCTCCAACAACTCCTTAATCTGCTTCTTAATTTCCACCAGATCATTTGCTGGCATCCAATAGGGTCTCTTGGATATCGGTCCTGTTCCTGGCAATAGCTCTATCAAGAACTCGATGTCTCTATCCGGTGGCATACCTGGTAACTCTTCGGGGAAAACATCCAGAAAATCCTTTACTACAGGTACTTCCTCCTGTACAACTCCCGTGAGGGTGTTTACTTGGCTCCTCCTAGGCACATGCCTAGATACATACTTAATCCTTGTTCCCTCCGGGGTGGTAAGATAAATCGACTTACTAGCACAGCCAATACTTCCTTCATACTTTGACATCCAGTCCATACCTAATATCACATCCAATCCTTGTGACTCCAAGATAATTAAGTCAGACGGAAATACATGCGTGCCAATGATTAGGGGTATCTGGGTGCACCATCTGCTAGCCATGTACTCTGATCCCGGCGAGCTCACTAAGAGGGGTGTCCTAAGGGTTTGGGTTGGCAACTTAAACATTTCCACAAATCCCCTTGATATGTATGAATGCGATGCACCAGTATCGAAAAGAACAATAGTGGTAAATGATTGAACCAAAAACTTACCTATTACCGCGTCCGGCTGCTCTTCAACCTCCTCCATGTTAACGTGGTTCACTTGACCTTTGTTGAATGGATTGGGCTTCTTCCCTGCGCTCCCGTTTCCATTCCCGTTCTTTCCTTCAGAGCAGTCATTGGCGTAGTGCCCTGTCTTCCCGCACTTGTAGCAAACGACTTGGCTTAAGTCCCTCTTTGCGGGTGTGGATGGGTTAGAGCGGTTCTGATTATTGTTGGCTCCATTCCCATTCCCGTTCTTCGCACCATAATGGTTATGCGATCCTCCTCTAGCATGATTATGTCCTCCATGGTTATGAACAAGTCCTCCTGAGTTCGGAGTCAAACGGGGCTTCTGGTGAGCTCCTGAATTGTATTTTCCTTGTCCATACTTTCTCTTACGATTATCAATCTGGTGCTGCTTCCCTTCAATCATCAGGGCCTTGTCTACCAACTCCTGGTAGTTGTTGAAGTTTGCTACTATCAACTCCATACTCATCTCATCATTCAGCCCTTCCATAAACTTCTCCTGCTTCGCGACATCTGTGGCCACATCATCAGGGGCATAACGTGACAACTTGCTAAACTCATCCACGTACTGACCAACAGTACGATTCCCCTGGCGTAGGTTGCGAAACTCACGCTTCTTCATCTGCATAGCTCCAGTCGAGACATGGGCAGTGCGAAAAGCCTGCTGAAACTGAGCCCATGTGACAGTGTCGATAGGATAGGTGGCTGTGAAATTCTCCCACCATGCTGCTGCAGGTCCATCCAGTTGGTGTGTGGAAAAACGCACCTTCTCAGCATCTGTGCATCCAGCGGTGGTTAACTCCCTTCCAATACGACGTAGCCAATCATCTACAACTATTGGCTCGATGCTACTGGAGAACACCGGCGGCTGTAACCTTAAGAAACGAGCGAGGTTATCCACTGGTGGCAGGTTGTTGTTGTTGGCATTGTTGTTATTGGCATTGCCCTGGTTCTGAACTAACAACTGCATCAGGGCATTCTGCTACTGAATCAACTGGGTGATCTCCGGTGGGAAAACAAACTCGGGGTCTCTCCTCGGAGGCATCTGATGGGTTTAGATGGAAGAGATTTAGAATAGAAAAAGATCTAGAGGAAACACTACCCATATGTATATGAGGCAAACACAAGCATTCATTCAATCAATCAATCAAGGGCATACAAAGCGGTCTAGGACAATCGCAAAAGTGCTCACTACTACTAGTTACATGGGGGAATACTACTATCATATGGTGGTCATCTAAAAATTTTGATCGGTGGAAGACTCCATGATGTCTGCTCCAGCTTCATCTTCATAGTCATCATCACTTGAATCTGAATCTGTGTCGTCGATGATGATGTAGTTGTCCGGGTGAATGGGGTCTTCTTTCGGAACTGGTCCTCCCATGAAAATTCCGATCTTCTCGACTAGGTCATCATTCCTCTCCAATAGCGTCTTGATTTCCTCCTCATATCCATCGCGTGTGAACTTAAGTTCTTCCTCCAGCTCGATGATCTTGGTCTTCGCTTTCTTCAACTCATTAATGTCTGTGCACATCTGGTTCTCCTGACCTCGAATGTGCTGGTTTTGCTCCTGGATAAAGGCTGCGACAGATCTATCCTTCCTGGTGCTAATCATCTCCCATTGTTCATCTCGGCGCCCACATATTTGATAGGTGGTATCCTCTAGTTCTTCGTTGTAGATTTGTCCAATGCGTCCCATGGTAATATGAGCTGCCATACTCTTGCCAAGGCTCCAGGTGGGTGCTTCGAAAGAAAACTCTATAGGTTTGGAATTTGGCGAGAACGTCCTTCCTGGAACTCGTACTTGAATCATCCAGCGCTCTTCTTCCGGTAGGGTGGCGTCGTTCATCCTGGTGAAGCTTGGTATTCCAATATTCAAGTACCTAGTGACTTCCCTCAAGTGGCGCCCAAAAGGTGTGTCTTCATCTGGTTGTGCAAACTTGGTCTTCATCTCCTTCATCCTAAAGGGTGGAAATAGAAGAGGAGTCAGAAATGAGAAGAGAGTGTGATCTATGGTTTATCTTAGTGGTCGTGTCCTACACTCAGCGTGTGCTCTGATACCATCTTGTAGCGACCCGACCTCAGATGGTCAAGTCTCTGTGCTACGGTGTCATCCCTGGATCAGTAATGCTGACACCACACAGTACTTCGAAGGATTTATAACAGAGTAGCAATCACACACTTATTACATCGAATGTCTAAAAGAGAACTTATTACAATAATATGGCTTAAGGCCATCTAATGCGATAACAGCGGAAGGCTTGGAAGATAAAGTGAGTCCATCAACTCCAACGGCATAACTGAGCTGCACGACAACGACCTACGAACCTTACTCCTTGTCTGAAAAGTCTGCAACATAATACGTTGCAGCCCGAGAACGGGTCAGCACATGGAATATGCTGGCAATGTAACACAGAAGAGCAATAACAGAATAATGCTACTACTACATGCATATTTGGCTGGTGGAAAGTTCTATGGTTACAGGTTTTGCGAAAAGCCAATTTTTCCCTACTACAAAGGAATCAGTTTTAATTTAACTATCATGGTAGTTGATGAAGGAAATATGCCCTAGAGGCAATAATAAAGTTATTATTTATTTCCTTATAATCATGATAAATGTTTATTATTCATGCTAAAATTGTATTTACCGGAAACATAATACATGTGTGAATACATAGACAAACAGAGTGTCACTAGTATGCCTCTACTTGACTAGCTCGTTAATCAAAGATGGTTATGTTTCCTAACCATGAACAATGAGTTGTTATTTGATTAACAAGGTCACATCATTAGTAGAATGATCTGATTGACATGACCCATTCCATTAGCTTAGCACCCGATCGTTTAGTATGTTGCTATTGCTTTCTTCATGACTTATACATGTTCCTATGACTATGAGATTATGCAACTCCCGTTTACCGGAGGAACACTTTGGGTACTACCAAACGTCACAACGTAACTGGGTGATTATAAAGGAGTACTACAGGTGTCTCCAATGGTCGATGTTGGGTTGGCGTATTTCGAGATTAGGATTTGTCACTCCGATTGTCGGAGAGGTATCTCTGGGCCCTCTCGGTAATACACATCATATAAGCCTTGCAAGCATTACAACTAATATGTTAGTTGTGAGATGATGTATTACGGAACGAGTAAAGAGACTTGCCGGTAACGAGATTGAACTAGGTATTGGATACCGACGATCGAATCTCGGGCAAGTAACATACCGATGACAAAGGGAACAACGTATGTTGTTATGCGGTCTGACCGATAAAGATCTTCGTAGAATATGTAGGAGCCAATATGGGCATCCAGGTCCCGCTATTGGTTATTGACCGGAGACGTGTCTCGGTCATGTCTACATTGTTCTCGAACCCGTAGGGTCCGCACGCTTAAGGTTACGATGACAGTTATATTATGAGTTTATGCATTTTGATGTACCGAAGGTTGTTCGGAGTCCCGGATGTGATCACGGACATGACGAGGAGTCTCGAAATGGTCGAGACGTAAAGATTGATATATTGGAAGCCTATATTTGGATGTCGGAAGTGTTCCGGGTGAAATCGGGATTTTACCGGAATACCGAGAGGGTTACCGGAACCCCCCGGAACCATATGGGCCTTCATGGGCCTTAGTGGAAAGGAGAAAGGGGCAGCCCAAGGGGGCTGCGCGCCTCCCCCCTTCCCCTAGTCCTATTAGGACTAGGAGAGGTGGCCGGCCACCCCTCTCCCTCTTTCCCCCTTGGGAATCCTAGTTGGAATAGGATTGGGGGGGGAGTCCTACTCCCCGTAGGAGTAGGACTCCTCCTGCGCCACCTCCTCCTGGCCGGCGCCTCCTCCCCCCTTGGCTCCTTTATATACTGAGGCAGGGGCACCTCTAAACACACAAGTTGACACAAGTTGATCCACGTGATCGATTCCTTAGCCGTGTGCGGTGCCCCCTGCCACCATATTCCTCGATAATACTGTAGCGGAGTTTAGGCGAAGCCCTGCTGCTGTAGTTCATCAAGATCGTCACCACGCCGTCCTGCTGACGGAACTCTTCCCCGACACTTTGCTGGATCGGAGTCCGGGGATCGTCATCGAGCTGAACGTGTGCTCGAACTCGGAGGTGCCGTAGTTTCGGTGCTTGATCAGTTGGATCGTGAAGACGTACGACTACTTCCTCTACGTCGTGTCATCGCTTCCCAGTCGGTCTGCGTTGGGTACGTAGACAACACTCTCCTCTCGTTGCTATGCATCACATGATCCTGTGTGCGCGTAGGAAATTTTTTGAAATTACTACGAAACCCAACAGTGGCATCCGAGCCTAGGTTATTGATGTTGATGTTATATGCACGAGTAGAACACAAGTAAGTTGTGGACGATACAAGTCATACTGCCTACCAGCATGTCATACTTTGGTTCGGCGGTATTGTTGGACGAGACGACCCGGACCAACCTTACGCGTACGCTTACGCGAGACCGGTTCCCTCGACGTGCTTTGCACAGAGATGGCTTGCGGGCGACTGCCTCTCCAACTTTAGTTGAACCAAGTATGGCTACGCCCGGTCCTTGCGAAGGTTAAAACGGAGTCTATTTGACAAACTATCGTTGTGGTTTTGATGCGTAGGTGAGATTGGTTCTTACTTAAGCCCGTAGCAGCCACGTAAAAACATGCAACAACAAAGTAGAGGACGTCTAACTTGTTTTTGCAGGGCATGTTGTGATGTGATATGGTCAAGGCATGATGCTGAATTTTATTGTATGAGATGATCATGTTTTGTAAACAAGTTATCGGCAACTGGCAGGAGCCATATGGTTGTCGCTTTATTGTATGCAATGCAATCGCGATGTAATGCTTTACTTTATTACTAAACGGTAGTGATAGTCGTGGAAGCATAAGATTGGCGAGACGACAACGATGCTACGATGGAGATCAAGGTGTCGCGCCGGTGACGATGGTGATCATGACGGTGCTTCGGAGATGGAGATCACAAGCACAAGATGATGATGGCCATATCATATCACTTATATTGATTGCATGTGATGTTTATCTTTTTATGCATCTTATCTTGCTTTGATTGACGGTAGCATTATAAGATGATCTCTCACTAAATTATCAAGAAGTGTTCTCCCTGAGTATGCACCGTTGCCAAAGTTCGTCGTGCCCAGACACCACGTGATGATCGGGTGTGATAAGCTCTACGTCCATCTACAACGGGTGCAAGCCAGTTTTGCACACGCAGAATACTCAGGTTAAACTTGACGAGCCTAGCATATGCAGATATGGCCTCGGAACACGGAGACCGAAAGGTCGAGCGTGAATCATATAGTAGATATGATCAACATAACTATGTTCACCATTGAAAACTACTCCATCTCACGTGATGATCGGTTATGGTTTAGTTGATTTGGATCACGTGATCACTTAGAGGATTAGAGGGATGTCTATCTAAGTGGGAGTTCTTTAGTAATATGATTAATTGAACTTAAAATTTATCATGAACTTAGTCCCTGATAGTATCTTGCTTGTTTATGTTGATTGTAGATAGATGGCTCGTGCTGTTGTTCCGTTAAATTTTAATGCGTTCCTTGAGAAAGCAAAGTTGAAAGATGATGGTAGCAATTACACGGACTGGGTCCGTAACTTGAGGATTATCCTCATTGCTGCACAGAAGAATTACGTCCTGGAAGCACCGCTGGGTGCCAGGCCTGCTGCTGGAGCAACGCCAGATGTTATGAACGTCTGGCAGAGCAAAGCTGATGACTACTCAATAGTTCAGTGTGCCATGCTTTACGGCTTAGAATCGGGACTTCAACGACGTTTTGAACGTCATGGAGCATATGAGATGTTCCAGGAGTTGAAGTTAATATTTCAAGCAAATGCCCGGATTGAGAGATATGAAGTCTCCAATAAGTTCTATAGCTGCAAGATGGAGGAGAACAGTTCTGTCAGTGAGCATATACTCAAAATGTCTGGGTATAATAATCACTTGATTCAATTGGGAGTTAATCTTCCGGATGATTGCGTCATTGACAGAATTCTCCAATCACTGCCACCAAGCTACAAGAGCTTCGTGATGAACTATAATATGCAAGGGATGAACAAGACTATTCCCGAGCTCTTCGCAATGCTGAAAGCTGCGGAGGTAGAAATCAAAAAGGAGCATCAAGTGTTGATGGTTAACAAAACCACTAGTTTCAAGAAAAAGGGCAAAGGAAAGAAGAAAGGGAACTTCAAGAAGAACAGCAAGCAAGTTGCTGCTCAAGATAAGAAACCCAAGTCTGGACCTAAGCCTGAAACTGAGTGCTTCTACTGCAAGCAGACTGGTCACTGGAAGCGGAACTGCCCCAAGTATTTGGCGGATAAGAAGGATGGCAAGGTGAACAAAGGTATATATGATATACATGTTATTGATGTGTACCTTACTAGAGCTCGCAGTAGCACCTGGGTATTTGATACTGGTTCTGTTGCTAATATTTGCAACTCGAAACAGGGACTACAGAATAAGCGGGCACTGGCAAAGGACGAGGTGACGATGCGCGTGGGAAACGGTTCCAAAGTCGATGTGATCGCGGTCGGCACGCTACCTCTACATCTACCTTCGGGATTAATATTAGACCTAAATAATTGTTATTTGGTGCCAGCGTTGAGCATGAACATTATATCTGGATCTTGTTTAATGCGAGACGGTTATTCATTTAAATCAGAGAATAATGGTTGTTCTATTTATATGAGTAATATCTTTTATGGTCATGCACCCTTGAAGAGTGGTCTATTCTTACTGAATCTCGATAGTAGTAATACACATATTCATAATGTTGAAACCAAAAGATGCAGAGTTGATAATGAAAGTGCAACTTATTTGTGGCACTGTCGTTTAGGTCATATCGGTGTAAAACGCATGAAGAAACTCCATACTAATGGACTTTTGGAACCACTTGATTATGAATCACTTGGTACTTGCGAACCGTGCCTCATGGGCAAGATGACTAAAACACCGTTCTCCGGTACTATGGAGAGAGCAACAGATTTGTTGGAAATCATACATACCGATGTATGTGGTCCGATGAATATTGAGGCTCGTGGCGGATATCGTTATTTTCTCACCTTCACAGATGATTTGAGCAGATATGGATATATCTACTTAATGAAGCATAAGTCTGAAACATTTGAAAAGTTCAAAGAATTTCAGAGTGAAGTTGAAAATCATCGTAACAAGAAAATAAAGTTTCTACGATCTGATCGTGGAGGAGAATATTTGAGTTACGAGTTTGGTGTACATTTGAAAAACTGTGGAATAGTTTCACAACTCACGCCACCCGGAACACCACAGCGCAATGGTGTGTCCGAACGTCGTAATCGTACTTTACTAGATATGGTGCGATCTATGATGTCTCTTACAGATTTACCGCTATCATTTTGGGGTTATGCTTTAGAGACGGCCGCATTCACGTTAAATAGGGCACCATCAAAATCCGTTGAGACGACGCCTTATGAACTATGGTTTGGCAAGAAACCAAAGTTGTCGTTTCTTAAAGTTTGGGGCTGCGATGCTTATGTGAAAAAGCTTCAACCTGATAAGCTCGAACCCAAATCGGAGAAATGTGTATTCATAGGATACCCAAAGGAAACTGTTGGGTACACCTTCTATCACAGATCCGAAGGCAAAACATTCGTTGCTAAGAATGGATCATTTCTAGAGAAGGAGTTTCTCTCGAAAGAAGTGAGTGGGAGGAAAGTAGAACTTGACGAGGTAACTGTACCTGCTCCCTTACTGGAGAGTAGTTCATCACAGAAAACTGTTTCAGTGACACCTACACCGGTTAGTGAGGAAGCCAATGATAATGATCATGAAACTTCAGATCAAGATACTACTGAACCACGTAGATCAACCAGAGTAAGATCCGCGCCAGAGTGGTACGGAAATCCTGTTCTGGAAGTCATGCTACTAGATCATGATGAACCTACGAACTATGAAGAAGCGATGGTGAGCCCAGATTCCGCAAAGTGGCTTGAAGCCATGAAATCTGAGATGGGATCCATGTATGAGAACAAAGTATGGACTTTGGTTGACTTGCCCGATGATCGGCAAGCAATTGAGAATAAATGGATCTTTAAGAAGAAGACTGACGCTGATGGTAATGTTACTGTCTACAAAGCTCGACTTGTCGCAAAAGGTTTTCGACAAGTTCAAGGGATTGACTACGATGAGACCTTCTCACCCGTAGCGATGCTTAAGTCCGTCCGAATCATGTTAGCGATTGCCGCATTTTATGATTATGAAATTTGGCAGATGGATGTCAAAACTGCATTCCTGAATGGATTTCTGGAAGAAGAGTTGTATATGATGCAACCAGAAGGTTTTGTCGATCCAAAGGGAGCTAACAAAGTGTGCAAGCTCCAGCGATCCATTTATGGACTGGTGCAAGCCTCTCGGAGTTGGAATAAACGTTTTGATAGTGTGATCAAAGCATTTGGTTTTATACAGACTTTCGGAGAAGCCTGTATTTACAAGAAAGTGAGTGGGAGCTCTGTAGCATTTCTGATATTATATGTGGATGACATATTACTGATTGGAAATGATATAGAATTTCTGGATAGCATAAAGGGATACTTGAATAAAAGTTTTTCAATGAAAGACCTCGGTGAAGCTGCTTACATATTAGGCATTAAGATCTATAGAGATAGATCAAAACACTTAATTGGACTTTCACAAAGCACATACCTTGACAAAATTTTGAAGAAATTCAAAATGGATCAAGCGAAGAAAGGGTTCTTGCCTGTGTTACAAGGTGTGAAATTGAGTAAGACTCAATGCCCGACCACTGCAGAAGATAGAGAGAATATGAAAGATGTTCCCTATGCATCTGCCATAGGCTCTATCATGTATGCAATGCTGTGTACCAGACCTGATGTGTGCCTTGCTATAAGTTTAGCAGGGAGGTACCAAAGTAATCCAGGAGTGGATCACTGGACAGCGGTCAAGAACATCCTGAAATACCTGAAAAGGACTAAGGATATGTTT
Source organism: Triticum aestivum (assembly GCF_018294505.1). NCBI lineage: Eukaryota > Viridiplantae > Streptophyta > Magnoliopsida > Poales > Poaceae > Triticum > Triticum aestivum. Next base: position 703,735,013 of record NC_057798.1, on the reverse strand, counting down.
CTCGTATATGGAGGTGACAAAGAGCTCACCGTAAAAGGTTACGTTGATGCAAGCTTTGACACTGATCCGGACGATTCTAAATCGCAAACCGGATACGTGTTTACATTAAACGGTGGAGCTGTCAGTTGGTGCAGTTCTAAACAAAGCGTTGTAGCGGGATCTACATGTGAAGCGGAATACATAGCTGCTTCGGAAGCAGCAAATGAAGGAGTCTGGATGAAGGAGTTCATATCCGATCTAGGTGTCATACCTAGTGCATCGGGTCCAATGAAAATCTTTTGTGACAATACTGGTGCAATTGCCTTAGCAAAGGAATCCAGATTTCACAAAAGGACCAAACACATCAAGAGACGCTTCAACTCCATCCGGGATCTAGTCCAGGTGGGAGACATAGAGATTTGCAAGATACATACGGATCTGAATGTTGCAGACCCGTTGACTAAGCCTCTTCCACGAGCAAAACATGATCAGCACCAAGGCTCCATGGGTGTTAGAATCATTATAGTGTAATCTAGATTATTGACTCTAGTGCAAGTGGGAGACTGAAGGAAATATGCCCTAGAGGCAATAATAAAGTTATTATTTATTTCCTTATAATCATGATAAATGTTTATTATTCATGCTAAAATTGTATTTACCGGAAACATAATACATGTGTGAATACATAGACAAACAGAGTGTCACTAGTATGCCTCTACTTGACTAGCTCGTTAATCAAAGATGGTTATGTTTCCTAACCATGAACAATGAGTTGTTATTTGATTAACGAGGTCACATCATTAGTAGAATGATCTGATTGACATGACCCATTCCATTAGCTTAGCACCCGATCGTTTAGTATGTTGCTATTGCTTTCTTCATGACTTATACATGTTCCTATGACTATGAGATTATGCAACTCCCGTTTACCGGAGGAACACTTTGGGTACTACCAAACGTCACAACGTAACTGGGTGATTATAAAGGAGTACTACAGGTGTCTCCAATGGTCGATGTTGGGTTGGCGTATTTCGAGATTAGGATTTGTCACTCCGATTGTCGGAGAGGTATCTCTGGGCCCTCTCGGTAATACACATCACATAAGCCTTGCAAGCATTACAACTAATATGTTAGTTGTGAGATGATGTATTACGGAACGAGTAAAGAGACTTGCCGGTAACGAGATTGAACTAGGTATTGGATACCGACGATCGAATCTCGGGCAAGTAACATACCGATGACAAAGGGAACAACGTATGTTGTTATGCGGTCTGACCGATAAAGATCTTCGTAGAATATGTAGGAGCCAATATGGGCATCCAGGTCCCGCTATTGGTTATTGACCGGAGACGTGTCTCGGTCATGTCTACATTGTTCTCGAACCCGTAGGGTCCGCACGCTTAAGGTTACGATGACAGTTATATTATGAGTTTATGCATTTTGATGTACCGAAGGTTGTTCGGAGTCCCGGATGTGATCACGGACATGACGAGGAGTCTCGAAATGGTCGAGACGTAAAGATTGATATATTGGAAGCCTATATTTGGATGTCGGAAGTGTTCCGGGTGAAATCGGGATTTTACCGGAATACCGAGAGGGTTACCGGAACCCCCCGGAACCATATGGGCCTTCATGGGCCTTAGTGGAAAGGAGAAAGGGGCAGCCCAAGGGGGCTGCGCGCCTCCCCCCTTCCCCTAGTCCTATTAGGACTAGGAGAGGTGGCCGGCCACCCCTCTCCCTCTTTCCCCCTTGGGAATCCTAGTTGGAATAGGATTGGGGGGGGAGTCCTACTCCCCGTAGGAGTAGGACTCCTCCTGCGCCACCTCCTCCTGGCCGGCGCCTCCTCCCCCCCTTGGCTCCTTTATATACTGAGGCAGGGGCACCTCTAAACACACAAGTTGACACAAGTTGATCCACGTGATCGATTCCTTAGCCGTGTGCGGTGCCCCCTGCCACCATATTCCTCGATAATACTGTAGCGGAGTTTAGGCGAAGCCCTGCTGCTGTAGTTCATCAAGATCGTCACCACGCCGTCGTGCTGACGGAACTCTTCCCCGACACTTTGCTGGATCGGAGTCCGGGGATCGTCATCGAGCTGAACGTGTGCTCGAACTCGGAGGTGCCGTAGTTTCGGTGCTTGATCGGTTGGATCGTGAAGACGTACGACTACTTCCTCTACGTCGTGTCATCGCTTCCGCAGTCGGTCTGCGTTGGGTACGTAGACAACACTCTCCTCTCGTTGCTATGCATCACATGATCCTGTGTGCGCGTAGGAAATTTTTTGAAATTACTACGAAACCCAACAGTTGAAACATCATTTGAGAAGGTACACCCCAACTCAATGATCCCAATTAAAAGTAATTTAACAACCCAAGCAAAATTGATTTTAGAGTGTTGAGATACATGCGAATACTCAAGTACTAGATACTCAGAATTGTCCATAACCGGGGACACGGCTAACCATGATTAGATTGTACACTCTGCAGAGGTTTGCGCACTTTTCCCCGCAAGACTCGATCGCCTTCGTTGATTCTCGCACTGCATGGTGTTTGAGAGACGGATGACCGAGACACAGTCTTTCAGAAGCATTAACTCTCTACTCCGGGCAGACCATACCAACCTACAAACCCACTACCTGCTGATCCACCTCTTCAAGAGCTTCACGCAACTTACTCAACTATGCTAGAGCCCATAATAGCTTGCGGCTGCACATGGAAGTTTCTAGCATGAATAGACTCAGTTCCCTTTGAGCCTGGGTGGCGGTCCATAGGAGAATCGCACGGTAACCCCGGGATTTCCAAAAATAAAACAGGCAATCACTGGTAACCCCAGGTGCCTCAATCCACCCAGATGTGTATTAAAGTTGCCACCTTAAGTAAACCATTAATTAACAAACTCACATCTGTCATGGATATCACTCAACCCAATCCACGTCTACGAGCATAGCATGGCAATATAAGCATAACGTAGAAGTAACTCCCAAGGGTTTGATAATAAACAGAGCAATAGGTTCTACCTCAGCAACTACTTCCCAACCCACAAGTTAAAGACATCCTAGTCATGCAATGTTGAGGGTTGAAACTAATGCATAAAAACTGGGTATAAAAAGAGTATGATCAATGTGTTACTTGCCTTGCTGACGATCCGGGTATCCTAGAGACTCGTAGTAACACGCTTCGCACTCCGGGAATTCTAGCGCAAGCAAACAATAACATACATAAGCAACAATCGAAGATGCACAAGTAGAACTCCAGATAAAAGAGTCTGATCGGAGAGTTCAACTTAAGAACTCCGGTTTGCAAGAAGAATCAAATCAAACGAAGCAACGAAACTCAAACGGCAAAAGAAACAACGTCGTTTTACTAATCTGGATCTAAGCCAAATTTTACAGAAGAAAAATCTTGTTTGAGTTGATTATTTGGAAAGAGGGTTTCGAGACGAAACTCCAGGCGCTTGAATTGCCTGATTCCGATAAATGGGCGAAAAGATAAACAGGTTTGAAAAACAGATCAGAAATCGCGATCAAAATAATCATGGAATAAATCCGATAAAAAGAAAAATGTCGAACTGCTAAACGGACGGACGTTCGTTAGCAGAAACTAAACAGAGAATGCTTTCGTTAAATCGAACGGGCGAACGAACGTTCGTTAAGTAAATAAATCAAAAAAAACCGATCTAGGGTTTCAAAAAAAACCGAGGGTTTATTTAAGAAACCGGCGGCGGGGTTCGGGTACCTCCGGCGACTCGTCCGGAGGGGCGCGGCTCCGGCGGGGCTTCGGCGGCGGCGGCGGCTGCGGGGCTGCGGCGGGAGGCGGCGGCGGCGACGCGGGGCTACGGCAGCGGCTCCGGCGGCGGCCGGGGCGGCGGCGGCGGCGGGCTGCGGTGGTGGTGGTGGCGATGTGGCGGCGGGGGCAGCGGCTTTATAGGGGGCGGGGTGGGGCTGGCTTGGGCGAGGGGGCGCTCGGGTGGAGTCCGGCTCGGACCCGCCCTCGGCGTCCGTGCCGCGCACGGCGCGCGCGCGGGAAGGCGGCGGCGGCTGGCTGGGCCGGCCTGCTCGGCTGGGCCTTCGGCCCAGTCGGGCGCGAGGGTTTTTTTTTAAACATTCCGCCGAAAGAAAATTCCTAGAAAAATAAATAAAAATCTAAAAATTCCAAAACAAGTTTTCTCGGTCTAAATAAAATATTTAGAAACAAGATGAACTTTTCTTGGCCCCTAAAATGCAATTTTAAAATATGCAACATTTTTCTAGGAGCAAATAAAATCCCGAAATAAATTCAAATAAAATCCCAAAATGATTTTAACGTTTTTCCTCCGATATTTCATTTATTTTGGAGAAGTCATATTATCTCCCCTCATTTATTATTTTAAAATGAAATATTTTCTGGAGAGAATAATTAAAATCAAATCCTCGTCTTCACTATTTGATAAAATTTCAAATATGAAAATTAGAAAATCCCCAACTCTCTCCGAAGGTCCTTGAGTTGCTTAGGATTTCGAGGATTGCAAATGAAAAAGCAATAAAATATGATATGCATGTATGACCTATGTATAACATGCCAAATTGGAAATTTGGGATGTTACAATATCATATACACTGGTTGTCAAAGTTGGCGACCAGCGCAAATAAATGCCGCAGCAAAACAAATCTAGAACTGATACCACTTCAGAAGATCTCAAGAAACAATATCCTGGGTACCCATAATGCTGGCAAGATGCTTAGCAAGCTTATTAACTTTCTCTTGTTTGGCGCTTAAATCCTCCAGCGCTTGATGTTGCACCAGAAAGTACGCATCTGAATTATGCAGGGACTTCCTCATTCCTTCAGCTTCCTGTCGCAGCACATCTGATCGATGTCTTTCAACTTGAAGTTGAGATTCAAGAAGAAGAACTGATTTAGGCAGCGAGTTCGAAGAGCTTGTGCCAGCAGTAGTGGCCAGTAACTCGAACACTACATCAAGACAGGACTTTTGGGTTCCTTCTTTGTCGTCAAGATAGTTTTTATCAGCTTTCTTGGAGACCAACAGGGATGTCTCACTATCTTGAACCTTATCTGCATTACTTCCTTTACCATTGGATAACGCGGTACTGTTCTCCAATATTCTGTTTGCATTCCAAAAGAGAAACAAGCAGACACATCAAATGTTTACCATGTTGTATATGAAACTCATTTTGGTAAATGAGTTCAGTAGTTAAGTGGACAGGATAACAACATGAAACAAACATATATCTATGTACCATGGTCACTTGATGGTCTATATCATTCTAGTTTTTGTTGCCAAATCAAGATAGAGACATAGTTCAAATAATATTTGTTCAAGACAAAGCAGAATAGATAGAATATAAGTGTGGGTAACTATAGAACAATAACAACACTTGTAATGTGCATGACATGAGAACATAACTGTTTATTCAATTGAAACTAAAATCAACATAGAGCAGGGTACAACAGCAAACCAGTTAAAGAAACAGGTTCAAAACATACCTGTTGCGCCATTGGAGTTTCAATTCCATCCTTCAAATTTGAAAATAGTTGGTATGAGTAAATACAGTAATGCAAGAGCAAAGGAGTATGAACCATAGCTATAGAACCTGACCTGAGAACAAATCTTCTTCTCCTTTAAGCGTTGAGTTGGGATTCGGAGTGGTGGTCCTCGTGCTTTGGGCACTGCAGTTCCCTTACTAACTGCTCGTGTTTGGGTGTTCTGTGGTGGAGACGGTGCTGTGTCAACTGGAACTGGGTTACTATCTGCCGGGTTTGGGGTTAGAAGGGGTGTGGCTGGTCCTCTGTCCAACTGGGTAGGGGTACAATCTGCAAGAGTATGGGTTATGTGTGGTGGATCTGGTCGTTGGGCAAGTACAACCATGGTTCTATCTGCATCAACTGGTAGCACTATGTTTTCTGAAGACCGTGTTGTTACTCCCTTAGATACTGCCATCACGCTCTCCAATTCAAATGGCTGATAAACAAGAAAAGTAATTGAAAGTATAGACATGATAGATAGGTGCAATGGATAGTGGGGAATAAAATAGGGCATGAAATAATTCATATTTATGTTATCTAACCAAACAGGATAGCATGACACAATTTCACATATATGATGGCTAACTAAATGGGATAGCATGACACAATTTCACATTATGATGGCTAACTAAAAAAGATGGAAAGGCATAGTTCAAAATATGAGACTATGTAAACAGGATGACATGACATAACTATATAATGTGTTTATTAAATAGGTTGCCATGCCATAATTCACACACATTCATGGATAGAATGCCATAATTCTAAATATGATGACTGTAAACACTAAACAGGATGAGATGATATAACTATATGATGTCTTTATTAAATGGGTTGCCATGCCATAATTCAGATAGATGATGTGTATTTACTATGTAAACATGATGGCATGATATAATTCAAATATATGATTTGTTTAGTAACCAAGTAAGCAGAAGGCAATCCATATATAATGTAAAAACTAAGCAATGCAAGACAACATGCATGACATGGGTAATATAACCCTGCCAAGTTTGAGCATAGACCTCAGGGGGGAAATAGGACTGGTCATCAGTCTCTGAATCCTCCTCTGAGGAGCTCTCTGTAACCAGCAAGATGTCTGCTTCAGCAGGTAGCATTGTCTGCTCTGAATACCTTGGTTTCACTCCAGATACTTCCATCACCGCTTCAAATGGCTGATGCACAGGAAGAGTAGTTGAATATACAAACATTGTTGACAAATGGAACACATAATACAAAAAAATGATAGCATGATATAATTCACATACATGATGATTGGCTAAACAGCATGGCATTGCATAATTCACATATATAATGCCTTTGCAACAAGATAGCATTGTATAATTCACATATATAATGTCTTGCAACAAGATGGCAATGCATAATTCACATATATGGTAATTAGACACTAAACAGGTGGCATTCACACAAAGCATGTCTAAACTAATCAAATGCCATAGCAATGCGAGACACCATATGCATGATATGAGCAACATAACCCTGCCAAGTTAGAGCACACACCTCAAGGGGGGGATAGGACTGGTCATCTGTCTCTGAATCCTCCTCTGAGGAGCTATCCGTAACCAGCGAGATATGTGCTTCGTCAGATAGCATAGTCTGCTCTGAAGACCTTGTTTTCACTCCAGAATTTGCCATCACCGTGTCAAATGGCTGATGCACACGAAGAGCAGTTGAATGTACTAACATTGTTGACAAATGTAATATGTAACAAAAAAAGGATGGCCTGATATAATTTACATATAAGATGATTGGCTAAGCAGGATGGTATTGGAAAATTCACATATATGATGCCTGACTAAACAAGATGGTGTTGCATAATTCACATAAACGATGAATAAACTAAACACATGGCATTCGCACAAAGGATGTCAAAACTAAGCAGATGACATATTTGATGTATAAAGTAAGCAATGCAAGACACCATATGCACGATATAACCAACATCAGCATGCCAAGTTAGAGCGAAGACCTCAGGGGGTAAATAGGAGTTATCTTCTCCTTCTGAATCCCCCTCAGAACAGATATCTTCCTCTCGATTACAATCCGAAATGCATGGAGGGGGGGCTGCCTTTGCGCCTACCATGGAGCAACGTCTGCATGAAATTTTATTGCCACGCAAGGCTCATCTTTTTGCTCTACATGTTCAGTTCCATTGTTTACGATAACTGTCATACATAGGAATAAAACATAGTGAGATTATGTAAGGAGTGCATGCAGAAATCTAGAGTGATGGTAGAAACCTGTGGATAGACCCAAAACCAATAATAGCAGGCAGATAATGGCTTGAGTTAAAAATACAGATAATGGCTTCTTTACTGTTTGTTTCCCACCCAACATGAAACTCATAGTAGACACTGGAGATTAACCAGATAGTAGATAGATACTGTTGATAGCGGCCCCGATATGTACCCCACAACCATTTAAAAACTCAAGTTTGGCCATTAGTTTGGAGCTGAATCAGAGTCTAATCGGTGAACAGGACGATAAAGTAGCATGTAATATTAAGCGATGCATAACGTAAGCAGACACGAAAGAGTGCGACCTCTCTTGCGGACCCGTGCAGTCCTCGAGGTCATCTGCTCAGTTGATGATGGTAATGCAGTTTTCATGGCTGCCAGCAGCGGGGAACAAGATCTGAGGCGGCGAAAGAAAGTCTGGAGGCCGGATCCCTGCTGTGCTGGACCCTTCTGTCGTTGGAGCAGCTGAGCTGGGGTGGACGACGGCGCAGCAGGAGCAGGACAAACCATAGAAGGATTTCTTTGACAACTATCTGTAAGAGAAGTAATTCTGTAAGGGCTCATTTGAATTGGAGGATTCCAACAATGCAGGGATAGGAAATAGAGAGGAATAGGATAGGAATGCATGTGCAAAACAGAGAATTTAAAAACATAGGATTTCTGCCAATCTGGGTGTTTGATTCACAACAATTGGAAGATCACAGGATGCAAAGAAGCATGGTGAGATTAAGTCAAACCACAAGAAAATGTACGGTTATAATGCTATTATGCTACTATCTCTTAGTCTTGTGCTTCATGAATAGGAATTTGAAAAGGAGGACAAGTGAAAATTAAAATTCCTACGTTTTTTCTTTCAAGGAGACACTAAAGGAACCCGTGTGCTCAGTGGACAATATATATAACATGTAGAGTAAAAAGAGATGCAACAAGTGTACAACCTCTTTGGCGAAGCCATGTCGATCTCAGCGTGATTGGGTTGGCCGGTGAGGATGCTCCGGCTGACTTTGCTGTCGGAGGAGGGGAAGAAGATCTTAGGCGTCTGGAGATGGAGCCCGAGGTACTGCTCCGCTGTGATGGAGGGTTTCGTCGTTGGAGCAGCTCCAGTGAGTTGTACGACGCCGAGGCTAAAGCAGGACAAGAGATACAACGAACAACGTTAACCTGAGTGGAATTCTAATAGCATCTCCAATACATGACGTAAAATACATAACCACAAAGTGCTAGATATAAAATACATCAGCCGCTCATCTCTGAACTTAACTGTCGAAACTGAACTTAACTGTCGAAACTGAACTTAACTGTCAAAACTGAACCTAACTGTCGAAACTGAATTTTGCTGTCGAAACTGAATTTTGCTGTCGAAACTGAATGCACTAGCAAGGTGAGGCTACATGTCGGTCGCCTGACTTTTTCATCTCTCGTCAGTCGATTTTGCAGTCGTTGGATATGAAATCAAGGGCCTGCGGTTCATCTTCAACCTCCACCCCCCTGAGCCGCCAGCCACCACCGGCCAAACAGCAGCCCCTTGCCGCTCGCGGCCGGCGGTGCGCCGCCCCGCCCGCCCCGAAAACACTCCCCACCGCCGGTCCACCGCCACCCCGTCCATCCCTCTAGGCCCCCCGTGCCGAGCTTTTTCTTCGGCGATCCCCACGCCACCGCCCCACTAATGCCCCGCCAACAACGGCGACCACCACCCCCATCCTGAACCGTAAGATAGATAGTGGGGTACCTCTTCGGCGAGCCTCCCTCCCTGTTGCGGCTGGTTCTTCCTTCACCCAGGCGAGCCCACCCCTTGAAAATCGACTGACCCAAAAGTCGATTCAATCGACTAAAGTGTAGCCAAATCGGAGCAGCATGGCATGCAAGAGCAAGAGCAAGAGCAGCAGCGCGAGCAAAAGCAATAGCAAGAGCAGACCACGCAGGGGACTGAGAGCAAGAGCAGAGCAGCAACGCGAGCGAGAGCTAAAGCAGTAGCAACTCCTACTGATGTGGACGTCGCCGCCGTGGGAGCGACGCCGTGGAGGAAGTGGCCGGTGATGCCGCCGTGGATGGAGCCGCGCCGTGTTGACTTGGGACCGAGCACCGGCAGAACCGTGAGATCGAATCAAGAAGAAAATGCGGCGATTAGTGTACAACCTCTTTGGTGGCGCCCATTAGGCCGCAGCTTCATCCGAGGAAATGGTGATGATGATGCTCTTCCAGTGGTGCAGGTGAAGACGGCGGTGTGGAAATGGAGGTGGCGTGAAAGACGAGGGGAACGTCGGGGCAGCTCCTTGGAGGTGGAGGATGGGGTGGCTGAACCGGCAGGACGATGAGATCGACGATGGATCCTCATCCGATACGGTGGATGAGGGACGTCGAGGTGTTGCTGTGGACGACGTTGTCGGGGAAGAGGCTCCAGCTGGGTGGCGGACGGAGCAGGGTGTGGGGTTTCGTCGCGGGTTTTCGCGGCCTCGGTGCATGAATGGGTGGGAGGATGGGATGGCAGTGGCGATCCATGGCTTAGAGACACACTTGTCCGAAATGTGGAGTAAGTTACAAAAGTACCGAGGTGGTTCTTTCGGTTCAGGGGTAGCACGGGCATTTCGCGTGTTAGGATTTCGCAGGAGGTGGGAGTTTTTGCGCGCGTTGTAATTTCGGAATAGCAAGGCGCGGGTTGAGAGGGAGGGAGTTGTCGGAGCACAACGAGACAAAGATATATCTTAAATATTTCGGGCTAACAAGGCGCAGGTTGAAATTTCCGGACAAGCCTAACATGTACTGTACAAAATCAATGCGCCCTACAAATGCCATTCAAAACTTTGAATTCATGTTATGTTCAATTAAAATATTTTGCTACGTGTATAATGCATGCAACCTACTACTCAAATGAACGTTTTAGTGCATTCCAAACGTATATACTACCCCTTCAATATGAACTAAATTTGAATAGGATCTACAGTAATGATTGTTGTGAAGTCAAAGCATTTGAATTCGTTTCTCTGTTTTAATAAGATCTACAATCATCATTATTGTCAAGTTAAACCATCGTTTGTGTATTATCTTCACATCACACCACATGATTAGTCTCGAGTTACATATGAACTATGTGTACTATATGTACTCGAACTAGATTTTTTGAATCCACTTTATTTTGATTTCAAATCACATTACATTTCTAGCTCTAGCTAGATCTTCATAATCTAAACCATGTCTCATATGTATAATGTGTTTATCACATTATGTATGGTACCCGGCCCCCTATGGCTACAAGTATTTAGATGTGAGTTGCAAACACCACACATTACCACAAATTCAAATAAAATGTAAGAATGTTCGATATATAGTATTGTTTAGATTGCTCGATATTTAGTTGTAAGCTGCAAACGCCGCACATTATCACAAATTCAAATAAAATGTGAGATTGTTTGATGTATAGTATGGTTTAGATTGTTCGGCATTTAGCTGTGAGTTGCAAATGCCATGCATTATCACATTATGGTATAACAAGTGCACAACACGTGTATCACCGCTATATTCATGCATGCAATGTTTAAAACACTATGATCTCCTATTCAAATATATGAATCCGCTTTCATATCAAATTATGATCTTTGTTAGTCTCTTACACCCACACAATCCTCTAACCTTTGTAGCTACCACTAACTTTCTCCCGTGCATGCACACGCCCTCCCCACCCTCCCCCTCCCTCGGCATTATATCCACCGGGCACATTCATTTTTTTTCTTTAGGTCGTTCTCCCAAAGTCTCCACAACTCCTTTCCGACACACACCGATCGATAAACCTCTCCAGCGATGCCTACCTACAGCATACACACACAACTTCAATCTCCTCCTTTATGTATCCTTGCCTCGTGTCTCTCATACGGTCAGACACACATGTAAACTCTCGCCCCTCTTTTCATCAATCTCATAACCGCACACTCCTCCCCCTATCTAGCTAGTAGTTGGGCCTCTCGCACCACCTCCTAGCTCCATTCTCTCTGTCTATCCGTCTCGCTGGGCCTTATTAGCCTCTAACAAATGGACGTACACCAACCTATCTCTCGCTATACATATAACCAGCTAGGTCCTTATAACTCGTTTTTACCCACACGTCGATCGATCTACCTCATTAGTTGTGTCTCTCCCTTCCTCCAACAAACAACAATTGATCTGCCGATCTAGTTAGGTTTGCTTACCAAACACATGGTTCCCCTTCATCATCCATGGATGTGTCCCGACAGATCTATCATGCACAGGCACACACAAAAACACATCCCCACTCTTATTGATAACATTGCAGTTCCACCCTCAGTTTGTCTAGTAGGCCTCTCCCAACATCTCCGAGAAGCAACTCCATCACCCATCCAGCACTCTACCCCTCTCCCTCCCTCTCCCTCCCTCTCTCCTCTCTCTCTCTCTCTCTGTCCCATCATATTTCCCGTCCTTCAATTATGTATGGATGTCGACCGATCTCCCTCAAGACATAGCTGGGTATCTCCTTCTCAACACATATACGAGTCGTTCTACCTCTATAGTTAGGCCTCTGCCTACCACTCCCCCCACCCCCTCCCCCCCACACACACCGATACATCAAGCGCTCTAGTCATGTCTCCCTACCACACACAAACTTGACATGTGCCCTCTAACGTTCCGGTAGGCCAGTCGCCCTATATCTTTGACTTGCACACACACACAATTTCGATGGCTCTCTTCATCGATCTCGCACCCACCTACTTGATCCTCTCTTCGACTCTATCGATAGCTATGACCCCTCCCTCTCTTCTCGTGGATTGCCCGACTCTCTATGTACGATATGGATAGGCCTCCATTTCACACACATTGCATGCAAAATTTTGTTTGAGATGTCATCGACACATATTCCCACAAATAATTCACGAAATCAACCCCCACCCCACCCCCACCACAAAACAAAAAACACTCACGAACGCGATTTGTATCTCTCTCACACACCCACGTAGGTGGGGGACGTGCACGAAGAGAAGAGGTGCGTGCACGGTGCACGTACTCCCGTCTCTTTCCCAACCACACCCGTGCGGGTACATGCTAGAGCTCATTTCTGTATGAAAAAGGCAGCCCATGTGGTAATTTGGCACGTGTACAGGTTGTCCACTTGGTGGAGGGAGGATCATCTACCATGGGTGAACAAACAAATTGCGACTTAACGCGTTATGTTAAATTAAAAAAAGAGGCAAACCATGTGGGGCCTGCCTTACAGGCAAGGCTCTATACGTTGGAGTACTTTTGATGTGTCGCGTCAACTCACAGAACAAGGAGAACCTTGCTTAGTACGCCGTCTCCCCCGCCCACGAGCGTGGTGGCTCGCAGGATGAGGTGAAGCTTGCTCTGCCTTACGCTCGCTCCCTCGCCCATGCGCGTGATGGCTCGCAGGACGAGGAGAAAAATTTACTACTCCCTCCGTTTACTCCTCGTCCCTACTACCTTGGTTATAGAGATTATATCATATTGTTTGGAATATATATGCCCTTTAGTAGATTTCAATATGAACTACTAGTACATACACTACAAGAAATATGTCAACTAATGACCTTCTGTCAGTGACCCTAGAAGAATTGGTCATAGATCTATGACCATTTCAGACCAATTGGTCAAAAGCTGTTCGGGAGGCTCCAAACCCTAAACAATAACGACCATTTTGGTCAAAAAGGTCGTAATTTCCTTACACAAAATGGTCATAAAGCAGATAGCACAGGTCCGCTGCCTTATTTCTAGCTGATCATGACCAATATAGATGGTCATAACCTTGTAAATTGTGGTGGGTTGCTATGACTAGGCGCCACCTCATCAGTTTTGCCTATGTGTCATGTCCATGTGGCAGTTTTTGCCCTAGGTTATGAAGCAACCTATATTTCTGTCATTCCCAAAATTCCCAAAAAAAATCTCATAAATTCTTTGGGTCATATCTTCGTCAAATATGTAAAAAACCTTCTTTGTGTAGTTCAAAAATAATTCAAAAATATTCATTTTCCTATTCTGTTCAGAAAAACACTTTGTGAAGGAAGTACCACTTTGGCATGTCCAAATGGTATCCATTTTCTACAGTGCTTTCCTCTACCCAAATAACCATCCTCCACCAAATGCCAGCTCAATCCATTCATTATTTTGAGCCCGGCTTCAAGATTCGTATTTACGTCCAGTGTGGTACTTTGCAAAGCAAGTACCACCTAGGCTCCTCCTTTTGAGCTGAAATTTTTTGAAGACGGTCATCTTAGTAATTGATCATCCTCAGCCAAAACTCACACCCATTAGCCATGTGCATTTCCCGTACCGCTAATAAACACTTGGCTGCTTATTCATGTTTGAGCATCGATTGGTCTCCTCGTGAGAATCTTATGTTGTGATTTTATTCCTAGCACCTACCTGGGGAGTGCCCAACCCACTAGACATGCCTAGGCAGCCTAGAACACATGGCAATGCCACGGTCACGTGGTGACCACGCGGCAGGCATGCGAGTTTACGCGCTCTAGAGTTGGGGCCCTCGGCCACCGTCCAAACCTCGACGTATCGCCACCAAACCATGTATTTATGATTAAATAGGTACTTATGTAACTAGAAATGATTTTTGGAAAAAAATAGCAAACTATGAGGCAGCTGTAGTTCAAATTTGACCCGCTTCCAGCTGAATCGGCGGGAATTTGTCTTTTTCACCAGAGGCCGATCAAAATTTTTGACACCCAACCATTTTGTCAATTGTGCATTAAATATGGCCTAGTATTTTATAAAATTGATTTGGTCCAATTTTGCAACAAATATACGGTAGGTCCTTCATAAAAAAAACTCATTTCAGGCACTCGGAAAATGGAAAATGAATTATCTGTGCAAAGAAAATGAAAACTTCCTTAGGCAACATTGTTTGCCATTCCAAGATGCACCCTTGTGCACAATATGAGATCATTTGAACAAACTATGCCATGAATGTGGCCATAAGATTGATCATTTGGCTTGAAAGCCATGAATCTTCACGCATGATAGCTCATTTCTGGGAACACTTTTTTAAAATAATTTCCGTATTACAAGTTTATTATTTTTCCTGGAAATTTGGTCACATATAATGACACAATGTGAAGGTTTTCCAATTTTTTGATTTTTTTAATTTTTTATGCCCGTTTCAAAATGCGGTCAAAACGGCAGGCTTGACCCTTCCTAGCTAGTGGTTGAATCTTGGAAAACTTTTGATGTTTCTCTGCTTAAATAGATACTTATGTACCTAGAAATGATTTTTTGGAAAAAATAAAGAGCAAACTATGAGGCAGCTGCAGTTCAAATTTGACCCGCTTCCAACTAAACCGGCGGGAATTTGTCTTTTTCATTAGAGGTGGATCAAAACTTTTACACCCAACCATTTGGTTAATTTTGCATTAAATATGGCCTAGTATTTTTTAAAAATGAGTTGGTCCAATTTTGCAATAATTATTTGGTAGGTCCTTCACAAAAAAGCCTCATTTGGGGCACTCGAAAAATGGAAAATGGCTGTTTTGTGCAATGAAAGTGAAAACTCCCTCGGGGAACATTGTTTGGAATTCCAAGATGCATCCTTGTGCACAATATGAGATCATTTGAACAAACTATGCCATGAATGTGGCCATAAGATTGATCATTTGGCTTGAAAGCTATTGATCTCCACACGTGATAGCTCGTTTCTGAGAACACTTTTTTAAAATAATTGTCGTATTACAAGTTTGTTGTTCTTCCTGGGAACTTGGCCACATATAATGACACAATGCGAAGGTTTCCCAATTTTTTGATTTTTTTTTGAATTTTTTATGCCCGTTTCAAAATGCGGTCAAAACAGTGGGAATGACCGTTACTAGCTACTGGTTCAATCTTGAAATTTTTTTGGTGTTTCTCTGATTAAATATGTACTTTTATACCTAGAAATGATTTTTTGAAAAAATATAGAGCAAACTATGAGGCAGCTGCAGTTCAAATTTGACCCACTTCCAGCTGAATTGGCGAAAACTTGTCTTTTTCACCAGAGGTGGATCAAGACTTTTGACACCCAACCATTTGGTCAATTATGCATTAAATATGTCCTAGTATTTTAGAAAATTGATTTGGTACAATTTTGCAACAATTATTTGGTAGGTCCTTCACAAAAAAACTCATTTTGGGCACTCGGAAAATGGAAAATGATTTTTTTCGTCCAAAGAAAATGAAAACTTTCTTAGGAAAAATTGTTTGCCATTCCAATATGCACCCTTGTGCACAATTTGAGATCATTTGAACAAATTCTCGTTCAAATTTTCCCCGCTTCCCACTGAATGGGTGAAAATTGTTTTTTTATAAGAGGTGGCTCAAAAGCTTTTAACATGTAACTATTTGGTCAATTTTACATAAAATGTGGTCTAATATTTTTGAAAAATGGAGTTGTGCTATTTTGGAACAAATATTTGGTAGCTTCTTCATAGAAAAAACCATTTTATGCACTCGAAAAATGGAAAATCATCTTTTTGTGCAAAGAAAATGAAAGTCATCGAGCTATGGCATCGTTTGCCATTCTAAGATGCACACTTATGAAAAAAACAAGATCATTTTGACAAACTATGACATTGTTATGTTTACAAAAATTCAAAGTTTTGGGTCCAAAATTTTAAGATTCAAGTGCGAGATAGCCGGCCAATGAGACGCGAGGAACTGCTTTCATGCGGATCACCAAATTGGACGCAATCTGAGCCATCCATCACGCATCCATCCAACAGTGGAGCTACTGCCGAGAATCAAAAACCCTAATCCACCCACCCACCCTTCCCTGGATCCCCAGATCCTCACCTGCCGCCACCCCCACTCACCCACTCCCTCGGTCCCCTAGATCCATCCTCTCCTCTCCCGCAACCCCAAACCCGGCCACGCCGCCGACCGCCACTCCCCCAAACCGAGCCCTAGCCCCGCCGGTGACCTCCTCCCCCACTCCTCGACTGCCCGGCGACATCCTCTACTTCATACCCGCCGGCCGACCAACCAACCTTCTCCTCCTCCTCCTCGTCTCCCCACGATTCGATTTGGATCCCCCTTCGATGAACCAGCCGCCGGCGACCGCCTCCACTCTGCTGCTAGTGCCACCTTCCCTCCCTTCACTGGCTGGAGATCCACTCGAGCTCCCCTCCTCCAATCCCGTCGCCGTCACCGTCGCCGACCCCCAACCCCACCCCCACCGGCAACCGTCTCCACCAACCCCATCACCAACGGCGACCTCCCTCCCTCCCCAGATGGATGGATGGATGGGCGGGGACGACAGCAGCAGCGCCGGATCCGCATCCACCATCTCTCGGTGGGGGCCGGAGCGTCCTGATGTGGTGGCCTTGTCTCCGACCAAGGCTGGTTCTTCCTCGACCTTCCGCCAAGTGCATCTCCTCTCCGGCCATGGTGGGTGAGCGTGAATCCCTCCTCCCTTGTGTTGTCTGTTTCCTACCTCCTTCCGATTCCTTCTGTCTACCTGTGTGTGATTTGTTTTGTGTCCGATTTGATCTGTAGAAGCTGTTGTTGCTGCTGCAGGTGAAACCAGAAGAGCAACCCCCCTGACGGACGTGGCTGCTGCACATCTAAAGTGGTGAGCGCCTCCCCATCTCAAGTGGTGTTCTACCCGGCCCCCTGCACATCTGATTATGTTTGATTTGATTGATGTGCACATAAACAGACGCGATTCTTCTGGACACAACTTGGTGATGTTGATTGCTTTGGTTTGGTTCAGTTTGACACAATCTGAATGTATCTGATTGCTATCGTGTTGTTCGTTGCTTGCTTGAGCAGAGCAAAATTTGTGTACGTGTACATGCAAGACGCCTCTGTTGCTTGTTGTTGGTCTGCTGCGGTGCTGCACTATCCAAGACATGACACGAGGTTGGTGTCTTTTCTGATCATTGATTGGTGTAACAGCTCCAATTCCCTCCAATTACGTATGAATATGCGGGGGTGCGCGTAGTTGCGAGCTGGATTCGTTGATTTGGCGCATTTCACCTCTTTGTTAATTGATGAGTGGTGGAGCAATTGAGAGATGTTTTCTGTTCCAGACCTCACAGATATATTGGGACCTTGTTTAGTATTCACTAATGATCCTACCTTGTTTACAGTGTTATTTTCTGTTGAGATATTACCCTGCTGCAGGAAATTCAAAGAAAGAAAGTTAAAATTCAGAGTAGAACTTCATGAATGTACTGCTCTCATAAAGTCACTTTAAGATTGGTTTTCTAGGCCAAGTTATTTAGCCAATATGATGTTGTTCAGAATTTCTGAATGTACTCCGAGCATGCAAGCTAATGTACCTCGAGCATATTGTTTTCATCAGACTAGTGTACCTTGAGCATGCAAAGTAAACACATGCTACTTGATAACCCACAAGTGTAGGGGATCGCAACAGCTTTCGAGGGTAAAGTATTCAACCCAAATTTATTGATTCGACACAAGGGGAGCCAAAGAATATTCTTGAGTATTAGCAGTTGAGTTGTCAATTCAACCACACCTGGATAACTTAGTATCTGCAGCAAAGTGTTTAGTAGCAAAAGTTGTATGATAATAATAGTAACGGTAGCAAAAGTAAAGATAAATGTTTTTGGGTTTTTGTAGTAGTTGTAACAGTAGCAACGGAAAAGTAAATAAGCGAAGAACAATATATGAAAAGCTCGTAGGCAATGGATCAATGATGGATAATTGTGCCGGATGCGATTCCTCATGCAATAGTTATAACATAGGGTGATATAGAACTAGCTCCAGTTCATCAATGTAATGTAGGCATGTATTCCATAAATAGTCATACGTGCTTATGGAAAAGAACTTGCATGACATCTTTTGTCCTACCCTCCCGTTGTAGCGGGGTCCTTACGGAAACTAAGGGATATTAAGGCCTCCTTTTAATAGAGAACCAGAACAAAGCATTAGCACATAGTGAATACATGAACTCCTCAAACTACGGTCATCACCTAGAAGTATCCCAATTATTGTCACTTCGGGGTTGTCGGATCATAACACATAATAGGTGACTATAGACTTGCAAGATAGGATCAAGAACACACATATATTCATCAAAACATAATAGGTTCAGATCTGAAATCATGGACTCGGGCCCTAGTGACAAGCATTAAGCATAGCAAAGTCATAGAAACATCAATCTCAGAGCATAGAGGATACTAGGGATCAAACCCTAACAAAACTAACTTGATTACATGGTAAATCTCATCCAATCCATCACCGTCCAGCAAGCCTACAATGGAATTACTCATGCACGGGGGTGAGCATCATGAAATTGGTGATGGAGGATGGTTGATGATGACAACAGCGATGAATCCCCCTCTCCGGAGCCCCGAACGGACTCCAGATCAGCCCTCCCGAGAGAGATTAGGACTTGGCGGCGGCTCCATGTCGTAAAACGCGATGAAACTTTCTCTCTGATTTTTTTCTCCCCGAACGTGAATATATGGAGTTGGAGTTGAGGTCGATGAAGGTCCAGGGGGCCCACGAGATAGGAGGCCGCGCACTAGGGGGGCGCGCCCCTTGTCTCGTGGACAGGCTATGGGCGCCCTGGCATTAATTCTTTCGCCAAAAGTTCTTATTAATTCCAAAAAGTGCCTCTGTGGATTTCCAGGACAGTTCGAGAACTTTTCTTTTCTACACATAAAACAACATCATGGTAGTTCTACTGAAAACAGCGTCAGTCTGGGTTAGTTTCATTCAAATCATGCAAGTTAGAGTCCAAAACAAGGGCAAAAGTGTTTGGAAAAGTAGATACGTTGGAGACGTATCAACTCCCCCAAGAGTAAACCTTTGCTTGTCCTCAAGCAATTTAGTTGATAAACTGAAACTGATAAAGAAAAACTTTTACAAACTCCGTTTGCTCTTGTTGTTGTAACATGAAAATCCAGCATTCAAGTTTTAGCAAATATTATGAAATAATCATACTCACAATAACACATAGGTCTCACAATTACTCATATCAATAGCATAATCAGCTAGCGAGCCATAATAATAAAACTCGGATGACAACACTTTCTCAAAATAATCATAACATGATATAACAAAATGGTATCTCGCTAGCCCTTTTTGAGACCGCAAAACATAAATGCAGAGCACCTTTAAAGATCAAGGACTGACTAAACATTGTAATTCATGGTAAAAGAGATCTAGTCAAGTCATACCCAATATAAACCAATAGTAATGAATGGAAATGACAGTGTGCTCTCCAGCGGGTGCTTTTAATAAGAAGGGTGATGACTCAACATAAAAGTAAATAGATAGGCCCTTCATAGAGGGAAGCAGGGATTTGTAGAGGTGCCAGAGCTTGATTTTAAAATAGAGAGTGAATAACATTTTGAGGGGCATACTTTTGTTGTCAACGCAACAACTATGAGATGGCTGTATCTTCCATACTACATGCATTATAGGCAGTTCCCAAATAGAATGGTAAATGTTTATACTCCCCCATCCACCAACAAGCATCAATCCATGGCTTGCTCGAAACAACGAGTGCCTCCAACATACAACAGCCCTGGGGGAGTTTTGTTTAATTATTTTGATTTGCTTTGATCGTTTTGGATCATGGGACTGGGCATCCTGGTTACCGGCCCTTTCTCGAGAATGAGGAGCGGAGTCCACTCCTCTTAAGAATAACCCACCTAGCATGGAAGATATAGGCAGCCCTAGTTGAAACATGAGCTGCTCGAGCATACAAAACAGAATTTCATTTGAAGGTTTGGAGTTTGGCACATACAAATTTACTTGGAATGGCAGGTAAACACCGCATATAGGTAGGTATGGTGGACTCATATGGAACAACTTTGGGGTTTAAGGAGTTTGGATGCACAAGCAATATTCCCGCTTAGTACAGGTGAAGGCTAGCAAAAGACTGGGAAGCGACCAACTGAGAGAGCGACAACAGTCGTAAACATGCATTAAAATTAATTTGCACCGAATACAAACATGAGTAGGATATAATCCACCATGAACATAAATATCTTGGAGGCTATGTTGATTTGATGCAACTACATGCGTGAACATGTGCCAAGTCGAGTCACTCAATTCATTCAAAGGAGGATACCATCCCACCATACCACATCATAATCATTCTAATAGCATGTTGGCACACAAGGTAAACCATTATAACTCATAGCTAATCAAGCATGGCACAAGCAACTATAATGTCTAAATGTCATTGCAAATATGTTTACTTCATAATAGCTGACTCAGGAACGATGAACTCATCATATTTACAAAAACAAGAGAGGTCGAGTTCATACCAGCTTTTCTCATCCCAATAAGTCCATCATATATCGTCATTATTGCCTTTCACTTGCACGACCGAACGATGTGTATAATAATAAGAGTGCACGTGCATTGGACTAAGCTGGAATCTGCAAGCATTCAACTCACACTACTAGAAAAACCCCTACTAATGGCGCACCTAATATGGCCATTAATGGCGCATCAGTGATGCGCCATTACTAGCACGCCATTAGTAATTTTTACTAATGGCGCACCACCGGTGCGCCATTAGTATAGGCCATGGTGCGCCATTAGTATGCCTCTCAGGGGCCATGTGTACCCAGGTGCTTTGGCATACTAATGGCGCACTACAACGGGATGCGCCATCAGTAACCGCGGCATACTAATGGCGCACTGTCCTGTGATGCGCCATTAGTATGCTTTGTCATACTAATGGCGCACTGTCATGTGATGCGCCATTAGTATGAATATTAGGTTTTTTTATTTTTTATTTTCTGTTTTTTGCACAGGTTAAAAAATGTATAATTTGACAAAATATAGACAGCACACATCAACAACAGATTCATCGAATACAATAGAAGATTAGTCTTTGAATACAATTCATCATATTAGTCTCCGAATACAATTCATCATATTAGTCTCCGAATTGAAAAGACCGAACAAAGATAGAACATTATATTACAAGTCTCGAGACCGCGAGTAGCGAGTTTGTCTTCACATTACAAGTCGATATCGATCATCTAAACTACCATCACATAGAAGAGAGATGCGGTCATCACGATGAGAATCATCACGATGAAACTCATCTTCATCCGGTTCCTCCAACGCTCCCTCCCCTCTCCCGCTAGATAGCAGGCGTATCTAGATTCGGCCTCGGCCCTAGTGGTGTACCCTGCTTCAACACATTGGAAACTGAGTTCTGACTGCTACAAATTCAGTTTTCAGATACCAGCAATCAGGAGCCTACTTGGTACCATTTTGTTATCCTAGCAAGAACAGCATGAGCCAAACAAGTAAATGGAAAACATGTTTCCTCAACAAGCAAAAAGGGAAAATGCAATTTATGGTACATAGATGTTGATCCACTCACATTCATAAATTTCAGAAGAGAAAACAGCAGGCATTGCCCATGCAGTATTTACTGCTAACCAGGGAGAAGAGGTTCTTATTTTCACTCCCAACAACAAGCAGGAAAATGTCTACATCGATGCACTCGGACGAAGAAAGTGCAGCATACATATAGTTCATAACAGAGTGCATTGTGTGCAGAAACAGGAAGCTAACATAAGATTTGTCTTCTAAGAAAAAAGCTAGCATAAGATTTCTTCTCAAAAAAATATCTTCTCAAAAAAAAAGAAGCTAGCATAAGATTTCTCTTTTGAGAAAACAACTAGCATAAGATTGTGGGAAAAAAAAGCTAGGACTGCATAGCCCTAAAATAAACTAGGACCGCATGGCCACTATCCACTTAAACCCGGATGAGCTAATTTCACCACAAGTAAGCTAACCATCCGAGCGCTCGGTTTGCTCAAGGAAGAATATTTGGAACTTCAGCGGTCATTATTCAAGAGATGAAGAGAAGGATGCAACATTTTTTGCATCAATGGAGGTTGTCCATGAGAAGACAAGTATACCAATAACATACTGATGACATGATCACATAGTATACCAATACCATTTATATCCTAACAATATTTTCTCATCTTTTTGGCATCCTTCTTAACAATAACAATGTCCATGGTTAGAAAAACAAAACCATAAAACTCTATGTGAACTAGTCTAGAGGCATGACTGGAGATATGATTGGTGTTTATCTTTCCACACATGCAAACGGGTCTCTGAATCTAACATTCAAGAACCATTGCAATTATAGCACTAAAACAAACTTAATTCTGAACCATTGCAATTATAGCACTAACACATGCAAACGGGTCTCTGAATCTAACATTCAACTAACCTAGCACATGACCAGATCGGGCCCAGGTGATGAGCGGTAGTGGGGCACATAAGCATCAGACCGGCCACGAAACCCCGGCATCAAAACAGGGGTGGCCATCACGAAATCAAAAACCTTCATATAACTTCACACAAGTGTCCCACGCCATAAATCTTAGGGAAGCATGGCTAACAGATGTTAGCAAAGCAATATAATCCCAATAGTCTGCATTACGTAATAATACGACTAATATTCAGATTTCAGATCACCTCTAGAAATTATTATGCCTTGTGCGATGTTGCCGAGAAACATGCACAAATCAAAATCCAAAGCAAAGAAATTATCTCCATAATTGTTCTAATCAATCAAAAATTAGGTGGTACAAACTCTAGTGAGGCGATAATAATTACTCCCGCAAGTTAGACTACTAGTCTGTACTAGCTAGTTTGTTGGCAGAGTACATTTTTCGGTAAATTAGTTCTTCCACCTCTATAGCATGGGAAACTTAGCGTGAACAAATGGGCCCCAGGTGATGTCAGTGTGACAAAAACAAAAGATTATGCAGTAACTCAGCATGACAGCCCAAGCCCATACACCCAACAAATCACACCCTTAGTGTGCAAAGCATTAACAAGGATTCTATTATGAGATCTCCCTTAATTCCCAACAATCACAATCAACAAAGCCTTATCCTGGTGATTGAACTACAACGTTGCAGACTGTTGGCGTAAGATCTACAGAGTGCTACAGATATCTGAAATCGGTATCTTTCTTCAGAATTTCATGGTATTGCTATCGAATCATCCTTTGATGACCTGATTTGGTAGTGACATGTGGAATAAAAATCCATGAGCAGAACACAAAAAAAGTTTCCATCTCTAACATGAACATGGAAGAAAGATTAGCCAAGAACGAATGAAACCTCCTAGAGAGGAGTTAGCCAGTTAGGTTACCTCCGGCAGCTAGAAACGAAGGCGGCGACGGTCGGTGCAGTCAACCACAAGCCAGATCCTTGGTGGAAGTGGCGAATCCATTTTGAATCCGTGGCGGTAGGGCTATATAGGAGGATAGGGGCGGAGCTGCTGGAGGCAAACGCATCCCTTCACGACACTGGACATCGCCGCCTGTCCCGCCACTACTCCAGTCGCCGACCACCGTCGAGGCTACGCCGCTACGGGCGTGTTGAGGAGAACCGGCCCAAGGAGGGAAATTTGAGGTGGCTGGCGACCTATGGAGGGAGGAGGACAGGGCAGGGCAGGGGAGCTGTTAGCCCGGCGTAGACAGGGAGGAGAGGCGCGACGGCGACCGGGGAGAGAAACTGGGGACGACCTTGCGGGCTTGTGTGTGCGAGAGCACAGGAGCGACACGCGGTCGGGGCGGCGTTGAGGGCAGCGGGGCGACGGTGGTGTCGGGGCGGCGCTGGGGCGGCGGGGCAACGGTGGCGTCGAGGGCGGCGGGGCGACGGTGGTGTCGGGGCGGGGCGACGGTGGCGTCGGGAGAGGAGATCGGGGAAGAGGATCGCGGGCGAGGGCGAGGGAGAGAGAGGGGATCGCGGGGAAGTAGGGGCGCACTCCGCCACGGTTACTAATGGCGCACTCCGCCACGGTGCGCCATTAGTAGTTTTGCAAAAAAAACATACTAATGGCGCACTCAGCCACAGTGCGCCATTACTAGTTTAAACTAGTAATGGCGCACCGCGCGTGAGTGCGTCATTAGTAGTTTTGCAAAAAAAGGAATAAAAAAAATAATAAAAAAATAACATTAGTGGCGCGCTTTCTGGCTAGTGCGCTATTACTAGTTACAACTAGTAATGGCGCACTACCTGTGGATGCGCCATTAGTATGTTTGGACAGGCGCACTAGTTCAAATAAAATTGGTACTAATGGCGCACCGTGGGCCAGGTGCGCCATTAGTAGTTTCAACACTAATGGCGCATCAGAAGGTGGTGCGCCATTAGTATATACTAATGGCGCACCACTTGTCTGGTGCGCCATTAGTGTCAATACCATCTATAGCCCTTTTTCTAGTAGTGTCAAGAGAGAAGACAAGTAATATGGGCTCTGAATTAAATAAACAATCATGCATATAAGAGCCACTAAACATTTTCAATATGGTCTTCTCGACCCACAAAGGAAAGAAAAGAAAATAAAACTATTTACACGGGAAAGCTCCCAACAAGTAAGAAGAAGAACTAGAAATCTTTTTGGGTTTTCATTTTAATTTCTACCACAAGCATGGAAATTAAACTAACTAAGTTTTTTGGTTTTTCTTAAGGTTTATCAAACACACAAGAAGAAAACTAGAAAAATAAATTTAAACTAGCATGGATAATACAATGAAAGAGTATGAGCATCGACGACTAGTGTGTGAACATGAATGTAAAGTCGGTGAGAAATACGTACTCCCCCAAGCTTAGGCTTTTGGCCTAAGTTGGTCTAGTACCAAGGACCGCCGCTAATCTCCCCGGTATAATGGGAGGTGTAATCAGGATACCACTGGCTGCTCATCTCCGGATCCCACTGTACAGATGATGCATGATAAGGGTCCAACTCAGGTTCCGGCTCAGGTTCAGGTTTTGGAGTAAAAGCTTGAGCTCGGTGATTGTTCACCGCTTCTGGCGTGACAAGACAATTTTCTGCAAGCAAATCAAACAACAGAGGCGCAGGCAAAATAATAAACTCAAAGTGTTTCTTATTGAATCTAAGTCTATACAAGAGCATCTTCTCTTTGTTGTCAACAATAAACTTGTGTGCTACCATGCTCTTGTAATCTAAGATGTGAGGAGGAAATTTTATCTCATCCTCCTCATGGTGCCTAATGGGTATCTGAAAATATTTGGCAAGACGTGCAACATAGATACCTCCAAATATGGGGCCTTTTGTACGATTCAGGACTAGCCGTTTAGCAACGACAGCACCCATACTAAAAGTATTGTCCCCAAGAA
The DNA here is from genome assembly GCF_018294505.1 of Triticum aestivum. Classification (NCBI taxonomy): domain Eukaryota; kingdom Viridiplantae; phylum Streptophyta; class Magnoliopsida; order Poales; family Poaceae; genus Triticum; species Triticum aestivum. The sequence continues at coordinate 703,709,142 of NC_057798.1, read as the reverse complement.
AAGCATGTTGAAGAATGATAATATCAGGGACGCTCAAGTTTCCACTATTTCCTCGACCAATTAAGCATCTACTAGAAAATATGGCAAAGTAGCGTAAAACAGGAAAGTGTATGCTAGAGACCTTCGCCTCGGAGCCCTTCTTTGGCTCCTCTACAGCAATAGTATTAACAAAGCCACCCACATCTTCACGATGGGGTTCATCTAATTCTCCCTCATAAGGTATCCTACATACCGCGCAAAAATTACGTAAAGACATTTCTTTGAATTCATCATATAAATGAAATGATACTACAGGCGGTGAATTCTTAGGATAATAATAAAAGTTTTGCATGAAAGTATTGGTAAGTAAGAGATGCTGATCGATTCGGTCGTTGATGAAACCGGTGAGGCCTGCATTCTCGATTAAAGCATAAAAGTCTTCATTAATTCCGGCTTCTTTCAAGAAATCCTCGCATGGCCATTCACATGACCGTACTTCCGCTAAGCGAGGAAGATTATACTTGGCTTTTTCCTTCTCTTGTGCTTGCTTTTCCTGAGAGCTTTGGCTAGAAGAGCCTTTAAAGAGCCTCCTTAACATTTTCTGAAAATTTCTGAAATTTTAGTAACTTCAAAATAAAAGTGAATATAACTAAACAAGATTGATAGCAACTACTTCTACAAGTGCCTAGAACCTATATCATGCTTTAGAGTTGCTTGGGACCTCAAAAATTTAACATGCAAGCTCAAGAACATGGTCACCTATGCAGCAAAAATTTGCAATGAATAAAGCACTAGAACAAAAACTAATTGGACCAATGGAGGAGTCACATACCAGGCAACAATCTCCCAAAGTAGTTTTGTGAATGGAGCTTTGAGCTAAGAGATCGAAAATCGCAGCAAAACGAGCTAGAACTCATGCTTAAGCTGGATGGGGATTTTTTTGGGTAGAAGATGAAGTGTGTGGGTGCTGGCATAAGTGGAGGCGGGCCATCAGGGGCCCACGAGACAGGGGGGCGCCCTCCTCTCTCGTGGCCTGGTGCTTGCCCCTCCTGCAGTGTTTTCAGTGCCTAAAATCCTCAAATATTCCAGAAAAAATCATACTAAATTTGCAGAGCATTTGGAGCACTTTTATTTTTGGACTATTATTTAATGCACGGATAATTCAGAAAACAGACAGATAATACTATTTTTGCTTTATTTATTCTAAATAACAGAAAGTAAAAGGAGGGTATAGAAGGTTGTGCCTTCTAGTTTCATCCATCTCGTGATCATCAAAATGAACCCACTAACAAGGTTGATCAAGTCTTGTTAACAAACTCATTCCGAATAACACGGAACTGGAGAAATTTCGAATAACACTAAGTTACCTCAATCGGGATATGAAAATCCTCAACAATAAGAATATCATACTTTTTCTTGACAGTAGGAAGAAAACCTCCAGAAATGATAGTTGGAACTTTTTCAATAGAATTGATGCTATGAACTTGAGATTGTTTCCTCGGAAAGTGTACTGTATGCTCATTACCATTAACATGAAATGTGACATTGCCTTTGTTGCAATCAATAACAGCCCCTGCAGTATTAAGAAAAGGTCTACCAAGGATAATAAACATACTATCGTCCTCGGGAATATCAAGAATAACAAAGTCCGTTAAGATAGTAACATTTGCAACCACAACAGGCACATCCTCACAAATACCGACAGGTATAGGAGTTGATTTATCAGCCATTTGCAAAGATATTTTAGTAGGTGTCAACTTATTCAATTCAAGTCTATGATATAAAGAGAGAGGCATAACACTAACTCCGCCTCGAAGATCACATAAAGCAGTTCTAACATAATTTCTTTTAATGGAGCATGGTATAGTTGGAACACCCGGATCTCGAAGTTTCTTTGGTATTCCACCCTTAAAAGTGTAATTAGAAAGCATGGTGGAAATTTCAGCTTCCGGTATCTTTCTTTTATTTGTAATGATATCCTTCATATACTTAGCATAAGGATTTACATTCGGCATATCAGTTAAGCACATACGTAAGAAAATAGGTCTAATCATTTTAGCAAAGCGCTCAAAATCCTCATCATCCTTTGACTTGGATGGTTTAGGAGGAAAGGGCATGGGTTTCTGAACCCATGGTTCTCTTTCTTTACCGTGCTTCCTAGCAACAAAATCTCTCTTATCATAACGTTGATTCTTTGATTGTGGGTTATCAAGATCAACAGCAGGTTCAATCTCTACATCACTGTTTTTGCTAGGTTGAGCATCAACATGAACATTATCATTAGGTTCATGTTCATCACCTGATTGAGTTTCAGCATCAGAAATAGAAATATCATTGGGATTCTCAGGTGTGTCTACAGTAGGTTAACTAGAAGCATGCAAAGTCCTATCGTTTTTCTTTTTCTTCTTTTTAGAAGAACTAGGTGCCTCTAAGTTATTTCTCTGAGAATCTTTCTCGATTCTCTTAGGGTGGCCTTCAGGATACAAAGGTTCCTGAGTAATTCTACCAGTTTTATAGCCACTCTAACAGCAAAGTCAATTTTATTATTTAATTCATCAAGCAAATCATTTTGAGCTTTTTGTACTTGCTCAGCTTGAGTAGCAACCATAGAAGCATATTTGCTAACGTGGTGAAGTTCATCTTTAACTCTAGCCAGATTATCGCCTACGCGTCCTATCTCGAAAGCATTATTCTTTAACTCTCTACCAACATAAGCATTAAAACTTTCTTTTCTAGCCATAAAGTAATCAAATTCATCTAAGCATGGGCTATGAAATTTAGTAGAGGGGACTTCAACTTTATCATATCTACAGAGAGAATTTACCTTTACTACATGTGTCGGGTTATCAAGACAATGTGGTTCTTCAGGAGGTATATTAAGACCATGTATTTCTTCAATAGGAGGTAAACTCTTAACATCTTTAGCTTTAATACCTTTTTCTTTCATTGATTTCCTTGCCTTTTGCATATCTTCAGGACTGAGAAATAAAACACCTCTCTTCTTCGGAGTGGGTTTAGGAATAGGCTCAGGAGTTGGCTCAATTGGTTCAGGAATTACTTCAGAAACTGGCTCAGGAAGAGTCCAATTATTTTCATTAGTCAACATATTATTCAATAATATTTCAGCTTCGTCGACTGTTCTTTCCCTGAAAAGACAACCAGCACAACTATCCAAGTAGTCCTTGGAAGCATCGGTTAGTCCATTATAAAAGATATCAAGTATTTCATTTTTCTTAAGAGGGTGATCAGGCAAAGCATTAAGTAACCCGAGAAGCCTCCCCCAAGCTTGTGGGAGACTTTCTTCTTTGATTTGCACAAAATTATATATTTCCCGCAAGGTAGCTTGTTTCTTATGAGCAGGGAAATATTTAGCAGAGAAGTAATAAATCATATCCTGGGGACTACGCACACAACCAGGAGCAAGAGAATTATACCAAGTCTTAGCATCACCCTTTAATGAGAACGGAAATATCTTAAGGATATATAAATAGCAAGACTTCTCATCATTAGTAAACAGGGTGGCTATATCATTCAACTTGGTAAGATGTGCCACAACAGTTTCAGATTCAAGGCCATAAAAATGATCAGATTCAACTAAAGTAATAATATCAGGATCAACAAAGAAGTCATAATCCTTATCAGTAACACAGATAGGTGAAGTAGCAAAAGCAAGATCGGGTTTCATTCTAGCATTAAGAGACTGCTGCTTCCATTTAGCTAATAATTTTTTAAGATCATTTCTATCATTGCAAGCAAGAATTTCCCTAGCAGCTTCTTCATTCATAACATAACCCTTAGGAACAACAGGTAATACATAATCATTGGGGGAACCTTCATCATCACTATCATCAATAATAGGTTCTTCAATATTTTCATTCCCCCTAACTCTAGCAAGTTGTTCATCAAGAAATTCACCTAATGGTAAAGTAGTATCACGCACATAAGTAGTTTCATCATGCATAGAAGAAGTGGCATCATCAATAACATGCGACATATCATAATTCCTAGCAGTAGCAGGTCTAGGTGTCGCAATCTTACTCAAAACAGAAGGATAATCTAGTGCAGAGCTAGATGGTAGTTCCTTACCTACCCTCGTAGTTGAGGGCAAAATCTTGGTTTTAGCGTCTTTCAAGTTCTTCATAGTGATCAACAGATATAAATCCCAAGTGACTCACAAAATAGAGCTATGCTCCCCGGCAACGGCGCCAGAAATTAGTCTTGATAACCCACTAGTGTAGGGGATCGCAACAGCTTTCGAGGGTAAAGTATTCAACCCAAATTTATTGATTCGACACAAGGGGAGCCAAAGAATATTCTTTAGTATTAGCAGTTGAGTTGTCAATTCAATCACACCTAGATAACTTAGTATCTGCAGCAAAGTGTTTAGTAGCAAAAGTGGTGTTATAATAATAGTAACGGTAGCAAAAGTAAAGATAAATGTTTTTGGGTTTTTGTAGTAGTTGTAACAGTAGCAGCGGAAAAGTAAATAAGCGAAGAACAATATATGAAAAGCTCGTAGGCAATGGATCAATGATGGATAATTATGTTGGATGCGATTCCTCATGCAATAGTTATAACATAGGGTGATATAGAACTAGCTCCAGTTCATCAATGTAATGTAGGCATGTATTTCGTAAATAGTCATACGTGCTTATGGAAAAGAACTTGCATGACATCTTTTGTCCTACCCTCCCGTTGCAGCGGGGTCCTTACGGAAACTAAGGGATATTAAGGCCTCCTTTTAATAGACAAACGGAACAAAGCATTAGCACATAGTGAATACATGAACTCCTCAAACTACGGTCATCACCGAGAAGTATCCCGATTATTGTCACTTCGGGGTTGTCGGATCATAACACATAATAGGTGACTATAGACTTGCAAGATAGGATCAAGAACACACATATATTCATGAAAACATAATAGGTTCAGATCTGAAATCATGGCACTCGGGCCCTAGTGACAAGCATTAAGCATAGCAAAGTCATAGCAACATCAATCTCATAACATAGTGGATACTATGGATCAAACCCTAACAAAACTAACTTGATTACATGGTAAATCTCATCCAACCCATCACTGTCCAGCAAGCCTACGATGGAATTACTCACGCACGGCGGTGAGCATCATGAAATTGGTGATGAAGGATGGTTGATGATGACGACGGCGATGAATCCCCCGCTCCGGAGCCCCGAACGGACTCCAGATCAGCCCTCCCGAGAGAGATTAGGGCTTGGCGGCGGCTCCGTGTCGTAAAACGCGATGAAACTTTCTCTTAGATTTTTTTCTCCCCGGACGTGAATATATGGAGTTGGAGTTGAGGACGGTGGAGGTCCAGGGGGCCCACGAGATAGGAGGCCGCGCCCTGGGGGCGCGCCCCTGTCTCGTGGACAGGCTGTGGGCCCCCTGGCATTAATTCTTTCGCCAAAAATTCTTATTAATTCCAAAAAGTGCCTCCGTGGATTTCCAGGACATTCCGAGAACTTTTCTTTTCTACACATAAAACAACATCATGGTAGTTCTGCTGAAAACAGCGTCAGTCCGGGTTAGTTTCATTCAAATCATGCAAGTTAGAGTCCAAAACAAGGGCAAAAGTGTTTGGAAAAGTAGATACGTTGGAGACGTATCACTACTCCACTTGTGTATTTGTACAGAAACTTTTGTTTGAATAAACCGAGCAAATAAACCAAACTGTGAGAACACAGTCAGTTCTGAAACTTGTCTACTCCACTTGTCTGATTGTACTGAAACCTTTGTTTGCATGTTTCTAAAATACAGAGAAGAACACCCTATGTTCTAGTAAAATATTTGTTGGCTATGATATGAAATTCCATGATGTGTGTGTTGTTTCAGTTTCTGTAGCTACAACAAAGTCCCAGTTTACTCTGTACTTGCTGCTGATGATTGCTGGCTAAATTTACAGTTGAAGTAACAGTAGCCAAGGAGTAGATACAAGACCTATTTACCGTATTTTGCATGGAATGTTCAAAATCAGTTATGTTGTGGTTTCTAGTTTTGTGAGTTAAATTGCATAAGATGGGAGTATCACAACATGCAACATGCATATATTGAACATGGGAGTATCACAACCTGAATGTGCAGCTTTTGTAGTTTCTGTATTTTTGTTAAAGCATGGAGTAGCTTCTATAGTTTTGTTAAAAATTATCTTGGTCTTGGGCTGATTTGAGTACTACCAAGGGATGTATATTGAACTTCCCTTGCGGATTCAGAGCCTATAGGAGAATTCTACCGTGACAACAAATTAACTTGTCTTGAGTTACTTCTTTTACTGGATGTTCAGAATGTTCAATTAACTGATTTGCACCTGTTTATGTTTGTTTTGTCAACTTCTTATGTTAACTTGTCTTGAATTACCCTCGTATAGTGTAGCAAGTCTGTACTCTTGAATCGAATCATTCCATGCTTAAATGATAAAAATGATAGAAATGTCGCATTTATAGGATTGTAAACTGATGTGATTGGAGTAGTTTTTACTCGCTGTTGATGGTTACTAGTATTCACTGATTTTGCCTCATTTTGCTTGTTTTACTCTTATTTATGCACACATACTGCCTACAAGTTAATGTGCTATTAGATTTGCCTTTATTTTGTTCCTAACAATTTTATTTGACAACTTGCAGATGATGTCCTTCATTCATGTTTCGTCGTGAGCTCCAGGACGAAGAAGTCGGGAGAAACATAGAGTTCCAAAGAGGAAGAAGGTTCTGGTGGACTACCTGCTACGGTTTGCTTCAGCTCGAGCGGATAGGAGGTGGATGCCCGCACGGATACGATGTCTCCGACCTTGGCATTCACAAGTAGGAGCGGCGACAATTACATACCAAACCATGGGGCAGCAGCAATTCATGGTTGAGCCTCCCTCTACCTCTCTCATGTTCCTTGATTTTGCTGCTGCTCTACTTCACTTTCACTTGACTGAATCTAGTGCTACTGCTATCAGTCCCTAGTGCCTAGTGCTACTAGTCCCTTGTGCTACTGCTCTAAATTCACTTGCATGTTTGACTAAATTCACTTCGTATTGCACTGCTTGCCAAATTGAGTTGCTTTCTCGCTGCCAGAAAAAGTTAGTACTCCCTAGTGTTGAATTAGTATTTACATGCTTGCAAATATTGGTCTGAATCTATGATGCTCCCTAAAGTTGACTAAATCTCATGGAGTAGATTTCATTTTACCAATTGGTCTGAATCTATTTATATGCTTTACTGAATTTTGCTTGGTGTTGTCGCCGTCAGACTCTCATGCTGAATCAGTTGGACAGTGCATTCTTTGCCAGTTCATTTTATCAATTCATGTTGAATTGTTGTTTAGTTGTAATTCCTTTTACTGTCCCATGCACATGTGATATTCATTTCCAGCCAAATGTATTTGGGTGCCTTCGAACCATAACTAATCCTGGATTTTGCTGACTGCGACGAGGACGAGGCAATGGCGACAGTGGCCGCAACAGGGTTGTGGCGCCGGCCACCTTGACCGTAACCTGGACGGGGGCGATTTACCGGCCATTCGTTCGCTCCTCCTGCAATCCTGTCACCGGCCATCCTGCAAGCGGCGTGGGCCTCGTGTTCATCTTCAGCAACAACACCATCCAGGTCCACTCCCGCTCCCTCTGTCCCTTGTCGCTCCATATTCCAGTCGGTTGGATGCTTCCGATTGATTGGTTCCTTCCAGCATTACCATGATCTATGATTTTCTTCTCTAGTTAAAGTTTGCACGTGATGAGGCCAATTGACTAGTTCAACTAAAATCACTAGTATTGAATCCACTACAATAGTCGAATTAACTAGTTCAAGTTCTTGGCTGGTTAAATGTTGGAAGTGATTGGTCCCAATCGAGTAATGGCCAATAGGACTAATTAACTATATCATGTTGAGTTTAGAAGCTAAATTAACTACTACTGGATACATTACAATAGGGCTAAAGTTCTGTTCGTGCTTTCTTCAGTGTCAATTCTATGTTTGTAAATGCTTTTGTTAGTGAAAAATCTTGTGCTTCAGTGTGCTGCAGTAGTAGCAATTTGCTAACCTTTTGCCTAAATTGTCAAGAACAAAACTGGACACATTATTGTGAAGACGTCTGCACCACCTGCCCCCATCAAATCTGTCAAAACCCACCTGCTTATATACGTATTTTGTTCTTACCAAAGTGATATGTACCCAACTGCTTATATATGTATTCTGTTCTTAACTGTAGATTTCTTCTCACAGTAGCTCAATGCAAAAGAAGGTTGAAAGGAGAAGGAGAGTTTGTTGCTATAGAAGGACAGAAGGAGGTCCATGGTGAAGAAGGTCGATAGAAGCAGTAGAGCTTGTAATACTGTCATTGCCATTGTATTTGTGTTGTATGATGTATCCGTGTTTACCCACAAAAAATGTATTCACGTTGTAATACCGTGATTGCCATTCTGGCTACTATTTCAAGCAGTGTATTTTGCCAGTGCTGATTTAGATATTGGTTACTTATTTACTATGAAATGAAATCTAAAGAACTTGACCCTGACAACCAGGTCCCATTACTAGAAACTGACAAGTGGGACCAATCTTCTGAGAAAAAGAAAAACTGAAACTCTTGGGACAAATGTAAAACAGTGGAAAATAAAATGGCAAGAAATAAAAGATTATACGCTGTAAAAGGCCGCATCTAGAAATAAAAAGGCCGAATTGCTGGGCCAGCCCATGTAGCTAGCAAAAATTAATAGGAAAAATAAATATTAAAAAGGCCGAATTAATGGGCTCGACCCATGTAGAAAACCGAATTGGACCGGGCTGATTCTTGTGCCACATCAGCTTGCCATGTTGGATGCCTACGTGGTCTAGGGAGGTTGCTTATGACCAAAACGCCACAGTAGACATATTTTTGTCATAAACGTCTACGACCATTCCAGAAGAAAGGTCGCTATAGTCAGCTAACGACGGCCAGCTTTTGACCTTATATTTTTGGTCACAAAAAGGTCACAAATTGAAAACAGTGACCATTCAGTGACCAATAGTGGTGGTCACCAGTTGACATATTTCTTGTAGTGATACTCCAAACACTGATGTATATAGACGTATTTTAGAGTGTACATTCACTCATTTTGCTCTGTATGTAGTAGCACTCTCCCTCGCCCCTCGACCATCGCCCACGTGGTGGACGTGCAGCAATTCATTCGATCTCATATAGCCAGAATGATATATACTGCACTACCATTATTGCTCGACTTCCCGAAGAGGCGAAGAGCCAATCGCAAGGTTAATATTTTGGAGATGCCAAGCGCAAGGTTATAGGAGAATGACTAGTAGGTGCCACGTCATTTATAAATAATTTTTTTCTTCAGTGGCAGGTACATAATATGATAGGTTCATATGGAGAGAAAAGGAAACCGCTCCACTATATACATAGTCAGGACGGGCCAGCCTACACGGTTGCTTGCTGGGGTTGATCTCTTCACACTCTCTCGCACAAAACGACTGTGGCCACATCTCTAACATCCCGGCGGATCACGTCCTCTTAGGGAAGGGGTGGATGCTTAGTGTAGATGCGGTGGCTGTTGCCGACGGCGAAAACCCACTGTCGGCACGTCCCGATCAGGGGTCCCTGTCATTCTCTCTCACAAAGCCGGTGAGGTTGCCTTCGTCCTTTGCTCACTGCCGCGATGTGGGCAGTTGCCGCCTCCCGTCTTCCTCCTCAAGGTTGAGCTACGTCCCTCAGGCACAACTCCCTTTACATCCGACTTGCACCACTGCTCCAGCTGCCCACATCACTCCCTGTGGATATTTCTCTACTTCTTTGTTCCGCACATACCTGATACCTCTACTGGCTTCTACATACTCTATTTGTGATGAGTTTATGTCTCATCAACTAGTCCCAGTAATCTTATTCTAATCACGCTTCTTCAATTTCTTTGCCACAGGGATGCTCATCTCGATTTTGGTGAAACTGCACAAAATGATTCGATGGTCAAAAGGTTGCAAACTTCATTTATTAGGAAGCTCGAACGTTGCCAGCAAATTGAAGCCTGGTCAGGGTTCACGGTTCAAGGGCTAGGGACTGCATGGATCATTTTTTTCTTTACCTTCCTCTGTTCCAAAACAAGTGTCAACTTTAGTAGTAGTACAACTTTGTACTAAAGTTTGCACAAAGTTGAGACACTTATTTTGGAACGGAGGGAGTACATATTTGCTATGATCTGTCAATCATTAAGATGCAATAGCATGCATGTTAGTCTCCTTTGTATTTGATGAAATGTTGCAACGGGCAACCTTGGATGCAAGATACATGTAACAGGAGCTGGAAGCTTCATAGCATTGTACAAATTTATCTCGCTGATAAATTACAGTACATACTAGTACTATACTAGTACTTCCTCCGTTCCTAAATATAAGTCTTTGTAGAGATTTCACCATGAACCACATGCGGATGTATATAGATGCATTTTAAGTGTAGATTCATTCATTTTGTTCCGTATGTAGTTCACCTAGTGGAATCTCTACAAAGACTTATCTACTAGTAATAGCTAGCCCCCACTACTAGGAATTCTCTATCCTCTCCTTGAGCCACATCATCAAAATTGATGTAGCCGTTAGATGAAGTAAATCAGTCATAATAGCCGTCTGATCTAGACGTTGAGAGGCTCCGCACTAAGCCACATGCAAGCATGCAGAAATACAGTGGCACATGCATGTGAGGGGGTTTTTAAATCACATCAACATGTCTGCATGCAAGCATGCACCAGTAGCATGCATGTAAGTGAGCTATGTGAAGAGTTAGGTCTCGCACGGTGATAGTGTGAGGTGGGCCATGTAATCACTGAGCCTGCGTGTTTGCACTGCTCTTGCACTCCTCCGCTATAAGAATGGAGAAAATTGTAATCTACTACCTCCTTTCGCCGAAAGCGTGGGACATCCAGCAGTCCTACCACATCAGTAATAAAGACCAATGAGCCGTCAAATCACATAGACCCAGCAGTAAGTTGGACGGACGAAGCAACCATCACTCTTGCGCCAGTGAGAGGCCGCGTCCGCTCTGCCCGGGCATGAATGCGGCACCGATTCTTTGGACCGATTCTTTGCTCATCAAACTTGAGGTCTCGGGTTCGATAACTACACTTGAGCATAATTTTTGCCAGGAGGATTCTTTGATTGGTCAATTCTAGGGTTTGCATGCTTCACACACTCTCTCCAGTATATATATACACGCCGGAGCCTCAGTGCTTGTAGTTGCTCTCTTCACACTCTCTCGCCCTCTCCTGTTGGAGCCTTAGCGCTTGTAGTTGCTCTCTTCACACTCTCTCGCCCTCTCCAGATCTAAACAAGACTTTGTTGGCCTCTCTCTCCCCTCACTGCTGCTCAAAGAGCCGACGGGATCCGTCCGCCGGGAAGGGAAGGAGGATTAACGATGTCGCCGTCGGCGAGGGAGGGAATCCACTACTGGCGCTGCTGTTCACTTTCCACCTAGCAGCAGCGCGGGAGAGCCTCCGACCCCTTCTTCTTCGCCGCCGTCCCGTCGCCCACGGAACCACGCCCCAAGAACCTTAAGGTATATTTTACTTACTCCACATGCATTGCTCTATCTGCATGTATACCATGAATCTAGGACGTGGTTCAAAGAGGAAAGGAGTGGGGGAAAGTAGTGGGAAAGTTGTATATAACATGAATCTAGGACGTGGTTCAAAGAGGAAATGAAGGGGGAAAGTTGTATAGCATGAATCTAGGACGTGGTTCAAAGAGGAAAGGAATGGGGGAAAGTTGTGGGAAAGTTGTATCGCATAAATCTAGGACGTGGTTCAAAGAGGAAAGGAAGGGGCGAAAGTACTAGTTCAAAAAGGAAAGGAAGGGACAAGGCTGTAGAGTTTGAGTAGGACTAGATTTGCTGCGCTCACATAGGGAAAGGTGTCTAAAGATAACAAAACTGGGACCAACACAAATATGCTCCTTGGTTGTTTGTTCTTTGTTGCAACAGACTGTGCATGACCACAGTACATCGGTAGATGCACATGGTGCTGGTGCATCCACTGTCCCGTGCAACTCATTAGCTGTTGTTAATCTAAGGCCCTGTTTGGTTAAAAACTCCCTAGTCCCTACTTGCTTGGTTCCAGGGACTAAACATGGACTAGAGGTTATTAAATGACATGCTAAAAGACCATGTTACCCCTAGTAATGAACTAATAGAAACAAGGTGCGATGCGTGGCAGGGGCAACTGTTGGAAAAAGTCCCAAAAAGACTCCCTCGGGTTCTTCTTTCTTTAGTCCCAAATGCCCACTTTTAGTCCCTAAAAGTCCCTCCTGTTTGGTTTAGATGTGACTGACACAGAGTTTTTTTAGTCCCTACACCAAAATGTCCCTGTAAACAAACACCCTCTAATAATGCCGCTGGAATATTGATGCAATGCCACAGTTGCAAATTACATGTTTAACGAATTTTATTGTTAATATAATCTCTATGTTAATATTAATCAATGCCACCATTTGAGAAATGCTACTGTCTTGCTTTCTTTGCCATTTAGATAAGGTAGATGCTTCTTTCTGTTGGCTTCTCACTAGTAGAAAAGGGGCCAATGGTCCAGGCCGGTCCAGCCCATTAGTCCCGGTTCAATCCAGAACCGGGACCAATGGGGGCATTGGACCCAGTTCGTGAGCCCCAGGGGCTGGCCGGGCCACGTGGGCCATTGGTCCCGGTTCGTCTGGACCTATTGGTCCCGGTTGGTGGGACGAACCAGGAACAATGGCCCTCGCTCCTGGCCCACCACCATTGGTCCCGGTTGGTGGCCTGAACCGGGACCAAAGGACGACCATTAGTCCCGGTCCATTCCACCAACCGGGACTAAAGGGTTGGTCCTCGTTGTGGCCAAAGTTTAGTCCCACCTCGCCAACCGGAGGGGAATCAGACCGGTTTATAAGCCCCTCCCTCTCTGCCTTATTGAGCTCCTCTGAAAATGAAAATAGATGCCCTTATATAGGGAATTTAGGCTAAATTCATACGAATTTCTCTTGAAATTTGTTATGAATTTAATTTGAATTTCCTCTATAAGCGCATCTACGCTCATTTCTGAGTAGCTTTTTATATAGTTTTTTTCCTTTCTGCTATATTTATTTTTTCTTTTTATTTCTGAGTTGTAATAAGTCATTAAAAATAAGCATCTATGCTCATTTTTTAGTAAAGTTAATCATAACTATCTGTGTCATCCACCGTTACTGACCACTAAATGTTTCCTTTGCACCTCTGTGTAAACAGGGTTATCTACTTCACCTCGTTGCCATTGTGACCTTTTGTTGCACTGCACAAAACACTTTTGTTTTAAGAGTGTTTTGTGCAGTTCAACCAAAATGTCACACCGACAATTTTGCTTGATTGCTTGATCTTAGTGGAACTGCACAAGAGGAGATCTTACTTCCTATCCGTTAAGGCGAATTTGGTTCAGATCTTCTTCTTGTGAGTTGTTCGAATTCCGCATCATGAGAGGTCAGTACTAGCCTTCTTTCACATGATTCTGCAGTGTGCTTTCATATGTTGTGCTACTTGTATGATAATGTTGCTTGATTTTAGTGAACTGCACAAATGGAGACAAGACTTCCAATCTGTATGTGCACCGTAATATCCCATTGAGGTAAGATAAGGATATTTCACAACTGCTGGCCTGTATTTTGCCACTTTCATCAGAAAATTAAGTTTAGTACTATACTTGTGCTCCCTAATTGACATGCCAAATCTTACATTGAAGGTGAAGCTTGTCTATTATTGAACCAAGTGATGAAGGGGAAGAACAAGCGTAAGAAAAACAAAAATCAACTCCCGGTGCTGTAATGAAGCACTGGAACTGTGATGACACAAGTAATGATATAGTTTTGCATCTTAATTTATTGCTGTGGCTAGAACGAGCAATTGTTTTGCCACTGATTTGATGCCATACGTAATTATCTCTACTTGTGCAAACAGGGATCTTCTTTGAAGATACCATATATTTTAGTGGAACTGCACAAGAAGATGTTGGAAACATAAAAATAATCGAGGATTATATAGTAAGCATGGCCACCCCTGTAGATAGCAACAGATGGTTCCGGAGAAGTGCTTCATCTGTATGCTCTACACAATCAGCCTCTTGACAAATGTTGGTACTCGCCCACTGATTTCATCCATATGATTGAGCTTTGTCATCTCTATTGGTGTTGTGCTACTGTTTAGATACTGTCATGAAAAGTGGTATTGTCCTTGAGAAGTGCTTCATCTATGTTGTTTTAAATATTTCCTTTCCTTTTTTGAGCAAACATGGATGCTAGCATTTAGTAGTCCTCTTGTCTTTGCACAACAGGATCATCTTACTCTAAAGAAGAATATGGAGTACGTGAAGTGACTAGTACCGATTATGCCAGGATGAAGAAGCCTTGTCTATCTTCTCATCAGAAGGAGCAGCTAGAGGATGGTTATATTACTCCCCACAAGACCAAACTAACTTCAGCTTAGAAGGACTGACAAATCTCCATTTTTTTGCTGTGATGCGCGAGTACAATGTTGTACTAGGACTCTTTCTAGTGAGTTCCATTTTTCTAAAAGTGTGCTCTACATGGACCATGTATGTGCCTGTTGAAACTGTCAATTCAAAGTACAGTTTGCTTTATACTAATCACTTTTTTGTATTTGTGCAAACAGGGGTGCTCAGCTTGATTTCAATGGGAACTGCATAAAATGTTCATGAATACATCGAATCATTCATTTCCACCACAAGAAAGGAGGTGCCCATAAGTTCAAGGCGTTGCAACATATAAGGGCAAAATCATACAAGCTACGCGCGAATTTGGTTGATTTTGGTGGAACTGCACAAAAAGAACAACTAGTTTATTTAGCACGAGGTGCCATTTCAATGCCCGAACTGATGGCAAACCCTGCCCATTCCACAATCGTAGGCATTTGATATTTTGGAATGGGACAACCTTTTCAAATTTTGCTCATTGATTTTAGCAAGATATGCGTTTGATATTTTCGAATGGGACGCCCTTTGCTGTCAACAGCGTCGATCATTTTTTTCTTTATTCTTTAGTTTTGAAGTAAATATTGCCTCTGACATGTGAGTCGCTAAGATGCATAATCGTTGATTATTTTGAATGTTCTCTATGAATTGTCATGCCTGTGTGTTTGATTGCAATGTAGAGAAATGCTAAAAAGCTGCTCAAACTTTTTGTACTCCTTTTGTTCCTTTTTACTTCGCACGTTGTGAAAGTGCATACTTTTTTGTATAAGATTGGTCAAAGTAGAGATACTTTGACTGCAGACAAAACTTGTATGCAGACTAGAAAGGACCGGAGGGAGTACATGTGAAACTGCTGCAAACATGGTGATGACCCTGGGAATAATGCTAGTACGTATTGTTTTGCATGTTCATCCAATGCCAGTAATACAGGAATTCGAACTAATCGAAATAAATTCATTCATACACGGTAGGATTTCATATAAACATGCCAGATTTCATTACATTTCATACATTCTTCAACTAAGAAGGGGTGTTTGTGGCCTCATGCATCTGCCAGATGCAGAGGCGGGGGGTTATCCTCCTTTTCTAAAAAAAACTAAAAAGGGCTGCGCTGGAGGTATAATTAATTAACGGAAGCTACCCACCGTGTGTCCCGCTGAGCCGAACAGAAGCTTCAGTGACTTAATTGCAGGTGCAGTTGCATAACTGACATGTGGCCTGTTGGGCCCATGCGTCAGTCAGCCAACTGCACCAGCAGTTAAGTAGAAGCAGCGTTCTTCTCCAGCACAGCTCTCTAACTCCACGTCGCCGCCAAGAAGCTAACCGGCTGTCAATGGTCAACCTGCCTAGCTTGGCTTCAACCGGAGGGTAGCAGCGGTAGCCTTACTTGGACCCGAGCGGCGGTGACCTACCGTGTTCTACTCTTCCTCGTTTTCTATGTGGCGCAGCCTTGTTGGCAGTGGGGCAGGGCCTCGTCAGAGCTGGCGATGTCTTCTATCTCGTTGCCAGCGGAGCGGTGGAAATCCTCCCCCATGTTGCCGACAGGGTGGGGCCTCGGCTGAGCCGGCGATGTCCTCTTACTCGTTGTTGGCGGGGCAGTGCCTCGGCGGAGCCGGCGGTGTCCTCTGCCTTGTTGTTGGCGCCGCGGGGCCTCGGCGGAGCTGGCGGTGTCCTCTGCCTCGTTGTTGGCACCGCGGGGCCTTGGCGGAGCAGGGCATCGTCGACTCCAGTGGAGAGGGGACTTGTCGGAGCCGGCATTGTCCTGTGCCTCGTCCTCGGTCTCGCCAAACAGCGCCTCACCCACTTCATCGCCCTCTTTGCTAGCCTCTTTGTAGGCGTCCGCAGCCTCCGCCACCCACATGCGGTACCGCCACCGCTCGAGGCGGCCCTTGTGGGCGGAGCGGTACGAGTCGAGGAGCACCTCCTACTCCACCCGCTCCGCGACGATCTGCTCCTCCGCCTGCAGGTGCTCCTGGAGGAGATGGTGGTTGGAGGCAGCGTCGTCCTGCGCCTCCCGGAACTGTTCCTCACGCATCTTACTCACCCTGTCTGTCGTGGAATTGTCACGGCAGATGTCCTCTTGCAAGGACTTAGTTGTGGAGCCATCGCAACTAGGAAGCTTAAAGGGGTTATCGGAACAAAGGACACGAGAGATTTATACTAGTTCGGCCCCTTACGGTGAAGGTAAGGCCTACGTCTAGTTGAGTTGGTATTGCTTGATGTTTCGATGACCAGGGAGCGAGATACGCTATGCTCGGTTCTCGATGAGTTGTTTTCTTGCCCTAAACCGCCAGCGGGTCGTCCCCTTATATACACGGGTGGACGCCCTGCGGCCTACAGAGTCTTGGCCGGCTCATAGACAGTGTTCGGCTCGGTGACTAGTTAATTCTACCTTATGTTACAAGTCATGTCATCATGGCGGTTTACCACTATGGGCCTTAAGCCGCCTGCGGGCCTTAGACCCTTTATTGAACCGCCATCTTCATGCTTGGTCTTGGGCTTCTTTTTGGTGAGTCTTCTTTGCGTAACCTAGCCCCTCCTGGTGGCTTACACAAATAGTTATATCCCCAACATTAGGCCCCAGATTGATTTGAACTGGTTCATGTCAATCTTACAATACCTTAAGAAATGGACCTTCAGCCTTCTGCCTGTGCAAAGGTTTTTAACCCGCCATGACGTCCTCTTCTGGATCCGTGTTACCCCGCCGTGACATCATCTTTACTTAAATTTATATTTTACTCCGCCATATCCTCCAACGGATCTTTGCTTTTATTAACCGTTCCGAAAACCGAGGCGTCGGGGCCATTGGATAATGATGTTGAGTCTCCTCGTTTCTCGCGCCGTCTCAGTCGGTCTTCCCTTATAAATAGGCATGACCTAGGTCTTCCATTCTCCCCCTTCGTTCGTCTTCTTCCTCTCGCTGTCTCTCTGCTGCTTAGAGCTTCGCCTCCACTGCCGCCACAGATCTCCTCGTCTTCACCAACTCAGGCCGCTGCATCAACCTGACTCGACCAGAAAAACGCGACGGACCTCCGCAACAACTCCGCATAAGTTTCTTCCTCCCTGTTCCTCAGACCTGCATTAAGATTTTCGAGTTTGTCGGTGTTCGTCGCCATCCGTTACAAACCCTTGATAGACCACCTCCGACGCCTCTTTCTGATCTTAAGACAGTATAAAATCACTGCGGTAGCTGTTTCGCACTCATTTCGAATGCAAATAGATCCCTTTTGGCTTGCAGATAGGCCTCCTTCAAGTTTATGAACTCATCTGCACTGGTTTCTAGGTTTAGAAATATTTCCTTTTCTGCACACCTATTTGATCCAAATTAATCTCTGCCAGTTGTGAAACTTGTTTGTGCGACACTTAGGCAAAAATCTGTTTCTGTTAGGCCCATTTAACTCTAGCGGCTCTCATTGCCGGCTTAAAATAGACAATGTTAATCTACAGCCTTGCCAGTTCCTGGCGGCTTAAAATAACTTAACTGTTACTCATTCCCATAGCGGCTTAGACAGCCAGATATAATTAGCCATATGTCATTAGGCCCCGTCTTAAGCCACCATTTTGAATAGACTTAAAAATACTTTCCTTCAGGGTTAAAATTGAACCGGAGCTTCTTATTTTGTCATAGGCTTCCACTTACGTCATGGCACCTAAGGCAACCAAGGCTCCCGTGACCTGTAATTGTGTCCAATCCACTATCACAAAAAGCAAATTGTCCGAATTTGTGAAGTCTAGCCATCTGCCCAAGAAGGAGGTCATGTTTTATCGTGCCCCTCATCCGTCCGAGGAGAAACGTCAGCCCAAGGAAGGGGAGGTGATAGTTTTTACGGATCATATGAGCCGGGGATTTGCTCCACCTGGTGCAAAAATCTTCAGGGATGTTTTGCATTTCTTTGACCTCAGACCTCAAGACATTGGACCCAATTCCGTGTCAAATATCTGCAACTTCCAAGTTTTCTGCGAAGTGTACCTGGGAGAAGAGCCCAATCTAGTTTTGTTCAGAGAGCTATCTATTTAAACCGGCAGAATGAACGTGCCAACGGGCCTAGTCTAGAACTCGGTGACATCTCAATTCAGCGGCGGAGAGACTGCCTCGTTCCTTATGCCGAACTGCCCAGCCACCCAAAGGACTAGAACCAGACATGGTTTTATTGCCAGGACACTTCTCTGGCTTTTGAGAACCCTCTGCCCGGCTTCCATGCTCTACGCCTTGAATCAAATCACCCGCCGCCGGATAAGCTAACCGTTGTTGAACGTCTATCACTTGCCCCTACCATCAAGAAGATCAAAGCCCTCTTAGGTAATGGCTTGAACGGTATTGATTTGCTGCGAGTCTGGATCTCCTGGCGGGTGATCCCATTAAGACACCGCCCCGGCTTAATGTGCTCTTACACTGGCGAAAAGGATGACCCGCTGCGCCACAGTCCTGATGACTTACCAGATGATATGATTGAAGTTACGACCCAGACCTTGTTGAAAGAAGGCACGATGACTAGTAATGCCTTTGGCTTACTTCCCTTCTGCAAGAAGAACCTGGCCCCCGCAGTAAGTCATCAACCTCAATGGATACTCTTTACTATGTTACACCTTGCTTTTACTCATAACCCCTTATCATTTTTTACAGGTCGATGACAACTTCTGGAAGGTCAAGTATGACCATGAGGCGGCCAAACAAGCCAGAGCGGCAAAAGAGCCGAAAGGAAAGCCGCCAAGACTGGAACTTCGAAGAAGAGGAAGCCAAGCGCTTCAGATATGTTTAAACTTGATGATACTGATGACGATGAAGAAGAGGTAACTTCTAACTCCCTTGACTCTTTATCATCACCTTACTGACATTAAATCTTTCCAGGAAGACACGGGGAACAGCCGAGCCGTCGAGGAAGAGGTAACTATAATCTCCTTCGACTCTGAGCCCCTGCCGCGTTAGAAAATTCGAAGAGTAACCCGGAAAGTAAGATTTTCACATCCTTTGGCTTACCAAGATCCTCAATTGCTTTTGAAGCAACAACAATTTGAAAGCCGGAGGCAGACCCAGACCAGCAAGGATGTAGAGCTCTCCTCCGGCTTACCTAACGTAATAAGGAAGCGTCGGACTAAGGTTATTTCCAATTTACGTTCTGTTTTACCTTTGGCGGGTTTAATTCGTCAACCTCTCAATAAATCTGACTCCAATTATCAGGATACCTCTCCTTCCTCCGGTGAGTGTATGCAATCTAACATGCCGGCTTTTAAAACTGCCCCCGGGTGATGTAATTTTGTTTACCTTACCCATGCTTTTGTACTCATCCTTCTGCCTTTGTCCACAGCGTGCAAGTGAAACCCAGTAAGAGGGCAAAAAAGAGTAAGCCGTCCCAAGACCCGATCGCGACTGAACCGGAGCTTGGTACGGCTGCTCCTGACAGTTCTACCCATCAGCCGCCGCCTGATCCAGCCTATGACATTCCAGCACCAACCTCTGATCCACCCGCCGAAGATATTCTCAACAACTCTGATAACCCGGAAGCTCCTATCCCGGCCAAGACAATTGATCCGGAAGTTGAGATTCTAAAGACTCAGTTTGTTGAGCCAGGGCGGCCCACTGTCCTTGCCAGTGCTCTGCTAAGGAGGAGCTTCTGGAACGTCGAAAGGCCAAGCTATACATTGCTGACTATACTCATTTAAGCATTGGAGATATAGTCTCTGGCTATCTCAATCAAGTACATAGCAGCCGTGACCTGGAAATTGACATGGTGAAGCAAATACAGCAAAAATATGAGGTATGACTTATGCTACTTTTCTAAATCATACTTACTATATCAGCCCCCAAGTCTATTGCTTATGAATAAATATGTTGTAGACTTAGAAAACTGCTTAGCACTGCGATACACATTAGCCCCCAAGTGTCAAGTATCTTTGCTTGCAAAGTGCCTGGGACTTAATTTCCATGAACCAGTGTTTGTAAGTTAAAGTTCTTCAGCATACATTAGCCCCCAAATGTCAAGTATCTTTGCTTGCAAAGTTCTTGGGACTTAATGTTATCTTACCATGATTCTGACTAATCCGGCATCATTGCAGGCCACCATAAGTCAATTTGAGTCGGAGATTGCTGACCGAAGAGTCGCTTGGCAGCTCAAGAACTTGAAATTCAAAAGGCCAACTCCAAATTTGAATTTAGCGTCTCTGAACAAGAGAAGTTGAAGAAGAATTTTTAGGCGGAGAAGAAAATCTGGGCTGATGAAAAGGCTTCCCTGGTGACCCGGGCCGAGACGGCAGAGGCATTGCTTGCAGAAGCAATAGCGGAGCTGTCCGTCTTAAAGCGCCAGATATCTCAAATGGTCTCAGCAATCTTTGGTAAGTTACTCATATAAACTTTAAATTTGCAAACCTCCTTTCAATGATTACTTCAATTGTCACCTCCGGCTCACCTTATGTTTAATAATGCAGGACCTAGGAGCACAAACCTCAAGCAGAACATGTTGATCAAGCTGAAGGCAGTTTATACTCTGGTGGAACAGCTCTACACCAGGTCACAACATGCTTTGGCCGTTGTAGCTTTATCAAATGACGTTCCTCACCTCCTGCAAGACGTGCTGAAGCGGCTTTCTTTACTACCTCAACGGGTCCAAGATCTAAGGCGGGCGTCCGCAAGAGCCGGGGCCATAGCCGCGTTGAGCCAGGCGAAAGCATGGATTCCATAACTAGACCCGGCCGACCTCGCTCTTGGATACCCAAGTCTGAGAGAGGATGGGACCGTATTTGACGAACAGGAGTTCACTGCCTGCGTCAAAGATATACACCCCGTGGCTACCCTTATTGGGAACGATACTGATCTTACCAAGTATTAGCCGGGCTATGATAGTGAGAACCGGAGAATTCCAACACCTCACTATGATGAAGTCAACCTGATCCCTCCAACTGGTAAGCATACCTTTGCCCCTGAAGTGGACCCAGCCGGTTTTATAGATGATGAAGCTGAGTTTGAAGCCTTGAGTGGCATTGACTAGGCCTCGTCAACCTTCCAGGACAGGGCAGCCGATGGAGAAGCGGAGAAGGATAACCCAGAATCTTCAAGCCCACCAAAGGAGTGAACCGCCATGCGTTTATGACTTTGCAAAAACAATGCTTCATTATTCAGACTCGGGGAGTCTTGTAATAGGGTAGAAAAACCTCCCAATTTTTGTCATGCCTTCGCGCATGTTTATGGCGCTTAATACTTTCGTAAGCCGCCATCACTATATACTTCCAGCTTATGTTGATCTTTTATTTCCTTGACGTTAAAAATTTTGCTTGTCTTACCCTACATATAAATCAAGAAAAAATTTCCTTGGTGATTTATCGCATCAGGGGTCACATAAGGTATTGATAACCCGGAGTGTGAACCAAAACATCATATAAAGGCCGGTTTATGATTATATTTGTTAAACATAATCACAATAGCATACCTGCAATCCTTTTGGTAATCTCGCTGGTTTATGTGACCTAAATCATGAGGGTAATTTTAACTCCTGAAAGTTGGCACATATGATGTTCATTTGGCCCTTAACAACTAAAGTGTCCGATGTTAAACCGGTGGAACGTGAACCCCATAGTACTTTCGAGAAAGGCCTCATGATAGTCGAACATTTACACTTACAAAGTATGATGAATAATAAACAATATTTAAAAGGCCTCTGATTCGAATACAATCAGTAAACCGTTCCAAAGGGGTTAAATATTCGAATACGATCATATAGCCCCCAGTGGCTTTGGCGATGCCGATCAAGTGGGTATCGACAGCTATGTTCTCTTTGGTTCGAATACGACCTATGTTTGAACAGGAAGCCCCCAAGTGACCATAAGAGTTGTTTAATGACACTGATTCGAATACAATCCACGTCAGACCCAAAGGGGTTAAGCTATGATTCAAATATGATCAAGAAGCCCCCAAGTGGGTTTGGTAGTATGCCGATCAGATGGGTATCGACAACTATGTTCTCTTTAGTTCGAATACGACCTATGTTTGAACAGGAAGCCCCCAAGTGATCATGGCTAGATACAGATATGACCATAAGCTAGACCAAAGGGAAAGCCGAATTCATATATGATCCGCTCCCTGTTGGCTGTTTTCCACCACCTGATAAAGAAGACATATAAACTTTTGAGGGTGAAAAGGACAGAGGTCCTGCTTTATTGCTTTATATAATATATACATCGTCAAAATATATACATCTTGAGAGCCGGTGGCTCAAGTATAGTAAGGCCGAAGATGGGCAATATTCCACGCCCGGCGGGTCTCCTCCTCCGACTTACATGAGTCTTTGTGCTCTCGAACATCGATAAGGTAGTATGACCCGTTATTCAGATTCTTGCTGACCACAAAGGGTCCTTCCCAAGGAGGGGATAGCTTGTGCATATCAGACTGATCCTGGATGAGCCGGAGCACTAAGTCGCCTTCCTGAAAGGTTCTGCTTCTAACCCGGCGGCTGTGATAGCGGTGCAGGTCTTGCTGGTAAATAGCCGAGCGGGCTATTGCCAAGTCTCGCTCCTCATCCAACAAGTCAAGTGCAGTCTAACGAGCATTTTCGTTATCAGCCTCAACGTAAGCCGCCACGCGGGGTGAATCGTGCCAGATGTCACTTGGCAGGACTGCCTCTGCTCCATACACCATGAAGAAAGGTGTGTAACCTGTAGATCTGTTAGGCGTAGTGTTGATGCTCCACAGTACAAAGGGTAACTCCTCCACCCAACAACCTGGTGTCTGCTGTAAGGGGGCAAAGAGCCAGGGCTTGATACCCTTCAGGATCTCCTGATTAGATCTTTCTGCTTGACCATTGGATTGAGGATGAGCAACAGCCGAAACATCAAGCCGGATATGTTCTCGTTGACAGAACTCTTCCATGGAACCCTTGGAGAGATTAGTGCCATTATCAGTTATGATGCTGTGTGGAAAACCAAAACGAAAAATCACCTTTTTCATGAACTGAACCTCCATGGCTGCATCACACTTACTAACCGGCTCTGCCTCAATCCACTTTCTAAACTTATCCACTACCACCAGGAGGTGTGTCTTTTTATCCTTAGACCTCTTGAAAGGTCCAACCATGTCAAGCCCCCAGACTGCAAATGGCCAGGTAATTGGAATCATCCTCAACTCTTGAGCCGGCACATGAGCTCGTCGTGAGAATTTTTGACATCCATCACATTTTCTGACTAGATCCTCCGCATCAGCATGAGCCGTCAGCCAATAGAAACCATGACGGAAAGCCTTGGCTACAAGAGATTTTGAGCCGACATGATGACCACAATCTCCTTCATGGATCTCACGGAGTATCTCCTGACCCTCCGCAGGCGACACACAACGCTGAAACGCCCCAGTGACAATGCGGTGATGTAACTCGTCGTGAACAATCATCATAGACTTGGGCCACCTGATGATTTGTCTCGCCAAGGTCTCATCCTCAGGCAACTCTCCCCGGGTCATATAGGCCAAATATGGCACTGTCCAATCCGGGGTGACGTGAAGAGTTGCCACCAGTTGTGCCTCTGGGTCTGGCACTGCTAGTTCTTCCTCTGTAGGTACCTTGACAGAAGGATTCTGCAAAACGTCGAGAAAGGTGTTAGGCGGCACCGGCTTACGCTGAGATCCCAACCGGCTTAAAGCATCAGCCGCCTCATTCTTCCTTCAATCAATGTGCTCCACTTGATAACCTTTGAAGTGCCCAGCCACAGCATCTACTTCACAACGGTAAGCCGCCATAAGGGGATCCTTGGAGTCCCACTTGCCTGACACCTGTTGAGCCACGAGATCTGAATCGCCCAAGCACCTTACCCGACTCAAATTCATCTCTTTGGCCATCCGGAGACCATGGAGTAAGGCCTCATACTCAGCTGCATTGTTAGTACAAGGAAACATAAGCCAGAGCACATAACAAAATTTGTCATCTCGAGGGGAAGTTAAAACAACTCCAGCCCCCGAGCCTTGTAACTGCTTGGACCCATCAAAGTGAATAGTCCAATATGTGTTATCTGGCTTCTCCTCAGGTGCCTGCAATTCTGTCCAATCATTGATAAAGTCCACCAAGGCTTGAGACTTAATAGCAGTGTGTGGCATATACTTCAAACCATGAGGCCCAAGCTCAATAGCCCACTTGGCAACTCGTCCTGTGGCTTCCCTGTTCTGGATGATGTCTCCCAAGGGGGCAGAACTTACCATAGTTATAGGATGACTTTGGAAGTACTGCTTCAACTTCCGGCTTGCCATAAATACTCTGTAAACAAGTTTTTCCCAATGTGGATATCTTTGTTTAGACTCAATGAGCACCTCACTTATGTAGTAAACCGGTCATTGAACTGGATGCTCCTTACCAACCTCCTTATGCTCCACCATGATGGCAACACTGACGGATCGTGAATTAGCAGCCACATATACCAGCAACGGCTCTTTATCAATGGGAGCCACAAGGACCGGTGGCTCAGACAACTATCTCTTTAAATCTTCAAAAGCAGTATCAGCAGCATCACTCCACACAAAAGTGTCTATCAACGGTGGGCGCCAACTGTCGTGGAATTGTCACGGCAGATGTCCTCTTGCAAGGACTTAGTTGTGGAGCCATCACAACTAGGAAGCTTAAAGGGGTTATCGGGACAAAGGACACGAGAGATTTATACTAGTTCGGCCCCTTACGATGAAGGTAAGGCCTACGTCTAGTTGAGTTGGTATTGCTTGATGTTTCGATGACCAGGGAGCAAGATACGCTATGCCCAGTTCTCGATGAGTTGTTTTCTTCATCATCTGATACAGCGGTAGGGCCTTCTCACCTAACCGGCTTATGAACTGGCTTAAAGCAGCAACACGACCCGCCAGCCGCTGAGCATCATTGATGCACGCCGGTTTAGTCAGAGAGGTAATTGCCTTGATCTTCTCCGGATTAGCTTCAATGCCTCTATTTGAGACCAGAAAACCCAAGAGCTTGCCTGTAGGTACACCAAATACACACTTGGCCGGGTTAAGCATCATCTTATAAACCCGGAGATTATCAAAGGTCTCTTTCAAATCGAATATCAAGGTTTCCTTCTCTCTGGACTTCACCATGATGTCATCCAGATAATCGTGAACATTGCGCCCAATTTGATCGTGGAGACAGTTCTGTGCACATCGCTGATAAGTCGCCTGAGCACTCTTGAGCCCAAATGGCATAGACACATAACAGAAGGCTCCAAACAGAGTGATGAATGTTGTCTTCTCCTGGTCCTTAACTGCCATTTTGATCTGATGATAGCCAGAGTAAGCATCCAAAAAGCTCAATCGCTTGCAACCTGCCGTAGCATCAATGATTTGATCAATACGGGGGAGGGCAAAGGGATCAGCCGGACAAGCCTTATTTAAGTCCGTGTAATCCACACACATCCGCCAGGTGCCGTTCTTCTTGAGCATGAGCACCGGGTTAGCCAACCAATCTGGGTGAAAAACTTCAACAATAAACCCAGCCGCTATGAGCCGGGCGACTTCCTCTCCAATAGCTTTCCGTCTCTCTTTGTTGAACCGTCGAAGAAACTGCCTGACCGGCTTATACTTCAGATCAATATTGAGAGTGTGCTCAGCAAGTTCTCTCGGTATACCCGGCATGTCAGAAGGTTTCCATGCGATGATGTCCCGGTTCTCACGGATGAACTCGATGAGCGTGCTTTCCTATTTAGGATCCAAATTGGCACTGATATTGAACTGCTTAGATGAATCACCTGGGTTGAAATCAACAAGCTTGGTTTCAACAGCCGACTTAAACTTCATTGTCGGATCATGCTCGGTGGTTGGCTTCTTTAAAGAGGTCATATTCGTTGGGTCAACATTGTCTTGATAAAACTTCAGCTCCTCTGCTGCACAAACAGACTCAGCATGAGCCGCGTCGCCCTCCTCACATTCCAGGGCTACCTTTCGACTTCCATGCACGGTGATGGTGCCCTTGTGACCTGGCATCTTAAGCTGCAGATAAACATAACACGGCCGTGCCATGAATTTGGCATAAGCCGGCCGTCCAAACAGAGCATGATATGGACTCTTGATTTTGACCACCTCAAAGGTTAATTTCTCAGCTCTAGAATCATACTCATCTCCAAAGGCCACTTCCAGTTCAATCTTGCCAACTGGGTAAGCCGACTTACCAGGAACCACTCCATGAAAAACAGTGTTGGACGTCTTCAAATTCTTATCAGTTAACCCCATGCGTCGAAAGGTCTCATAATAGAGGATATTGATGCTGCTACCCCCCTCCATGAGTACCTTAGTGAATTTATATCCACCGACCTGAGGCGCTACCACCAAGGCTAACTGACCCGGATTATCAACCCGGAGGGGGTGATCTTCCCTGCTCCATATAATGGGCTGTTCTGACCACCTCAAATAACGGGAACCGCCGGCTCAACAAAATTCACAGCCCTCTGATGAACCTTCTGGTCACGTTTGCACAAGCTAGTGGTGAACACGTGATACTGCCCACTATTCAGCTGCTTCGGATGGCTTTGATAACCCGACTGCTGCTGTTGTTGTTCCCCTTGACCACACTACTGTTGATTATAGCCACCTTGGTGTCCCTGAAAACCGGAACTTGAACCGCCGCCCGGGCCATGAAAGCCGCCAGCTCTTGATCCGCCCCCGACCCATGATTGCCATCAAACGTGTTGGAATTCTTAAAAGCCTTCATGATCGTGCAATCCTTCCATAAGTGGGTGGCGGGTCGTTCCCGGGTGCCGTGTCTCGGGTAGGGCTCATTGAGTAGCTGCTCAAGAGATGGGCCTGACCCGCCAGATCGAGGGGGCGGTTTGCCCTTACGTCTCTGATTGTTACCCTATGCATTGGCGTTGGCTACAAACTCCGGGTTACCTTCCGCCTTACGCTTATTGCCTCCTTGATTTATCGGGTTATGCTGCTGACCCTTTCAATTGCCGTTCTTATTTCCCTTCTATATCTTTTCATCATCAGACGCGGGATCCTTGGTACTATCAGAATCAGCATATTTGACTAAAGCTGCCATCAGCGTACATATATCGTTGCAATCATGCTTAAGGCGCCCTAGTTTTTGTCTCAGCAGCTCAAAGTGGCAGTTCTTCTCCAACATGAGGACTGCAGAGCCGGCATCCATCTTGTCAGACGAATGTACTATCTCCTTGACCCGGCATACCCAATGAGTCGTGGATTCACCCTCCTCCTGCTTACAATTTGTCAAGTCCACAATCGACATAGATTGCTTGCAAGTGTCCTTGAAGTTCTGGATGAAACGGGCCTTTAGCTCTGCCCATGAACCAATGGAATTGGGTGGCAAGCCCTTTAACCAAGACCGGGCCGTTCCATCTAACATCATGGTGAAGTACTTAGCCATTGCTGCGTCGCTGACCTCCAACAGCTCCATGGCCGTTTCATAACTTTCGATCCACACTCCGGGCTGTAAGTCGGCCATGTAATTCGGCACCTTTCGAGGTCCCTTGAATTCCTTGGGTAGGTGTACATTACGCAAAGCCGACACCAAACAAGGAACACCGCCGGTTAGAGTAGCCACTCCCGTCTGAACGGAAGTCACCGGATACTCTGGGAAATCTTGATGAGTCGTCTGTTGAGCCGCTAACTGAGCCGCTCGCTCGTTCTCCTGACGTATTCGGTCTTGTAGCAGGTTATAGCCACCGGGCTGGTTACGGCGCTGGGCGTTGCTTGACAAAGCTTCTGACTCCATGTGCCTGTTGTAACTTGGACTCCGGCTTTGACGAGGCGGTGCTAACCAAGGTGGAGGAGTCGAATGAATCCTATCCCGGCTATAAGAATAAGTCTCTTGTTGAGCCAGGGCCGTCTGGACAAGTTCTCTGATCCTCCGGGTCTCCACCGCTGTCAGATTATCACCGTCCACTGGGAGAGCCGCCAAGCGCGCCGATGCTGCGATTAAGTTCTCCATGGGGTTGGAAAAGTGACCCGGTGGTATCGGCACGTAATAGGGCGGTGCCATGTTCCCATGAGGAGGTGCCATCTCCCGAGGCTGAGCCGGTCCTCCTGTTCCAGCTGTCATAAACTGATTTGCATCTGGCAGGTTACTTGGGCCGGCTCCGGGTGTAGCAAAAAGATTCTGAGGATCATAAATTGGAGGTAAACGGGACTGGGTTTTCTGATGTATCCTCCTCATCACCTCGTTAGATGCATTCAGGCTCATCGTGAGCTGGAAGGCCTCTGACTGTAGCCGTTGTGCCCGTGCATCCAAAGCCGCCCGTTCTGTGGCTAACCTGGTGTCCTCAGCTGCCAAGGCCTCCTTGGCCCGAGCTATTTCATCGCGCACCCGTGCCACCTCCGCGTCATGCTCATCTTGATTTGCAGGAATAACCGTGGCGGTTAACAGGGTCGTAAGCTTATCCATGAGATCTATCAGCACCTCAGCCGGCGGGTGCACAAGGCCTCCAGCCCCGGCTGCTCCTGACCCGGACGTTATTGCTGCGGTGTTGTAGAGTTTTGGTCGGGTTGAGTCCCAGCCATGAAGACTCCTGCCCATCTTGGCGGCTCATAGGGGTCCGGAATACTGGGGCCATCGGAATAGCCCCCAAGCACGCCGTCTTGCACTTGGTACAGCGAATCTGTTGAACCAGCGGTCAAATCACCGTCAGAGAGGACGGCCGCCTATCCACCATCTTCAGATCCTTCAGGAAGTTCCTCTTTGTGGATGCAGCCCATGAAGGCACGCTTCATGATGGGTTGAACTCGGGCAGGTCTCGCACGCTGAGCCGTCTCGACAAGGTCGGTGCAGTTCTCCGGCTTAGGGACCGGCTCACCAATCTGGCCGATGAAGACGTGGATTCCACCGAAGGGGACCCGGTACCCGTACTCAACTGAGCCGGCGTCGGGGCCCTAGCCTTCGTCGTCGATGTAGATCTTGCCGCGATGACTCTTGGTCATCCGGCCCACTGCATATCCCTTGAGCCCTTCGAAGTTGCCCTTCAAGAACTCAAATCCACCGCGCGCTGGCCCCATGGTGGTCGCCAACTATCGTGGAATTGTCGCGGCAGATGACATCTTGCAAGGACTTAGTTGTGGAGCCATCGCAACTAGGAAGCTTAAAGGAGTTATCGGGACAAAGGACACGAGAGATTTTTACTAGTTCGGCCCCTTACGGTGAAGGTAAGGCCTACGTCTAGTTGAGTTGGTATTGCTTGATGTTTCGATGACTAGGGAGAGAGATACACTATGACCGGTTCTCGATGAGTTGTTTTCTTGCCCTAAACCGCCAGCGGGTCGTCCCCTTATATACACGGGTGGACGCCCTGCGGCCTACAGAGTCTCGGCCGGCTCATAGACAGTGTTCGGCTCGGTGACTAGTTAATTCTACCTTATGTTACAAGTCATGTCATCATGGCGGTTTACCACTATGGGCCTTAAGCCACCTGCGGGCCTTAGACCCTTTATTGAACCGCCATCTTCATGCTTGGTCTTGGGCTTCTTTCTGGTGAGTCTTCTTTGCGTAACCTGGCCCCTCCTGGGCGGCTTACACAAATAGTTATATCCCCAACACTATCCATATATTGGGCACGGGCCTCACCGATGGTCATGGTGCAATGCATCGGCGAGGATGGTGCGAAGGAGGGGGTTGGTGTTGGAAATATGCCCTAAAGGCAATAATAAAATAGTTATTATTATATTTCCTTGTTCATGATAATTGTCTATTGTTCATGCTATAATTGTGTTATCCGGAAATCGTAATACATGCGTGAATACATAGACCACAACATGTCCCTAGTGAGCCTCTAGTTAACTAGCTCGTTGATCAATTGATGGTTATGGTTTCCTAACCATGGACACCAGATGTCATTGATGACGGGATCACATCATTGGGAGAATGATGTGATGGACAAGACCCAATCCTAAGCATAGCACAAGATCGTGTAGTTCGTTTTTCTAGAGCTTTTCTAATGTCAAGTATCATTTCCTTAGACCATGAGATCGTGTAACTCCCGGATACCGTAAGAGTGCTTTGGGTGTACCAAACGTCACAACGTAACTGGGTGGCTATAAAGGTATACTACAGGTATCTTCGAAAGTGTCTGTTGGGTTGACACAGATCGAGACGGGGATTTGTCACTCTGTATGACGGAGAGGTATCTCTGGGCCCACTCGGTAATGCATCATCATAATGAGCTCAATGTGACCAAGTAGTTGATCACGGGATTATGCATTACGGTACGAGTAAAGTGACTTGTCGGTAACGAGATTGAACGAGGTATTGGGATACCGACGATCGAATCTCGGGCAAGTAACATACCGATTGACAAAGGGAATTGTATACAGGATTACTTGAATCCTCGACATCGTGGTTCATTCGATGAGATCATCGTGGAACATGTGGGAGCCAACATGGGTATCCAGATCCCACTGTTGATTATTGACCGGAGAGTCGTCTCGTTCATGTCTGCGTGTCTCCCGAACCCGTAGGGTCTACACACTTAAGGTTCGGTGACGCTAGGGTTGTAGAGATATTAGTATGCGGTAACCCAAAAGTTGTTGGGAGTCCCGGATAAGATCCCGAAAGTCACGAGGAGTTACGGAATAGTCCGGAGGTGAAGATTTATATATAGGAAGTCCAGTTTTGGCCACCGGGAAAGTTTCGGGGATCACTTGTATTGTACCGGAACCACCGGAAGGGTCCCGGGGGTCCACCGGGTGGGGCCACCTATCCCAGAGGGCCCCATGGGCTGAAGTGGGAAGGGAACCAGCCCCTGGTGGGCTGGTGCACCCCCCTTGGGCCTCCCCCTGCGCCTAGGGTTGGAAACCCTAGGGGTCGGGGGCGCCCACTTGACTTGGGGGGCAAGTACCCCCCTTGCCCCCCTTGAGATTGGATCTCTAGGGGGCCGACGCCCCCCAGGTCCCCTATATAAAGAGGGGGAGGGAGGGCTGCGCACCCAAGCTCCTGGCGCTGCCCTCTCCCCTCGTAACACCTCTCCCTCTCGCTGAGCTTGGCGAAGCCCTGCCGAGATCACCGCTGCTTCCACCACCACGCCGTCGTGCTGCTGGATCTCCATCAACCTCTCCTTCCCCCTTGCTGGATCAAGAAGGAGGAGACGTCTTCCCCAACCATACGGGTGTTGAACACGGAGGTGCCGTCCGTTCGGCGCTAGGATCATCGGTGATTTGGATCACGACGAGTACAACTCCATCAACCCCATTCTCTTGAACGCTTCTGCTCGCGATCTACAAGGGTATGTAGATGCACTCCTCTCTCTTGTTGCTAGATGACTCCATAGATTGATCTTGATGATGCGTAGAAATTTTTTATTTTCTGCTACGTTCCCCAAAAGTGGCATCATGAGCCAGGTTTATGCGTAGTTTCTATGCATGAGTAGAACACAAGATTGTTGTGGGTGTTGGTTTTGTCAATTTTCTTGCCACTACTAGTCTTATCTTGTTTCGGCAGCATCGTGGGATGAAGCGGCCCGGACCGACCTTACACGTACGCTTACGTGAGACAGGTTCCACCGACTGACATGCACTAGTTGCATAAGGTGGCTAGCGAGTGTCTGTCTCTCCCACTTTAGTCAGATCGGATTCGATGAAAAGGGTCCTTATGAAGGATAAATAGAAATTGGCATATCACGTTGTGGTTTTGGCGTAGGTAAGAAACGTTCTTGCTAGTAACCTATAGCAGCCACGTAAAAACATGCAACAACAATTAGAGGACGTCTAACTTGTTTTTGCAGCATATGCCTTGTGATGTGATATGGCCAAAAGGATGTGATGAATGAAATATATGTGATGTATGAGATTGATCATGTTCTTGTAATAGGAATCACGACTTGCATGTCGATGAGTGTGACAACCGGCAGGAGCCATAGGAGTTGTCTTTATTTTTTGTATGACTTGCGTGTCATTGAATAACGCCATGTAATTACTTTACTATATTGCTAAACATGTTAGCCATAGAAGTAGAAGTAATGGTTGGCGTGACAACTTCATGAAGACACGATGATGGAGATCATGATGATGGAGATCATGGTGTCATGCCGGTGACGATGATGATCATGGTGCCCCGAAGATGGAGATCAAAAGGAGCAAAATGATATTGGCCATATCATGTCACTATTTGATTGCATGTGATGTTTAGCATGTTTTTGCATCTTATTTGCTTAGAACGACGGTAGTAAATAAGATGATCCCTCATAATAATTTCAAGAAACTGTTCCCCCTAACTGTGCGCCGTTGCAGAAGTTCGTTGTCTTGAAGCACCACGTGATGATCGGGTGTGATAGATTTTAACGTTCACATACAACGGGTGTAAGCCAGATTTACACATGCAAAACACTTAGGTTGACTTGACGAGCCTAGCATGTACAGACATGGCCTCGGAACACAAGAGACCGAAAGGTCGAACATGAGTCGTATAGAAGATACGATCAACATGAAGATGTTCATCAATGATGACTAGTCCGTCTCACGTGATGATCGGACACGGCCTAGTTGACTCGGATCATGGATCACTTAGGTGACTAGAGGGATGTCTATCTGAGTGGGATTTCATTATATAATTTGATTAGATGAACTTAATTATCATGAACTTAGTCTAAAATATTTGCAATATGTCTTGTAGATCAAATGGCCCACGCTAATGTTGCCCTCAACTTCAATGCGTTCCTAGAGAAAACCAAGCTGAAAGACGATGGCAGCAACTATACAGACTGGGTCCAGAACTTGAGGATCATCCTCATAGCTGCCAAGAAAGCATATGTCCTAGATGCATCGCTAGGTGAAGCACCCGTTTTCCAAGCAACTCAAGACGTTATGAACACCTGGCAGTCGCGTAGTGATGATTACTCTCTGGTTCAGTGCGGCATGCTTTACAGCTTAGAACCAGGGCTCCAAAAGCGTTTTGAGCAGCACGGAGCATATGAGATGTTCCAAGAGCTGAAAATGGTTTTCCAAGATCACGCCCGGGTCGAGAGATATGAAGTCTCCGACAAGTTCTACAGTTGTAAGATGGAGGAGAATGGTTCTGTCAGCGACCACATACTCAAAATGTCTGGGTTGCACAACCGCTTATCTCAGCTGGGAGTTAATCTCCCGGAAGACGCGGTGGTTGACAGAATCCTCCAGTCGCTCCCACCTAGCTACAAGAGCTTTGTGATGAACTTCAATATGCAGGGGATGGTGAAAACCATTCCTGAGGTATATTCAATGCTGAAATCAGCGGAGGTGGAGATCAAAAAGGAACATCAAGTGTTGATGGTCAATAAAAGCACTAGTTTCAAGAAAGGCAAGGGTAAGAAAAACTTCAAGAAGGATGGCAAGGGAGTTGCCGCGCCCGGTAAGCCAGTTGCCGGGAAGAAGCCAAAGCATGGACCCAAACCTGAGACTGAGTGCTTTTATTGAAAGGGAAGCGGACACTAGAAGCGGAACCGCCCCAAGTACTTAACAGACAAGAAGGCCGGCAACACCAAAGGTATATGTGATATACATGTAATTGATGTGAACCTTACCAGTACTCGTAGTATCTCCTGGGTATTTGATACCCGTGCGCTTGCTCATATTTGTAACTCAAAACAGGAGTTACGGAATAAGCGGAGACTAGCGAAGGACGAGGTGACGATGCGCGTCGGGAATGGTTCCAAGGTCGATGTGATTGCAGTCGGCACGCTACCGCTACAATTACCTATGGGATTAGTTTTAAACCTCAATAATTGTTATTTAGTGCCAGCTTTGAGCATGAACATTGTATCTAGATCTCGTTTAATATGAGATGGCTACTCATTTAAATCCGAGAATAATGGTTGTTCTATTTATATGAGAGATATGTTTTATGGTCATGCCTCGCTGGTCAATGGTTTATTCTTAATGAATCTCGAACGTGATGTTACACATATTCATAGTGTGAATACCAAAAGATGTAAGGTTGATAACGATAGTCCCTCATACTTGTGGCACTGCCGCCTTGGTTACATTGGTGTCAAATGCATGAAGAAGCTCCATGCTGATGGACTTTTGGAGTCTCTTGATTACGAATCATTTGACACATGCGAACCATGCCTCATGGGCAAAATGACCAATACTCCGGAACAATGGAGCGAGCAACCAACTTATTGGAAATCATACATACGGATGTGTGCGGTCCAATGAGCATTGAGGCTCGCGGAGGCTATCATTATGTTGTCACTCTCACTGATGACTTGAGTAGATATGGGTATGTTGATGAAACACAAGTCTGAGACCTTTGAAAAGTACAAGGAATTTCAGAGTGAGGTAGAGAATCAACGTGACCAAAAGATAAAGTTCTTACGATCAGATCATGGGGGAGAATATTTAAGTCGCGAATTTGGTACGCACTTAAGGAAATGTGGAATCGTTTCACAACTCACGCCGCCTGGAACACCTCAGCGTAATGGTGTGTCTGGATGTCATAATCGCACTCTATTGGATATGGTGCGATCTATGATGTCACTCACCGACTTACCGCTATTACTTTGGGGATGCGCTCTAGAGACAGCTACATTCACTTTAAATAGGGCACCGTCAAATCCGTTGAGACGACATCGTATGAATTATGGTTTGGAAAGAAACCTAAGCTTTCATTTCTAAAAGTTTGGGGATGCGATGCTTATGTCAAGAAACTCCAACCTGAAAAGCTTGAACCCATGTCGGAAAAATGTGTCTTCATAGGATACCCTAAGGAAACCATTGGGTATAACTTCTACCTTAGATCCGAAGGCAAGATCTCTGTTGCCAAGAACGAGTCCTTTCTGGAGAAAGAGTTTCTCTCGAGAGAAGTAAGTGGGAAGAAAGTAGAACTCGATGAAGTACTACCTCTTGAACCGGAAAGTAGCGCAGCTCAAGAAGATGTTCCTGTGGTGCCTGCACCGACTAGAGAGGATGTTAATGATGATGATCAAGGTACTTCGGATAAAGTTACTACTGAACTTCGAAGGTCCACAAGGACACGTTCCACACCAGAATGGTATGGCAACCCTGTCCTGGAAATCATGTTGTTAGACAACGATGAACCTTCGAACTATGAAAAAGCGATGGCGGGCCCAGATTCCAACAAATGGCTTAAAGCCATGCAATCAGAGATAGGATCCATGTACGAAAACAAAGTATGGACTTTGACAGACTTGCCCGATGATCGGCGAGCGATAGAAAATAAATGGATCTTTAAGAAGAAGACGGATGCAGATGGTAATGTTACCATCTATAAGGCTCGACTTGTTGCTAAGGGTTATCGACAAGTTCAAGGGGTTGACTACAATGAGACCTTCTCACCCGTAGCGAAGCTGAAGTCCGTCCGAATCATGTTAGCAATTGTCGCGTACTATGATTATGAGATATGGAAAATGGACGTCAAAACGGCATTCCTTAACGGCTTTCTTAAGGAAGAATTGTATATGATGCAGCCGGAAGGTTTTGTCGATCCTAAGAATGCTAACAAGGTATGCAAGCTCCAGCGCTCCATCTATGGGCTGGTGCAAGCATCTCGGAGTTGGAACATTCGCTTTAATGAAATGATCAAAGTGTTTGGGTTTATGCAGACTTATGGAGAAGCCTGCGTTTACAAGAAAATGATTGGGAGCTTTGTAGCATTTCTCATATTATATGTGGATGACATACTTTTGATGGGAAATGATATAGAACTTTTGGACAGCACTAAGGCCTACTTGAATAAGTGTTTTTCAGTGAAGGACCTTGGAGAAGCTGCTTACATATTAGGCATCAAGATCTATAGAGATAGATCGAGACGCCTCATAGGTCTTTCACAAAGCACATACCTTGATAAGATATTGAAGAAGTTCAATATGGATCAGTCCAAGAAGGGATTCTTGCCTGTGTTGCAAGGTGTGAAATTGAGCTCGGCTCAATGTCCAACCACGGCAGAATATAGAGAAAAGATGAGTGTCTTCCCCTATGCCTCGGCCATAGGGTCTATCATGTATGCCATGCTGTGTATCAAACCTGATGTAAACCTTGTCGTAAGTTTGGTAGGAAGGTACTGTTGGAAATATGCCAAAGAGGCAATAATAAAAGGATTATTATTATTATATTTCCTTGTTCATGATAATTGTCTTTATTCATGCTATAATTGTATTATCCGGAAATCATAATACACGTGTGAATACATAGACCATAGTATGTCCCTAGTAAGCCTCTAGTTGACTAGCTCGTTGATCAACAGATAGTCATGGTTTCCTGACTATGGACATTAGATGTCATTGATAACGGGATGACATCATTAGGAGAATGATGTGATGGACAAGACCCAATCCTAAGCATAGCACAAGATCGTGTAGTTCGTTTTGCTAGAGCTTTTCCAATGTCAAGTATATTTTCCTTAGACCATGAGATCGTGTAACTCCCGGATACCGTAGGAGTGATTTGGGTGTACCAAACATCAGAACGTAACTGGGTGACTATAAAGGTGCACTACAGGTATCTTTGAAAGTGTTTGTTGGGTTGACACGGATCGAGACTGGGATTTTTCACTCCGTATTACGGAGAGGTATCACTGGGCCCACTCGGTAGTGCATCATCATAATAAGCTCAAAGTGACCAAGTGTCTGGTCACGGGATCATGCATTACGGTAAAAGTAAAGTGACTTGCCGGCAACGAGATTGAACGAGGTATTGGGATACCGACGATCGAATCTCGGGCGAGTAACATACCGTCTGACAAAGGGAATAGTATACGGGACTGATTGAATCCTCGACATCGTGGTTCATCCGATGAGATCATCGAGGAGCATGCAGGAGTCAACATGGGTATCCAGATCCCGCTGTTGGTTATTGACCGGAGAACCGTCTCGGTCATGTCTGCATGTCTCCCGAACCCGTAGGGTCTACACACTTAAGGTTCGGTGACGCTAGGGTTGTATGAATATGAGTATGCAGCAAACTGAATGTCGTTCAAAGTCCCGGATGAGATCCCGGGTGTCACGCAGAGTTCCGGAATGGTCCGGAGGTAAAGAATTATATATTGGAAGTGTTATTTCAGCCATCAGGAAAGTTTCGAGGTCACCCGGTATTGTACCGGGACCAGCGGAAGGGTCCCGGGGGTCCACCGGGTGGGGCCACCTATCCCGAAGGGCATCGTGGGCTGAAGTGGGCGGGGAACCAGCCCCTAGTGGGCTGTGCGCCCCCCCCCCCCCTTGCCCCCCTGCGCCTAGGGTTGGAAACCCTAGGGTGGGGGGCGCCTCCACTTGCCTTGGGGGGCACCCCACCCCCCTGGCCGCCGCCCCCCCTGGGAGATCTGATCTCCAGGGCCGGCGCCCCTCCTGGGGGCCTATATAAAGGAGGGGGAGGGAGGGCAGCCGCACCCTGAGTCTTGGCGCCTCCCTCCCCTGCTACACCTCTTCCTCCTCCCAAAGTTGCTTGGCGAAGCCCTGCCGAAGTCCTGTTGCATCCACCACCACGCCGTTGTGCTGCTGGATATTCATCAACCTCTCCTTCCCCCTTGCTAGATCAATACGGAGGAGACGTCACGCTGACCGTACGTGTGTTGAATGCGGAGGTGTCGTCCGTTCGGTGCTAGGATCTCCGGTGATAGGATCACGACGAGAATGACTACCTCAACCCCGTTCTTTTGAACGCTTCCGCTCGCGATCTACAAAGTGGTATGTAGATGCATCTCTTCTTTCACGCATTGCTTAGATGAACTCATAGATGGATCTTGGTGAAACCGTAGGAAAAAATTTATTTTCTGCAACGTTCCCCAACAGTGGCGTCATGAGCTAGGTCTATGCGTAGTTCTCTATTGCACGAGTAGAACACAAAACTGTTGTGGGCGTAGATCTTGTCAACTTGCTTGCCGCTACTAGTCTTATTTTGCTTCAGTGGTATTGTGGGATGAAGCGGCCTGGACCGACCTTACACGTATGCTTACGTGAGACAGATTCCACCGACTGACATGCACTAGTTGCATAAGGTGGCTAGCGGGTGTCTGTCTCTCCCACTTTAGTTGGAGCGGATTCGACGAAAAGGGTCCTTATGAAGGGTAAATAGAAGTTGACAATATCACGTTGTGGTTATTCGTAGGCAAGAAAACAATCTTGCTAGAACCCAATTGCAGCCACGTAAAAGATGCAACAACAATTAGAGGACGTCTAACTTGTTTTTGCAGCAATTGTCATGTGATGTGTGATGAATGATGAATGATATATTGTGATGTATGAGATCTTGTTCTTGTAATAGGAATCACGACTTGCATGTCGATGAGTATGACAGCCGGAAGGAGCCATAGGAGTTATCTTTATTTTTGTATGACCTGCGTGTCATTGAAGAACGCCATGTAAATTACTTTACTTTATTGCTAAACGCGTTAGCCATAGAAGTAGAAGTAGTCGTTGGCGTGACAACTTCATGAAGACACAATGATGGAGATCATGATGATGGAGATCATGGTGTCATGCCGGTGATGAAGATGATCATGGAGCCCCGAAGATGGAGATCGAAGGAGCTATATGATATTGGCCATATCATGTCACTACTTTATATAATTGCATGTGATGTTTATTATGTTTATGCATCTTGTTTACTTAGAACGGTGGTAGTAAATAAGATGATACCTTATAATAATTTCAAGAAAGTGTTCCCCCTAACTGTGCACCGTTGCTAAAGTTCGTCGTTTCGAAGCACCATGTGATGATCAGGTGTGATAGATCCTTACGTTCACATACAACGGGTGTAAGACAGTTTTACACATGCAAAACACTTACGGTTAACTTGACGAGCCTAGCATGTATAGACATGGCCTCGGAACATAGAGACCGAAAGGTCGAACATGAGTCGTATGGAAGATACGATCAACATGGAGATGTTCACCGATGATGACTAGTCCGTCTCACGTGATGATCGGACACGGCCTAGTCGACTCGGATCGTGTAACACTTAGATGACTAGAGGGATGTCTAATCTGAGTGGGAGTTCATTAAATAATTTGATTAGATAAACTTAATTATCATGAACTTAGTCTAAAAACTTTTGCAAAATATTTCTTGTAGATCAAATGGCCAATGCTCATGTCAACATGAACTTCAACGCGTTCCTAGAGAAAACCAAGCTGAAAGATGATGGCAGCAACTATTCGGACTGGGTCTGGAACCTGAGTATCATCCTCATAGCAGCCAAGAAAGCATATGTCCTAGAAGGACCGCTAGGTGAAGCACCCATCCCAGAGAACCAAGACGTTATGAACGCTTGGCAGTCACGTGCTGATGATTACTCCCTCGTTCAGTGCGGCATGCTTTACAGCTTAGAACCGGGGCTCCAAAAGCGTTTTGAGCAACACGGAGCATATGAGATGTTCGAGGAGCTGAAAATGGTTTTTCAAGCTCATGCCCGGGTCGAGAGATATGAAGTCCCCGACAAATTCTATAGTTGTAAGATGGAGGAAAACAGTTCTGTCAGTGAGCACATACTCAAAATGTCTGGGTTGCACAACCGCCTGTCCCAGCTGGAGATAACCCTCCCGGACAAGGCGGTCATTGACAGAATCCTTCAGTCGCTCCCACCGAGCTACAAGAGCTTTGTGATGAACTAGAATATGCAGGGGATGGTGAAGACCATTCCTAAAGTATTTTCAATGCTGAAGTCAGTAGAGGTTGAAATCAAGAAAGAACATCAAGTGTTGATGGTCAATAAGACCACAAAGTTCAAGAAGGGCAAGGGTAAAAAGAACTTCAAGAAGGACGGCAAAGATGTTGCCGCGCCCGGTAAGCCAGTTGCTAGGAAGAAGTCAAAGAATGGACCCAAGCCTGAGACTGGGTGCTTTTATTGCAAAGGGAAGGGTCACTGGAAGCGGAACTGCCCCAAATACTTAGCGGACAAGAAGGCCGGCAACACTAAAGGCATATGTGATATACATGTAATTGATGTGTACCTTACCAGTACTCGTAGTAACTCCTGGGTATTTGATACCGGTGTCGTTGCTCATATTTGTAACTCACAGCAGGAGCTGCGGAATAAGCGGAGACTGGCGAAGGACGAGGTGACGATGCACGTCGGGAATGGTTCCAAGGTCGATGTGATCGCCGTCGGCACGCTGCCTCTACATTTACCTACGGGATTAGTTATGAACCTCAATAATTGTTATTTAGTGCCAAGTTTGAGCATGAACATTGTATTTAGATCTCGTTTAATATGAGATGGCTACTCATTTAAATCCGAGAATAATGGTTGTTCTATTTATATGAGAGATATGTTTTATGGTCATGCCCCGATGGTCAATGGTTTATTCTTAATGAATCTCGAACGTAATGTTACACATATTCATAATGTGAATACCAAAAGATGTAAAGTTGATAATGATAGTCCCACATACTTGTGGCACTGCCGCCTTGGTCACATTGGTGTCAAGCGCATGAAGAAGC
This sequence comes from Triticum aestivum, assembly GCF_018294505.1. NCBI lineage: Eukaryota > Viridiplantae > Streptophyta > Magnoliopsida > Poales > Poaceae > Triticum > Triticum aestivum. The sequence continues at coordinate 703,668,383 of NC_057798.1, read as the reverse complement.
TCCATGCTGATGGACTTTTAGAGTCTCTCGATTATGAATCATTTGACACATGCGAACCATGCCTCATGGGCAAAATGACCAAGACTCCGTTCTCCGGAACAATGGAGCGAGCAACCAACTTATTGGAAATCATACATACTGATGTGTGTGGTCCAATGAGTGTTGAGGCTCGCGGAGGATATCATTATGTTCTCACTCTCACTGATGACTTGAGTAGATATGGGTATGTCTACTTAATGAAACACAAGTCAGAGTCCTTTGAAAAGTTCAAGGAATTTCAGAATGAGGTAGAGAATCAACGTGACCGAAAGATAAAGTTCCTACGATCAGATCGTGGAGGAGAATATTTAAGTCAAGAATTTGGTACGCACTTAAGAAAATGTGGAATCGTTTCACAACTCACGCCGCCTGGAACACCTCAGCGTAACGGTGTGTCCGAATGTCGTAATTGCACTCTATTGGATATGGTGCGGTCTATGATGTCTCTTACCGATTTACCGCTATCATTTTGGGAATACGCTCTAGAGACAGCTACATTCACTTTAAATAGGGCACCGTCTAAATCCGTTGAGACGACACCGTATGAATTATGGTTTGGGAAGAAACCTAAGCTGTCATTTCTAAAAGTTTGGGGATGTGATGCTTATGTCAAGAAACTTCAACCTGAAAAGCTCGAACCCAAGTTGAAAAAATGCGTCTTCATAGGATACCCTAAGGAAACCATTGGGTATACCTTCTACTTAAGATCCGAGGGCAAGATCTTTGTTGCCAAGAACGGATCCTTTCTGGAAAAAGAGTTTCTCCCGAAAGAAGTAAGTGGGAAGATAGTAAAACTCGATGAAGTACTACCTCTTGAACTGGAAAGTAGTGCAGCTCAGGAAAATGTTCCAGTGGTGCCTACACCAACTGGAGAGGAAATTAATGATGATGATCAAGGTACTTCAGATCAAGTTGCTACTGAACCTCGTAGGTCCACAAGGACACGTTCCACACCAGAGTGGTATGGCAACCCTGTCCTGGAAATCATGTTGTTAGACAACGGTGAACCTTCGAACTATGAAGAAGCGATGGCGGGCCCAGATTCCAACAAATGGCTTGAAGCCATGCAATCCGAGATAGAATCCATGTATGAAAACAAAGTATGGACTTTGACAGACTTTCCCGATGATCGGCGAGCTATAGAAAACAAATGGATCTTTATGAAGAAGACGGACGCGGATGGTAATATTACCATCTATAAAGCTCAACTTGTCGCTAAGGGTTATCGACAAGTTCAAGGGGTTGACTACGATGAGACATTCTCTCCCGTAGCGAAGCTGAAGTCCCTCTGAATCATGTTAGCAATTGCCGCATACTATGATTATGAGATATGGCAGATGGATGTCAAAACGGCATTCCTTAACGGACATCTTAAGGAAGAACTGTATATGATGCAGCCGGAGGGTTTTGTCGATCCTAAGAATGCTAACAAAGTATGCAAGCTCCAACAATCCATTTATGGGCTGGTGCAAGCATCTCGGAGTTGGAATATTCGCTTTGATGAGATGATCAAAGTGTTTGGGTTTATGCAGACTTATGGAGAAGCCTGCGTTTACAAGAAAGTGAGTGGAAGCTCTGTAGCATTTCTCATATTATATGTAGATGACATACTTTTGATGGGAAATGATATAGAACTTTTGGACAGCATTAAGGCCTACTTGAATAAGTGTTTTTCAATGAAGGACCTTGGAGAAGCTGCTTACATATTAGGCATCAAGATCTATAGGGATAGATCGAGACGCTTCATAGGTCTTTCACAAAGCACATACCTTGATAAGATTTTGAAGAAGTTCAAAATGGATCAGTCCAAGAAAGGGTTCTTGCCTGTATTGCAAGGTGTGAGATTGAGCTCGGCTCAATGCCCGACCACGGCAAAAGATAAAGAAGAGATGAGTGTCATCCCCTATGCTTCAGCCATAGGATCTATTATGTATGCCATGCTGTGTACCAGACCTGATGTAAACCTTGCCGTAAGTTTGGTAGGAAGGTACCAAAGTAATCCCGGCAAGGAACACTGGACAGCGGTCAAGAATAAACTGAAGTACCTGAAAAGGTCAAAGGACATGTTTCTCATTTATGGAGGTGATGAAGAGCTCGTCGTAAAGGGTTACGTCGACGCTAGCTTCAACACAGATTTGGATGACTCTAAGTCACAAACCGGATATGTGTATATGTTGAATGGTGGAGCAGTAAGCTGGTGCAGCTGCAAGCAGAGCGTCGTGGCGGGATCTACATGTGAAGCGGAGTACATGGCAGCCTCGGAGGAAGCGCATGAAGAATTTGGGTGAAGGAGTTCATCACTGACCTAGGAGTCATACCCAATGCATCGGGGCCGATCAAACTCTTTTGTGACAACACTGGAGCTATTGCCCTTGCCAAGGAGCCCAGGTTTCACAAGAAGACCAGGCACATCAAGCATCGTTTCAACTCCATCTGTGAAAATGTTCAAGATGGAGACATAGATATTTGCAAAGTACATACGGATCTGAATGTCGCAGATCCGTTGACTAAACCTCTTTTGCGAGCAAAACATGATCAACACCAGAACTCTATGGGTGTTCGATTCATCACAATGTAACTAGATTATTGACTCTAGTGCAAGTGGGAGACTATTGGAAACATGCCCTAGAGGCAATAATAAAAGGATTATTATTATATTTCCTTGTTCATGATAATTGTCTTTATTCATGCTATAGTTGTATTATCCGGAAATCGTAATACACGTGTGAATACATAGACCATAATATGTCCCTAGTAAGCCTCTAGTTGACTAGCTCGTTGATCAACAGATAGTCATGGTTTCCTGACTATGGACATTAGATGTCATTGATAACGGGATCACATCATTAGGAGAATGATGTGATGGACATGACCCAATCCTAAGCATAGCACAAGATCGTGTAGTTCGTTTTGCTAGAGCTTTTCCAATGTCAAGTATATTTTCCTTAGACCATGAGATCGTGTAACTCCCGGATACTGTAGGAGTGCTTTGGGTGTACCAAACGTCACAACGTAACTGGGTGACTATAAAGGTGCACTACAGGTATCTTTGAAAGTGTTTGTTGGGTTGACACGGATCGAGACTGGGATTTTTCACTCCGTATTACGGAGAGGTATCACTGGGCCCACTCGTGCATCATCATAATGAGCTCAAAGTGACCAAGTGTCTGGTCACGTGATCATGCATTACGGTACTAGTAAAGTGACTTGCCAGCAACGAGATTGAACGAGGTATTGGGATACCGATGATCGAATCTCGGGCGAGTAACATACCGTCTGACAAAGGGAATAGTATACGGGATTGATTGAATCCTCGACATCGTGGTTCATCCGATGAGATCATTGAGGAGCATGTGGGAGTCAACATGGGTATCCAGATCCCGCTGTTGGTTATTGACCGGAGAACCGTCTCGGTCATGTCTGCATGTCACCCGAACCCGTAGGGTCTGCACACTTAAGGTTCAGTGACGCTAGGGTTGTATGAATATGAGTATGCATCAAACCGAATATCATTCGGAGTCCCGGATGAGATCCCGGACGTCACGAGGAGTTCCGGAATGGTCCGGAGGTAAAGAATTATATATAGGAAGTGCTGTTTCGGCCATCGGGAAAGTTTCGGGGTCACCCGGTATTGTACTGGGACCACCGGAAGGGTCCCGGGGGTCCACCGGGTGGGGCCACCTATCCCGGAGGGCCCCGTGGGCTGAAGTGGGAGGGGAACCAGCCCCTAGTGGGCTGGTGCGCCCCCCTTGGGCCCCCCTGCGCCTAGGGTTGGAAACCCTAGGGTGGGGGGGCGCCTCCACTTGCCTTGGGGGGCACTCCACCCCCCTGGCCGCCGCCCCCCTTGGGAGATCTGATCTCCAGGGACGGCGCCTCCCCCCCTGGGGGCCTATATAAAGGAGGGGGGAGGCAGGGCAGCCGCACCCTGAGTCTTGGTGCCTCCCTCCCCTGCTACACCTCTTCCTCCTCCCAGAGTTGCTTGGCGAAGCCCTGCCGGAGTCCTCCTGCATCCACCACCACGCTGTCGTGCTGCTGGATCTTCATCAACCTCTCCTTCCCCCTTGCTGGATCGAGACGGAGGAGACGTCACGCTGACCGTACGTGTGTTGAACGCGGAGGTGCTGTCCGTTCGGCGCTAGGATCTCCGGTGATAGGATCACGACGAGAACGACTACCTCAACCCCGTTCTTTTGAACGCTTCCGCTCGCGATCTACAAAGTGGTATGTAGATGCATATCTTCTTTCACTCGTTGCTTAGATGAACTCATAGATGGATGTTGGTGAAACCGTAGGAAAATTTTTATTTTCTGCAACGTTCCCCAACATGTACCAAAGTAATCCCAGCATGGAACACTGGACAACGATCAAGAATATCCTGAAGTACCTCAAAAGGACTAAGGATATGTTCTCGTATATGGAGGTGACGTAGAGCTCGTCGTAAAGGGTTACATCGACGCTAGCTTCGACACAGATCTGGATGACTCTAAGTCACAAACCGGATACGTGTATGTTTTGAATGGTGGGGCAGTAAGCTGGTGCAGTTGCAAGAAAAGCATCGTGGCGGGATCTACATGTGAAGCGGAGTAAATCGCAGCCTCGGAGGCAGCACATGAAGCAATCTGGATGAAGGAGTTCATTACCGACCTAGGAGTTATTCCCAATGCATCGGGGCCGATGACTTTCTTCTGTGACAACACTAGAGCCATTGCCCTTGCCAAGGAGCCCAGGTTTCACAAGAAGACCAGACACATCAAGTGTCACTTCAACTCCATTTGTGAAAATGTTCAAGATGGAGACATAGATATTTGTAAAGTGCACACAGATCTGAATGTTGCAGATCTGTTGACTAAACCTCTTCCGCGAGCAAAACATGATCAACACCAGAACTCAATGGGTGTTCGATTCATCACAATGTAACTAGATTATTGACTCTAGTGCAAGTGGGAGAATGTTGGAAATATGCCCTAGAGGCAATAATAAAATAGTTATTATTATATTTACTTGGTCATGATAATTGTCTATTGTTCATGCTATAATTGTGTTATCCAGAAATCGTAATACATGTGCGAATGCATAGACCACAACATGTCCCTAGTGACCCTCTAGTTAACTAGCTCATTGATCAATTGATGGTTACGGTTTCCTAACCATGGACATCGGATGTCATTGATGACGGGATCACAGCATTGGGAGAATGATGTGATGGACAAGACCCAATCCTAAGCATAGCACAAGATCGTGTAGTTCGTTTTGCTAGAGCTTTTCTAATGTCAAGTATCATTTCCTTAGACCATGAGATCGTGTAACTCCCGGATACCGTAAGAGTGCTTTGGGTGTACCAAACGTCACAACGTAACTGGGTGGCTATAAAGGTATACTACAGGTATCTCCGAAAGTGTCTGTTGGGTTGACATAGATCGAGAGTGGGATTTGTCACTCCGTATGATGGAGAGGTATCTCTGGGCCCACTCCGTAATGCATCATCATAATGAGCTCAATGTGACCAAGTAGTTGATCACGGGATCATGCATTACGGTACGAGTAAAGTGACTTGCCGGTAACGAGCTTGAACGAGGTATTGGGATACCGACGATCTAATCTCGGGCAAGTAACGTACCGATTGACAGATGGAATTGTATACGGGATTACTTGAATCCTCGACATCGTGGTTCATTCGATGAGATCATCATGAAACATGTGGGAGCCAACATGGGTATCCAGATCCCGCTGTTGGTTATTGACCGGAGAGTCGTCTCGGTCATGTCTGCGTGTCTCCCGAACCCGTAGGGTCTACACACTTATGGTTCGGTGACGCTAGGGTTGTAGAGATATTAGTATGCGGTAACCCGAAAGTTTTTCGGAGTCTCGGATGAGATCCCAGACGTCACGAGGAGTTCCGGAATGGTCCGGAGGTGAAGATTTATATATAGGAAGTCCAGTTTCGGCCACCGGGAAAGTTTTGGGGGTCACCGGTATTGTACCGGGACAACCGGAAGGGTCCCGGGGGTCCATCGAGTGGGGCCACCTATCCCGGAGGGCCCCATGGGCTGAAGTGGGAAGCGAACCAGCCCCTGGTGGGCTGGTGCGCCCCCCTTGGGCCTCCCCTTGCGCCTATGGTTGGAAACCCTAGGGGTGGGGGGGGAGCCCACTTGACTTGGGGGGAAAGTACCCCCTTGGCCGCCGCCCCCCCTTGAGATTGGATCTCTTGGGGGCCGGCACCCCCCCAGGGCCCCTATATAAAGAGGGGGGAGGGAGGGCTGCGCACCCAAGCTCCTGGCGCCTCCCTCTCCCCTCGTAACACCTCTCCCTCTCGCTGAGCTTGGCGAAGCCTTGCGGAGATCACCGCTGCTTCCACCACCATGCTGCCGTGCTACTGGATCTCCATCAACCTCTCCTTCCCCCTTGCTGGATCAAGAAGGAGGAGACGTCTTCCCCAACCGTACGTGTGTTGAACACGGAGGTGCCGTCCGTGCGGCGCTAGGATCATCGGTGATTTGGATCACGACGAGTACGACTCCATCAACCCCGTTCTCTTGAACGCTTCCGCTCACGATCTACAAGGGTATGTAGATGCACTCCTCTCTCTCGTTGCTAGATGACTCCATAGATTGATCTTGGTGATGCGTAGAATTTTTTTATTTTCTGCTACGTTCCCTAAAAGTTGGCGCCGGATCGTCGACTACCATGTTCTCCATTGGGACGTCGTCGTCCTCCGGCTGCCTGCCGGCCAGCTGGTCGGCATCAATGGCTGCCATTTGCTTGTGGTCCGTCGTCCGCCCGTCCCGAAGAGCGCTGGAGCGCGAGGAAGCCATGGTGGGCAGTAGTGGTGTGGACAGGAGAAAGGGAACGGATGCAGATGACTGCGGCTATGGCCGGTGCAGCAGTTTATATATCAATGGTGGGCGGGCGGAGGGACGGACGTGTTGCGGCGGAGTAGCCGCCTCGGCAACCGCATATCATTAATGTGTGCGGCAGATGGACAGACGGACGGCACTTGTGTCGTTTGAAGGCGGATCAATCGCCTGCATCGGGAAGCAGGGCGGCCGGTGCTGACTGTTTCGGGCGGAAAGCACGCGCGGGCGAGGAGATGACTTTACTTGGATAGGATGACAATGGGGACCCACCAGGTCCATAGCCTCACGTACGCAAGTGCCTCCTTATATATATATATATATATATATATATATATATATATATATATATATATATATATATATATAAAATTTATTTTGCTTCATCCAGGTTTCCTGACATCACGGTCCTACACCATTGTCAACCTATGTACTCCCTCCTTTTCGGTTTATAGGGCTTATCTCAAAATTTTAGTTTTTTCATTTTATAAGGCTCAATTTGGTTGTTTTCCATCACATGTTCAGATTCCAAGGTGCATTAAATCATTGCATGCAAGTATTAAGAGAAAATTGACCAATGCATGTACTTTATGCATGCATGCATTGTGAACTAATGCATTGATAAACATAATTTTTTGAGGATAACAAGAGCATTAGTTAGGTGCTTTTGCAAAACTACAAAAAGTATTCCACCACTCGCCATCTACCTTGATTGGTGAGATTTTTGAATTGAGCATTATAAACCGGAAAGGAGGGAGTAGTCAATAAATGAGAGAATTGCACAAGAAGCGGCCGACAGCTGGGACCAAGCAGCTCAAGCAGTATTTGTGTTTTTGAGGTGTGAGCACTATAGAGTTTTTCGATGTTTACCCCAGATATTAATTTTTCTCCTCTGAACAACAACGAAAACATCGCTGCAGGTATTAACTGGGCGGGCTGTGGCCCGTCTAGCCCAGGCCAGATATCCAGCCCAGGTATTAATTTTTTTTCAAGCTGAAAATGGCTAGCCCAGCTATATTTTTTTTAGGAATATCCATGCAAGGTCAAGTTGTTAATCTCCGCCCTGCTGGGCTGCAAATCTTTCCTAGGAGGGATGCATTAGGCTTAACAAGAAAATGGGCTTTAAGAAATAATAAATGGGATGTAATTATAAAAATTGGGTAGTAACTATAAAAAATGCACCAAATAGTGATTACTTTATAAAATATTATTTTTGGATATTGAAAATTTTAATTTCATTAATTGTTGCGAGCGCAATGTTTCGTTGGATTTTTACGTAATATAAATTTATACTAAAATTGTATTTAATCTGACTAGAAATTTCGGGATAAAAATATTTGGATCCCATCAAATGTGGGAAATTTATTGAATTCTATTTTGAACGGTTGGTTGAAATGGGCTGTACTTTTAACAAACTGTAAATGGGCTGTAGTAAATTCCATTAGAATTCAAAAATGGGCTACACATTCTTACAAAACTCAAATGGGCTATAAGTTCTCTGCCACACACTTCTGGCCTTACTAAGTTGACGCGTCCCCTGAAAAACAGAATTGACGCGTATGCAAGGCTTTGTCAACTTATAGTCAACACACGGTTCTAGCAGAAGTGGCCGTTGGATGTCCACCCAACGGATGCCGTGCTTCTTCTTCAATCTCGGATATTCTAGCTTCACCCGCCCAAAAAATTATTCCTCCCCCTGACATCTGGGGCGCACCGTTTCGGAAGCTGACCTGTGGGCCTACTAAGTTGACGTACCAAGGGCTTTGTCAACTTAGTCAATATAAACGATTCTAGCTGCAATGACCGTACAATGTCCATCCAACGGTCATCGTGCTTCTTCAACCTCTGGTCTTCTTGCTCCAGCCTCCCATGGCAGCCTGCTCCTGCCTCCCGTGGTTGGCTGTGCCACCGCGGAGGCCTCACCGGCCCCTACTAGTCCCACCGCTGGCCAGGCCATCCCTCCACTCACCCACACCCCCTGTTATTCTGCAGCGATGCCAGCGCAGCCGAACCAGTGAACCCTCATACTACTCTCCGCGTGTGCATCCACTGCCACGTCTTCCCCGGCTCCGCGTCGTCCCCTTCCTAGGCCTCGCCATCGTCCACCGCCGTGGTGCTCTTGACGCGGCGTGGTCAACGTGGTCAAGGAACGACTTCCATCGGACGTGGATTGTATGTGGAGAGGCTGACATCTGGGTCCACGGCAGCCGCAAGGAAGTGCCTCCTTATTACGCGCAAAATAATTATTCCTCCACCTGACAGCGGGGACACACCGGATGGGCCACCGTATTTCACGAAAAAAATGATTCGCCCCCTGACTACTGGGACCCACGAGCTACATCTTCGCACGCAAGGAAGTGCGTCCGAGAAAAAAAACGATCCGCCCTCCTGACTGCTGGGACCCACCAGCTACATCTTCGCGCGCAAGGAAGTGCGTCCGAAAAAAAACGATTCGCCCCCCGACTGCTGGGACCCACCAGCTACACCTTCGCACGAAAAGAAGTGCGTCCGAGCAAAAAAACGATTCGCCCCCTTGACTACTGGGATCCAGCAGCTACACCTTCGCACGCAAGGAAGTGCGTCTAGGCCAAAAAAATGATTCGCCCCCTTGACTGCTGGGACCCAGCAGCTACACCTTCGCACGCAAGGAAGTGCGTCCGGGCAAAAAAAACCAAAATGATTCGCCCCCTGACTGCTGGGACCCACCAGCTACATCTTCGCAAGCAAGGAAGTGCCTGACAGTCGGGACCCACCTGGTCGAAGCGTATGTAGCGTTGTCATCCTGATCATGAATGTGTACGTACATACTGGTCGATGTAGAGGCGCACACGTGTCGTAGTAGAGGCGCGCACGTAGCATGTACACGTACGTACAGCGGCCAGGGTGCAAGAAAGAAAATACGGCCACGTATGTGTACATACGGGCGGGGTCTCGAACGCCTAGTCGCGCATACATACGGCGAGGGCTCGTGTTCATGGGGAGGCAACGGAATGCGTCGTGTTCATGGGGAGGCAACGGAATGCGTAGTGTTCATGGGGAGGCAACGGAATGCATCGTGTTCATGGGGAGGCAACGGAATGCGTCGTGTTCATGGGGAGGCAACAGAATGTGTCGTGTTCATCGGGAGGCAACGGAACGCATGGGAGCCAACCGGCTTGGATGCAACAGGCGATGGAAACGAGACCTGGCGTACCGCAGAACGGAGGAAACGGCCTTGTGTTTCACCAGCCACGTTCGGAACGGGGTCCTATTGATCGGGAGGGGTGTGGCGTACCGCAAAACAGAGGAAATAGACCTCCTACGGTCGAAACGGGGGTCCTGTTGATCGGGAGGGGTGTGTCATACCGCAAAATGGACGAAACGGACCTCCTACGGTCGAAACGGGGGTCCTGTTGATCGGGAGGGGTGTGGAGTACCGCAAAACGGAGGAAACAGACCTCCTACGGTCGAAACGGGGGTCCTATTCATCGGGAGGGGTGTGGCATACCGCAAAATGGGACTCCACGGGATACTGTTCATCTCCACCGTCGACCTCCTCCAGCCTCCACGGGATCCTGTTCATCCAGCCTCCATCGCGCGCTACTCCACCGGCTACTGTTCAACCACCCCTCCACGGGCACCCCTCCACCATCTATTGTTCATCCAGCCTTCCACACCACGGGGTCCTGTTCAACCACCCCTCCACCATCTACTGTTCATTCAGCCCTCCACACCACGGGTTCCTGTTCATCCAGAGGCAACGCCACCGCTCACTGTTCATCCAACCCCCCCCCCCCCCCGCAACGCTCACTGTTCATCCAATTGATCAGCTTCAGTTAGCAGCAGTAGCGAAGGAATCGCTCCATCGGGTTCAGTTAACAGCCATTGATCGATCGCTCGGGTTTAGTAACGCGTAGCTTGCAGTGCAATCACTCGGGTTCAGTTAGGGCCCAACGCCTCGCTCGGTTTTAGTTAGAGCCAACGCCTTGCACACACGCGTGTACGTGTACGAGAGAAACTCGCATCGCTCGGCCCCCGACCTCCCACTGTAACTAGCAACTCCCCGAAATTTTCCTACCCCTTGCTTCTACCACGGTTTTTTCTGTCATGGACGGCCCAAAGAATGTCATGCAACTGCGTCTCCGGCCCGCCCAGGACAAAAAGCCCATTTTCTGTCATGATTTTTTGGCATAGAAGTAGGAGCCCACCACATCTATGATGATACCGGGTTCTGTCACAATTATCGTCATAGAAGTGTCATATGTATGATAGAAAAAGAATTCGTTTGGCCCAAAATGTCATGGATGTGTCTTTTTTTGTAGTGAATGGAGTGATCAGAGAAATAATGTGCAACCTTCTTCATGGTCATGTATATTCAATAGACAAGCTTCTGATAATGCGGATATCGTTGCTTGGATGGAGTAAAAACTTCAGAGAGATAATAAACTGGGTGTTGAACCTTGTAAGATTTTCCTTCCTCGTCTCGCTCGACCGTGAGTACTGTAATGACAACTTGTCTAGTGGCTGCAATGTAAAGCAGTAAAGGCTCTTTGCTGATTGGCACAGCGAGCACCGACTGGGTGGAAAGCAGGGCTTTGAGCTCTGCAAACGCTGCATTAGCTTCCTCAGTCCACTCGAACTTATCAAATTTCTTCATCAGTCGGTAAAGATCCAAGGCCTTTTCACCGAGATGAGAAATGAATCGACTCAAGGCGGCCAAACAACCAGTCAGCTTCTGAACGTCATGCACTCGCACGGGGCATTTCATTCGGAGAATGGTATCAACTTTTTCTGGATTGGCGTCGATCCCTCGTTCGGAAATGAGAAAACCGAGCAACTTTCAACCTGGAACTCCGAATGTGCATTTTGACGGATTAAGCTTGATATCATACCTTCTTAGGTTGGCAAAGGTTTCTGCAAGGTCAGTCAATAGGTCAGAACCTTTGCGAGACTTGACCACAATGTCATCCATTTATGCTTCCACATTCCGACTGATTTGAGTGAGCAGGCACTTCTAATCATTCTCATGAATGTGGCTCCAGCATTTTTAAGACCAAATGGCATGGTGACATAACAAAAGCACCCGAATGGGATGATGAAGGCTGTTTTTATTTCGTCGGGACCATACAGTCGGATCTGATGATACCCGGAATATGCATCTAAGAAAGACAAGAGCTCACACCCCGCAGTCGAGTCAACAATCTGATCTATGCGAGGGAGAGGGGAGTGATCTTTTGGGTAGGCCCGATTGATATGCTTGAAATCAATGCACATACGAAGTGAATCATCCTTCTTAGGGACCATGACTACATTGGCACCACTCGGAGTGATAGATTTCACGGATGAACTCTGCTGCCAACAGTCGAGCCACTTCTTTGCCAATTGCTTTTCTCTTCTGCACGGCGGACCACCGAAGGTGCTCTTTGACGGGTTTTACCTTGGGGTCGACACGCAAACGGTGCTCAGCCAGTTCTCTTGGTACACCTGGCATGTCAGAGGGTTTCCATGCAAAGATGTCCCAGTTCTCACGGAGGAACTGGATGAGCGCTTCTTCCTATTTGTTGTCGAGTGTTATTGATATATGAGTCGGTGCAGCATTGGGATCAGTCGGGTGAATATGGGATCGGCTTCGTTTCACTGGTCGACTGAAATGCAGAGTCTGTAGCAGGCTTCTTGGCTCGAAGCAAATCACTCGGATCTGCACTCTTTTGATACTCTTGGAATTCAACCGCTGCCATCTGTGCATCGGCGATTTTGGAACCTTTCTGGAAACATTCCTCTGCCTTCTGCCAATTGCCAGTGACTGTGATCACATAACACGGTCAAGCCATGAAACGGGCATATGCTGGCCTCCCCAGAATGGCATGATAAGCAATCTGGAAATCCACGACTTCAAATGTCAACTTTTCTTTATGGTAATGCTTGGAATCACCGAAAACCATGTCAAGAGCGATCTGGCCGAGTGATTCTGCTTTCTTTCTGAGGATAACACCATGGAAGCTCATATTGCTCTCGCTAAGCTTGGACATCGGGATGCACATCCCCTTCAAGGTTTCAGCATACAGGATATTCTGACCGCTACCACCATCCATCAGCACTTTAGTTAGTCGAGTGCCATCGACCATTGGGTCGACCACCAGCGCTTGCCTCCCGGGGGTGGCTACACAAGCAGGAAGGTCTGACTGGTCGAATGTGATGGCTGTCTGGGACCATTTCAGGTACGTGGTCGTCGTCGCTGGAGCAACCATATTCACCTCTCTGTTGATAACCTTCAACCGACTCTTACTCTCAACATCAGCAAAAATCATGAGAGTGGAATTGACCTTGGGATAACCATCATCTTCCTCTTCGTCCTCATCTCTGTCAGACTCTTTCTCCTTCTCATTGGGTTATTTCTCTCAAAACTGTTGGATCAGGAGTCGACATTGTCGAGTGGTATGCTTTGGGTAAATCAGATTACCTTCTTCATCCTTCTTCGTGTGGATGTGACACGGCAAATCCAGCACATCATTTCCTGCTTGATCCTTTACCTTCTTAGGTGGCCAGGGCCCCTTAGGCTTTCCCTTAAACTTTCCTTGAGCCACTGCTGCATTCTCTCCGGGTGCCGCTGGTTCGGCCTTACGCTTCTGTTTCCGACTGGAGCCACCCCCACCGACCTCTTGGCCGACTGGTTTACTCTTCCCGCTACGGAGTCGATCCTCTTCTTCTCCGTTAGCATACCGGGTGGCTATCTCCATCATCCGGGTCAGAGTCATATCTCCAGTCCGACCGAATTTCAGAACTAACACTCGGTACTTGATGCCTTCCTTGAAAGCGCACACTGCCTAGTGCTATGATACATTCTCAACGGTGTGATGCAAAGTGGTCCACCTCTGAATGAATTCCCTCAAAGTCTCATTCGGCTTCTGCACACAATGCTGCAACTCGGGCAACCCTGTTGGTCGCTTGCACGTGCCCTCAAAAGTTCTTATGAACACTCGAGCTAACTCTTCCCAACTGTGTATACTGCCTGGAGTCAACTGAGTCAACCACGCTCGGGTCGACCCTTCCAACATAAGAGGGAGATGCGTCATCGCTATCTCATCGTTTCCGCCTCCAATCTGCACAGCCACTCGGTAATTAATCCTCAAGCCAGGTTTCGGGTTTGGATTCTCCAGTGAACTTACTAACTCCGGTTACCAACCTGAAGTTGGGAGGAATTATTGCTGCCCTGATGGCTCTGCTGAAACACTCTGGGCCCGAAACATGCAATCTGCTGCCACTCGGACGATCTCTGCCAAGATCTTCTCTATGTGCTCTCTTCCGGTCGACCAAGCCTTGAACGAGAATGGATCTCGCATCGAAGCCTGGCTCTCTTGGGTCGATCGGAGCCCTGTGCTCGCCACTGTGACAGCGCCTGTCATTGTTCTGCCGAGGCCCGTACGACGCACTCCTCGGAGGAGGCGTAGGCACTCGACGACGATTTTCGCGGTCGAACTGACGATCATACTGTCCACAGCCTTCACGCCGCGGGGGCGATCTCGGGCTATGGGCCGACTGGACCGTATCCGCTACTACGGATCTGCTGTGAATCCTATTCCGCGACTGAGACACTGCAGTGTTCTGCTCCCCCACTGCTCGGAGCAAGGCCCGGATCTGCATCAGCCCTCTGCCAGCCTCCGACTAGGAAGGCTGAATCGACTCTGCTATTCGGGCCGCAGCTGCGAGGTTCTGAATCGAAGTACGGTATACCTTAGGTGGAGGTGGAAAAAGTTGTCGTCGACTGGACTCGTGGATCTGTTCCTAAGCACGCTCGTCGAGAGCGCGCTGAAGGTTATCCAGTCGAGTGCGCTCAGCCAAATTGGCTAGGCGCACCTCCTCCAAGGCCCGAGCCTCAGGGGTTTCTCCAACAATGGGCGTGTGGAGTGCATCCATGTTGCAGCGATGAAGTTCTTCTCTCTGCTGCGAAGAGAGGGGTTCGGGTCGGTATTCCTCGTGGACACGTGACGGATCACCGCCACTGTCTTTGCCGTCCTCACGGCGAAAACCAGGCGGACTGTGGGGTCCGTCGACCATCAAGACTTCTGCCGCAGGGTCGCTGCTGTCTCATTCGGATGCGGTCTCCGCGGAGCCAGTCGACAGATCGAACAGGCCGTGGAGGGTTTCGTCAGGCTCGATTGCCGCGACTTGATGGGTGGCTGAACGCCGAGCCACCACATGCTTCACCTACCGCTGAAGCCGCGATCGACCGGATCGCTTGCGGCGGCGGACAGCGAGGAGGGAAGATACCATCGGAGCCGACTGACACTAGGTCGACGGCTGCCGAAGAAGGACGCCGCGAACGCACGCGCGGAAGTGCGTCGCCCCTCGGACAAGGAGCGCCTCAACGTCAAGCGGAGCTTCCTGAAGCCACGCCGAGTCGTCGGGGACGAAAACGAGTGCGCCGAGACGGATCTCCCGCCCCTCAGCCAACTTGCCACCGGAAACCATGATGATGATCGGAAAAACTTGCAACTTCACCAATAAGTCGCTAAGACACCTGCCCCAAGGTGGGCGCCAACTGTCGTGGTTCCATGACTGACAGTAGAAAGGGGGGTAGGTATGGAGAGGCAAGATCTTAGCTATGGCGAAGGTGTACACACGAGATTTACGAGTTCAGACCCTTCACGGTGGAAGTAACAACCCTACGTCTCGGTGCCCGGAGGCGGTCAATTGGATGATGTGTGTGATATAGGGTGGTGCGAACCCTTGTGCCAGAGGAGGGTGGCTTATATAGAGTTCGCCAAGACCTCTCCCGCCCTCCATTACAAGGGACTTAATATACATAAAGTGGTGGCGTTACTGATAACGCCAACCTTAAGTGCTATTAATGACCTTAAAGACTATGGGGTGAATGTGTGTCCGTTGCACGCTGAGTGACTCCTAGTCTTCGAGAGGTCGGGTGATTCTCTTGTTAGTCGAGTGACAGTAGGTAGGGAGACTTCCGAGTGACATGATGTTGAGTGGATTGCACTCGACACCTTTGACCGGGGGTCTCATGAAGTCTCTTGACCTTCTTGCCTTTTTGGATAGTGACCTTGGGCAGGACGTATAGGTCAGGCCTATGACCCTACCCTAGGTCTGTATCCTCATCAGTGGGCCCATTCTCCCCCTTAATTTTCAATTAAAACCCACCTTTATGTAAAAGCTTGTATCCTTTTGTAAGTATAGCATTATCCCCCTCCCCCGCGGGTCTCTCCCCCAACACGCAGTGCCCCCGCGCTCTCTGCCGCACCTGCCCGCGTATATGTCGTGTTCTGTTTTATAGGCTCTCACGTGTAACTCTCACCAGTACATGGGCTTATTTAGTGGAGGCACTGCAATACAAGCAGCCAAACTGAGCACACCGCACGAGCAGGGAGGAGGGTGTGACGTGGTAGCTATACATGCGGTGGCTTGGTCAGCGATGGTTGCACACCCGTCGTCGCCGCCGCCGGAAGTTTATCTCCTTTCCCTCTATCTCGCTAACACAAACCGTAATCTCTTCTCTCGTCGACTCCTACTCTACTCCAGCAACCACTTCCATTTCAAAGTCCAACTCCAAACTCCTCTTCCAAGCGGCGCTTGAGCTCGGCCGATCAGCCATGGCTTCCCACCCATCGTCGCCGCTGCCGGAACACCCTATATCACCCGCTCCCACCACCATAAGTGACCTCGGCGACGACCAGCTCCAAGAGATCTTCATCCGCCTTCCCGACCTCCCCAGCCTCGCCTCTGCCGCCTTCACCTGCCACGCCTTCCTCGGCGCTGTCCGCTCGTCCCGCGCCTTCCGCCGCCGCTTCATCGCGCTCCACGCGGCCCCGCTCCTCCCTCGATTCCTCTCACACACAATAACTGCCTTCCCATTCCGGGCCTTAGGGCGCCCCTCCGCCAGATTCACTCCCCTCCAAGACGATGACAGTTCCGAGTGGGTGGTCAATTTCTCCGATCCTTCGATTGCCTACAACGGCTCCATCGCCATCAAACACCGGAGCAGCAAGCAGGGAGTTTGGTACAACCCCCAAATGATGGCACTGTTTCTCCGGCCCAAGGAGCACCACGACATGCCCGATGGCACCATCCTTTGGTTCCACACATTCTCCTCCGAAGATGATCAGAGGCCCTCCCGTGTGGTATGTGCCCGTCACGACTACTCACGGCCTTGCGCACGCGTCGCTGTCTTCTCATCGGACACCCTGGAGTGGCAGCTTTTCCCGGAGATCGCGACGCTGCTGCCTCAGGGCTTCAGGAGCACAGCTAGCACCGTGCTGGATGGGTTTATATGTTGGCAATGCGAGTCCATTAACGGGATGGCTATCCGCGAGTACATTTTCGTGCTCAACACAGACACATATTAGTTCTCTCGAATGGATCTGCCGCTGCCCTTGAGAAAGGCACGTCAAACATTTCAGATTGGTCAGATCAACGATGGGAAGCTCTGTATCGTAAATGAGAAGGAATGCACGTTTAGCCTTTGGATCTGGACAGCCAGCGATGACGGTATCGAGAGATTTGTGTTGCACAAGACGTTCCCGTTGTACACTCGCTTTATGGATGTCACCAACTGTTCAGTGAAAGATACAATCTCAGTGCGGCTTATGACGGTTTTCAATGGCTTTTTGTACTTTGCAATTCGCCCATGGAGAAATTACGTGCATCAGTTCAAATCCCCTGAGTGGTTCCTGTCCTTGTCTCTGGAAACAGCGGAGCTGAAGCAGCATCTTAAAAATAGAAAGCGGCCTGTCTTCCCGGTCCATCCCTACTCGGTCTGGCCTCCTTTTATGAAATACATCTCGGTAAGGCAGCCTATTCTTGTGTGTGATCATGGTGCTAATTAAGGATTCCCTCTTATGTTTGGTCCATAAATTGTATCCAATGATGTATGATTATATTGCTATAAAGATATGCTATCGGTTTTAGTCAAAGTAACTCGTAGTATAGGACCTAGCAGTGTTATTCAACTCTTTGCCTTAATCTCTTGAACCCAAGAATGGATGTGTTTTTAATCATCGAATCTTAAACATTCATTTTCTTTTATTAAGTCTGAACACTTTTTCTATTCTTCAATAAATAAATATAATGTTAAGATTATTACAATTGGATAGAGGAGTTTGTGTCCTATAGATATTGCACTCTAGGAAAAACATATGTCGCCTTGTGTTTGTATCCAAAGATTTCTAGTTAGGGGTGTTTTTTCGTGAGGATTCTAATTAGGGGTGTTAAATCCAATTAAACATTCACCACTCATTAACTCCATAAAGTCTTACCATTATTTTTTTATTCCATTATGTTAGTTTGATTTGTAATTAAGACACTCAAATCTGATTAATAACCGTTGTTAATTACATCAAATCTTAACTTTTACTTTTTCAATTGCTTTCGTATTATAATAACAGTAGATTTTAAAGGTTCTAGATGGCAGTGGTGTATCAGTAATTTATCTCACTTTCATTGCTTCTGTAAAAGCTAGATAAAATGATTAGAATCGCCAGAATCTATTGCCTTGCACATATTTTCTCTGCACAAAAACTTGCATTTTTATTTACACGGAATTTCCTTTTTGTCATAGGAGGATTCAAAATCTGAGGTTACTGGAAACACTGTCGAAGATGGTTCTGAGATCACAGGAAAGGATTCGTCTGTCCTTATAAAAGCATTACGATCATATAAAGAAGCTTTGATCAAGGATGGCGACGCAAATGTTGCAGAGATAGAGGCCTTCTCCCTTTGCATTGACATTGAGGACGAGAAGAACTCACTTGTGAGGAAAATCATGGCTTTAGATGAACTGTTAAGAACTGTGAGAGATCGTGTCTTGAGGGCGGGTGCAGACCCTGAACTCGCAGACTGGGAATTCTACAGACAGAAGATCAAAACAGAGAGCTGGTGGAAAATGTGCAAGGGAAAGTTATGGAGAGGTTTCTGCGCTAGCTGAATAAGCCTATCCATCAGGAGCAAGTCAGTTTTTCTTGCATTGGTACTTCAGGTTTTAGGTTCTGTGATGATGGTGCCAGGTTTCTGAATAAACACTGATGGTTGTGACCATCATCAGTATTCGGTATGACTGGTTGGCAGGAGACTTTTTCTAGAAGTGCATTTATGTACGTTAGCTTTCGTCAGCTTATCTTTCCATTTTCTTTTAGAAGTGCATCTATGTGCGAGCGAGTTTGAAGATCATATTGAGGCGTGTGGCCATTCTCTGTTGCAAAATAACTGTAATATGGTAACTTCCTTAAATTTTCCTTACACCGTGATGCTTGTAATGTGAAATCATAACCGCGTTGCTTTTTTATACAAAATGACCAAAAGATTAATGTACTATCCACCTGCCGGCTGATTGTTGACAAAGATCGGCAGGGTCGAGAACCATTGGCTGAATGTGATCAAGCGGCCACACCTGCCAGCTGCTGCAACATAGGTGACGTGGCAATCTGACCGCAACATCAGTCATGTTGCAATCCGGCCGCAATATCAGTCATGTTGCAATTCTGAGCTGAACGAGCAGCTTGTCAGCCGCAAGCAGGACGGTGACCGCCAACCGTGTTGTGCGGCGCTGCTACAGGGCGACGAGGCGCTGCTTCTGCAACGTGGCCGCTGCTGTGGTCCGGATGGACACGACAACATGGCTTTGCAGTATCGGCGCCCATGCAGCAGCACACCGTCCCCAGGCACGGGCTTGCAGCGGCATGTCGTCCTCGAGCGTCGGCTGTAGCATCGAGTAGTTTGCGGTAGCACGCGCATAGCTGACAGCAGCATGCTTGTAGCAGTTGATGTTGGGTGCTTTGTGAAAACCTAACAGACATAGTCGATGTTAGGGTATTTTCAGGGGAAACTTATCAGGGGATTTTCCCTGAAAGTCTGTTAGATGAGAGAAATAGTGAACTGAGTTGTTTAAGCACACTAACCGATAGTGCTCACTCACATCACTAGTTTTTTTCCATTCGTTCCTCCGAAAAAAACTAGCAGCCAGTGACTCGAAAGAAAAATGAGTACATCCTTTCTGATAGATTTGATATAGTTCAAGAATTTAAAAAATATTCACGCATTAAAAAAAAGGGGATATTTCCTTTTTTTCCCTAATTTCCGCCGGGTCTCATCTTTACCCTTAAAAAAACAGTGCTCAAGTTTACCTCTCTTCCATCTGGTGCCCTATGGAAATACCCCTCAGTGCCGTTTTCATCCGTTCAAAGTGGTTTGACCATCAGATGGACGTTTTCTGGACATAGTTGCCCTTGTATGCATATGCCAATGACATGTGGGACCTACCCTTGGGAAAAAACCTCACTCTCTTACAAGTGGACCCCACCCTAGAAAGTCTCTCTCTCTCCTGACCTGTCGGGCCCACTTGTCAATGGCACATCCAGGCACGGTCATCACTGACGACCAAACCACATGGCGGAGTCTGCATGGCAGGCCACGGGAGCGGAGGATGAGGCTACCAGGGTGAACCCGGAGCTCGTGCGCATCCAGGGGACGCAAACAGGAGGTCGCGGGGTGGACGAAGGTGAGCTGGCGGCACCTAAGCTGCTGCAACAGCTGGGACGCGACGACGATGACTCTACAAGGCAACGGCGTGCAGGCTGAGAGGCTAATTAGCCTCCTGGAGATGCCAGGAGCACATTGACGAATCGAGCGACAACATCGCTCGGTGCAGGAGACGAAGACGGCGACGGTTTGGTTGATTTCAGCCTCGTAGATCAAACCCGTCGGTGGTGAGGTAGATGGCGTCCTCGCAGAGCTCTTGGACATGGTGGTTTGACAGGGCCTAGCCGGTGGCTACGCGGACGTTGAGTGGCATCTCTCGGAGACAGTCCTAGCACAAGCTTGAAGGCGACTGGCTACGTTGGTGGGCTGGGCTGGCTATATGGGCCGTCGGGAGGTAAGTTTCACTCTATCTTTTTTCTTCCTTTCGTTTTGTTTTCTTTATTTTCTTTACCAGGGGTAAAAATGTCCAAAAAACGTCCATCTGAAGGTCAAACCCCTTTGACCGGACGGAAACGACACGGAGGGGTATTTCTATAAGGGCACCGGAAGAGGGGCAAAGTTGAGACTATTTTTTTAGGGCTGAAGATGAGCACTAGTAGAAAAAGGATCTTATGTGAGACACATTACTCCCGGTTCGATTTTGGCCCGGTACTAATGGGACCATTAGTCCCGGTTCGAATGGCTATGCATTAGTGTCGGTTCATGTTGAACCTTTACTACCAGTTCGTGCCATGAACCGTGAAGGAAATATGCCCTAGAGGCAATAATAAAGTTATTATTTATTTCCTTATATCATGATAAATGTTTATTATTCATGCTAGAATTGTATTAACCGGAAACATGATACATGTGTGAATACATAGACAAACTTAAAGTCACTAGTATGCCTCTACTTGACTAGCTCATTAATCAAAGATGGTTATGTTTCCAAACCATAGACATGAGTTGTCATTTGATTAACGGGATCACATCATTAGGAGAATGATGTGATTGACACGACCCATTCCGTTAGCTTAGCACTTGATCGTTTAGTATGTTGCTATTGCTTTCTTCATGACTTATACATGTTCCTACAACTATGAGATTATGCAACTCCTGTTTACCGGAGGAACATTTTGTGTGCTACCAAACGTCACAACGTAACTGGGTGATTATAAAGGAGCTCTACAGGTGTCTCCAAAGGTACATGTTGAGTTCGCATATTTCGAGATTAGGTTTTGTCACTCCGATTGTCGGAGAGGTATCTCTGGGCCCTCTCGGTAATGCACATCACTATAAGCCTTGCAAGCAATGTAGCTAATGAGTTAGTTACGAAATGATGCATTACGTAATGAGTAAAGAGACTTGCCGCTAACGAGATTGAACTAGGTATTGAGATACCGACGATCAAATCTCGGACAAGTAACATACCGATGACAAAGGGAACAACGTATGTTGTTATGCGGTTTGATCGATAAAGATCTTCGTAGAATATGTAGGAGCCAATATGAGTATCCAGGTTCCGCTATTGGTTATTGATTGGAAACGGTTCTCGATCATGTCTACATAGTTCTCGAACCCGTAGGGTCCGCACGCTTAAGGTTTCGATGACAGTTATATTATGAGTTTATGAGTTTTGATGTACCGAAGTTTGTT
The DNA here is from genome assembly GCF_018294505.1 of Triticum aestivum. Lineage (NCBI taxonomy): Eukaryota > Viridiplantae > Streptophyta > Magnoliopsida > Poales > Poaceae > Triticum > Triticum aestivum. Next base: position 703,646,397 of record NC_057798.1, on the reverse strand, counting down.
CGGAGTCCCGAATGTGATTACGGACATGACGAGGAGTCTCGAAATGGTTGAGACATGAAGATTGATATATTGGAAGCCTATATTTGGATGTCGGAAGTGTTCCGGGTGAAATCGGGATTTTACCGGAGTACCGAGAGGTTACCGGAACCCCCCGGGGGCTTAATGGGCCTACATGGGCCTTAGTGGAGAAGAGGAGAGGAGGCAAGGGCTGGACCGCGCGCCCCTCCCCCCTAGTCTGAATAGGACAAGGAGAGGGGGGCGGCGCCCCCCTTTCCTTCCTCTCTCTCCCTCCTCTTTCCCCCTTCTCCTACTCCAACAAGGAAGGAGGGAGTCCTACTCCCGGTGGGAGTAGGACTCCCCTTGGCGCGCCCCCTCCCCCTTGCTCCTTTATATACGGGGGCATGGGGCACCTCTAGACACAACAATTGATCTCTTGATCTCTTAGCCATGTGCCGTGCCCCCCTCCACCATAGTCCTCCTCGATAATATTGTAGCGATGCTTAGGCGAAGCCCTGGGACGGTAGAACATCAAGATCGTCACCACGCCGTCATGCTGACGAAACTCTTCCCCGACATTCTGCTGGATCGGAGTACGGGGATCGTCATCGAGCTGAACGTGTGCTAGAACTCGGAGGTGTCGTAGTTTCAGTGCTTGATCGGTCGGGCCGTGAAGACGTACGACTACATCAAGCGCGTTGTTCTAACGCTTCCGCTTTCGGTCTACGAGGGTACGTGGACAACACTCTCCCCTCTCGTTGCTATGCATCACCATGATCTTGCGTGTGCGTAGGATTTTTTTTGTTGAAATTGCTACGTTCCCCAACAGTGGCATCTGAGCCTTGTTTTATGCGTAGATGTTATATGCACGAGTAGAACACAAGTGAGTTGTGCGTGATACAAGTCATACTGCTTACCATCATGTCATACTTTGGTTCGGCGATATTGTTGGATGAAGCGGCCCGGACCGACATTACGCGTACGCTTACGCGAGACTGGTTCTACCGACGTGCTTTGCACACAGGTGGCTGGCGGGTGTCTGTTTCTCCAACTTTAGTTGAACCGAGTGTGGCTACGCCCGGTCGTTGCGAAGGTTAAAACAACACTAACTTGACAAACTATCGTTGTGGTTTTGATGCGTAGGCAATGTTGAGGAACTCGGTAACTGGTAACTGCTCGATCGGCTTGGGAGTAAGGATTAATCGGTAAATCGGCCTATTAACTGGATTAACCGGTCGAACATTAATCGGTAGATTAAATAGGAATTTAGCAATGTATATTCAAAAAAAATTATGTATTGTACCACACTCCCATGCTCCTAGGCTAGCTATATGATATAGAAAAATATGGTACTATAGGTATATGAAAGATAAAAATCATAAACAAGATCACAAGAGGTAAAATTGTTAACCCGGATATAGGAAATAACAAATAATATGCATCTGACATATCAAGATTAATATGCAACCACACAGTACAGTATGCAATCCAACATGTATTATATAAATGGCAGCCACACAATATGCATCCACATGCAAAGATAAATAGCAGCCACACAAATAGGAAATACCGAATATAATTCATAATAAGGTTCACAAGACGAATAGGTAACAAGGTCCAAATAAGTTCAGCTATATAGATAGAAATAGCCAAATAAGTAACATGCTAACAAGGTTCGGCCACACACATAGAAATAGGTATCAAGGTAATAAGGATTAAGAACATAAGGTTCGGGCACACAAATAGCAAGCAAAATAAGTTTGCGACGAATGGCTCAAGGCTGCGGGGGCTCCTCCTCCTCATCATCATCTTTGGTTGCCATCACCCCATCATCATCGGACTCGTAATCAATATCATCCTCCTCCATATCTACCGCATGATCAGATTCATCATCATCATCCTCAACGTATTCTTCAACTTCATGGAGTTCTCTAACTCGTGCACTCCTACGAAGCTCTGTAGGTTCGCTTTCCCCTACTGCTTCATCAATGATGTTGTATGGCACCCCCGTAGTGGGATCAAACTCATCATCAATGTATGCCTCTTCACATATCCAATCTTGTGCTCGTGACGCATCTTCACCAAGAAGAACATCACTAGAAGAGGATAACTTCTTTCTTTTATCAATCATCCTTCCATTGAATTGGATATAAACTAGATTGTCCCTACGGGCCACATCTAGTTTATTTCTCCTCTTTGCATCTACCTACAAAATGAAAATGGAAGCCTCATTATTCAGATTTGACAAATTGTGAGAACAATATCCAGATTTGACTAATTGTTAGAAGTCTAAGAGTTACCATTTCAAAAGTGCTCCAATTTCTTTCGCATCTGGATGAACTTGTGGTCAAGTTGAGTATCCTTATGGCCATGTGTTGCAATGTAGGAGTTTGTAATCCATAAGTTGACCACCAATCAGCTACAATTTGAGACAAGTGAAATAACATGCAATCAGCCCATAATTTCAGAAATGTTATAATAAGTTTTTTTGCTTTGAGAACATGCTTACCGGCATCGAAATTGTTATTCTCCATTGCTTTCAATGCAGCCACCTTCCCAAACATACCCTCTTTCTTTTTAAACTTGGTGAAGTCAATGTTAAACACCTTATTTTGCTTGATGTCATCATCATAATAAAATGTCTCCATGACTTCCATAAGCGCAGCCACTACCTCCACATCTGTAAAGATGCTCGGGTCAGCATAACTATATTTGGGATTCAAGATGTATGCTGCCATGTGCAATGGAGAATCCAGCCTCCCACTCATCTTGGTATTCATGGCATTAGTGATCACCAAATAGTCTTTTTCTAAATTTTCAACAGCAACCTTGATTTCCCTTTTTGCACTTATTAGTTCTCCATACATAGAAGCCATAGATGGACCATCCCCATCAGCCAACCGAAGCACCTTCACCAATGGCTCAAAAACCTTGCAAGGTAACATAAAAATGATCAAATGAGTCATATAAGCACGTGCAAACAGCCCCACCATTAGAAATGCACAAGTTACAACTACAACTATGACTACTTGACAAGATGCAAACAGCCCCAATGTAGAAATACATAGATGCGAACACCCCAACATATGACTAGATGCAAACAACCCCCATAAACATACCTTGATGCAAAGTGATACATTTTTCCAAAAGCCCCTACTCATTATTGTGGCGTTGGCCGCCTTTCCTTTCACCGTTTTCGTGTGCTTGCATGCTTCCCATTCATCACTACAAACCATTGCCCTTAGTTCTTTCTTTTTAGAAACCAAACTTTGCAACGTAAGAAATGCCGAAGCAAATCGTGTCACCCCCGGTCTAACAATGTCTCTTTTTTCGTGAAAGACCTCATCAAGGACAATGTTTTATGATGTGCATAAAGAAAAATTGTCATTTGCTTAGCTTTGATGATTGTAGGGCCAAATTGCTTCAGCTTCCCAATTGCTTCTACCATCAAATTGAGGGTGTGAGTTGCACATGAGCTCCAAAAGATTTTTGGCCATTTTCCTTTCAGCATCTCCTTTGCTCCCATGTTGTTGGAAGCATTGTCTGTGACCACTTGCACAACATTTTCAGCACCTACAAGATGGAAAATCTCAAAATCAGGACCTACAACATTATGAAAATCAATGAATGAAAGTAAACTTGAGACTTCAAGAATCATACCAATTTTCTCAATGCACTCAACTACATAATTGAAGATGTATAGACTTGTGTGTGCATCAGCCGACGCCTCCTTTGATTCAAGAAAGGCGGTCCCTAACTTGCAATGCACGCACAAATTCATTATACTTCTTCTTTTCTTGTCGGTCCAAGCATCGGTCATGATAGAGCACCCGGTTTCCACCCTCTCAAGCTCATGTGGCTTCATCAAATCCTTTGTTCTTTCCACCTCTTGCAGCAACATCTTCTCTCGGAGCATATATTGGGAAGGTGGCTTCCATTTAGGACCAAATCGACCAAGGGCTTCACAAAACTGCTTGAAGTCATCATCATTGACAGCATTGAAAGGAATATTTTTCTTGTACATCCATCTAGCCAAATATTGCCCTACCATGTAAGCTTTCTCCTTGTCAATTGCATCATTTATGTTCTGCTGGAACTTCTTCAATGGGATGGAAGGATCAATTGGCATCACATATTTATCAATAGGCCCTGACTTGCGAGCTTCACCTTCTCCAATTGCATGAAGCTCTTCCTCGTTATTGTCATCATCAACTTGAATGACAACCTCAGCACGTACTTCTTCATCATGTTTTTCTTTCAGCTTCTTCTTCTTTTGTGGTGCCTCATAAGCATCCTTACACCTTTTCTGCTGATCTGGTGTGGCTACATTGCAACTTGTCACGCTTCCCTTTACCTGCCCAATATGTTGCTTCATCCTATTGACGCCTCCACCCATCTCCTTTCCACACAACTTGCACTTCACTCGTTGTAGATCTAAAGGATTGATCAAGGTTGCAAACTCCCACCCCATGTCATCTGAATTTCTTTTGAGAGTATGAGAACTTGCACCGGTAGAGGCAACCGTAGACCCCTACAAATATATTGAATGAGCAAACATAATAAGTATCAATGAGCGATCTGTAGTATTAAATAATTAATCTACAGTCTACAGATCATACCATAGAAAATCAGATTTGTTAAGACTTTTGAGTATGTTACAGTAGCATAAGAAATCCCAGCTAGACAACTATTGCACGTACAGATCCGCCCAAAATTAATATAACCTACACCTAACTTGCTAAACAACGAGTTTTTAATGTACAGATCATCCCACAATTAATATTTAATATACCCTAAGCAGAATATCCATGGATTATTAGTGCATTGCTATAATTGGAGTGCTTCTGCATTAACATTTTAACCAATACATCAATTATTACTATAATAGATAGGCATACATCAAGCCATCCATCCGTCTACTAATTTATTGTAATTGGCGTGAATCTGTGAATGTCCACAGAATTTAGTTGGAACAACCCATCCATCTACTAATCTTAAGTAGTTACATACTTACATTACAACTACTCCCCAAATAGATCATCACGACTCATACTGTCATACATATTGATCAGTGATCACACTCACACATCTCAATGTATGGCTGTATGAAATTGGAAATTGAATTAAAGATGTATCAGACCACAACGGCTACAGAGGCTGAGAGGGGAAGAAGATGTTACCTTGCTCACTGGTGAAGCCATGGAGGAGCAGGTCGGCAGCGAAGGGAGCAGGCAGTCGGGAGCAGATGGCAACCAGCTACTGGGACGAGAGATTGGGAGGAGCCCACGGGTGAAGGAGTCCAGCCGATGGATGGGAAGGAGGAGCAGGTAGGCTAGCGGCGGGGCTACTGCAGCATGCAGCGGCGGAGCTACTCGTCCGGGCGCCGGCGAGGACCTGCCAGCCGCCAGCCAGATCGGGGCTGGATGGGAAAAGGAGTGGGAGGGGCGGCAGGAGCCAAAACCTAGCTAATTTAGGAGCCGGAGGGGGCTGAGCGGGCCAAAATATTGGGCTTTTGCTTCCAACAGTTAACTGGTCATGGCAACTAATCGGTCTGACAACCGATTACTCGGCCTGACAGACCAGTTAATTGGCTTGGGCAGTTAACACCACGAATAGGCACTATTCGAGTCGGCCACCTAGGGAGTAGCGATTAACTGGCCCGTTAACTGATTTAATCGCCGATCTCTTGAACAGTGTGTGTAGGTAAGAACGGTTCTTGCTCAGCCCGTAGCAGCCACGTAAAATTTGCAACAACAAAGTAGAGGACGTCTAACTTGTTTTTGCAGGGCATGTTGGGTTGTGATATGGTCAAGACGTGATGCTATATTTTATTGTATGAGATGATCATGTTTTGTAACCGAAGTTATCGGCAACTGGCAGGAGCCATATGGTTGTCGCTTTATTGTATGAAATGCAAACACCCTGTAATTGCTTTACTTTATCACTAAGCGGTAGCGATAGTCGTAGAAGCAATAGATGGCGTAACGACAACGATGCTACGATGGAGATCAAGGTGTTGCGCTGTTGACAATGGTGATCACGACGGTGCTTCGGAGATGGAGATCACAAGCATAAGATGATGATGGCCATATCATATCACTTATATTGATTGCATGTGATGTTTATCCTTTATGCATCTTATCTTGCTTTGATTGACGGTAGCATTTTAAGATGATCTCTAACTAATTATCAAGAAGTGTTCTACCTGAGTATGCACCGTTGCGAAAGTTCTTCGTGCTGAGGCTCTACATTCAAATACAACGGGTGCAAAATAGTTGCACACGCGGAATACTCAGGTTAAACTTGACGAGCCTAGCATATACAGATGTGGCCTCGGAACACGGATACCGAAAGGTCGAACGTGAATCATATAGTAGATATGATCAACATAGTGATGTTCACCATTGAAAACTACTCCATCTCATGTGATGACCGGACATGGTTTAGTTGATTTGGATCACGTGATCACTTAGATGACTAGAGAGATGTCTGTCTAAGTGGGAGTTCTTTAGTAATGTGATTAATTGAACTTAAATTTATCATGAACTTAGTACCTGATAGTATTTTGCTTATCTATGTTTGTTGTAGATAGATGGCTCGTGCTATTGTTTCGTTGAATTTTAATGTGTTCCTTGAGAAAGCTAAGTTGAAATATGATGGTAGCAATTACATGGACTGGTTCCGTAACTTGAGGATTATCCTCATTGCTGCACAGAAGAATTACGTCCTCGAAGCACCGCTGGGTGCCAGGCCTGCTGCAGATGCAACTGACGACGTTAAGAACATCTGGCAGAGCAAAGCTGATGACTACTCGATAGTTCAGTGTGCCATGCTTTACGGCTTAGAACCGGGACTTCAATGATGTTTTGAACGTCATGGAGCATATGAGATGTTCTAGGAGTTGAAGTTAATATTTCAAGCAAATGCCCGGACTGAGAGATATGAAGTCTCCAATAAGTTCTATAGCTGTAAGATGGAGGAGAATAGTTCTATCAGTGAACATATACTCAAAATGTCTGGGTATAATAATCACTTGATTCAACTGGGAGTTAATCTTCCTAATGATAGTGTCATTGACAGAATTCTTCAATCACTGCCACCAAGCTACAAGAGCTTCGTGATGAACTATAATATGCAAGGGATGGACAAGACTGTTCCCGAGCTCTTCGCAATGCTAAAGGCTGCGGAGGTAGAAATCAAGAAGGAGCATCAAGTGTTGATGGTCAATAAGACCACCAGTTTCAAGAAAAAGGGTAAAGGGAAGAAGAAGGGGAACTTCAAGAAAAACAGCAAACAAGTTGCTGCTCAAGAGAAGAAACCCAAATCTGGTCCTAAGCCTGAGACTGAGTGCTTCTACTGCAAGCAGACTGGACACTGGAAGTGGAACTGCCCCAAGTATTTGGCGGATAAGAAGGATGGCAAGGTGAACAATTGTATATGTGATATACATGTTATTAATGTGTACCTTACTAATGCTCCCAGTAGCACCTGGGTATTTGATACTGGTTCTGTTGCTAATATTTGCAACTCGAAACAGGGACTATGGATTAAGCGAAGATTGGCTAAGGACGAGGTGATGATGCGCGTGGGAAATGGTTCCAAAGTCGATGTGATCGCAGTCGGCACGCTACCTCTACATCTACCTTTGGGATTAGTTTTAGACCTGAATATTTGTTATTTGGTGCCAGCATTAAGCATGAACATTATATCTCGATCTTGTTTGATGCGAGACGGTTATTTATTTAAATCTGAGAATAATGGTTGTTCTATTTATATGAGTAATATCTTTTATGGTCATGCACCCATGAAGAGTGGTCTATTTTTATTAAATCTCGATAGTAGTGACACACATATTCATAATGTTGAAACCAAAAGATGTAGAGTTGATAATGATAGTGCAACTTATTTGTGGCACTGCCGTTTAGGTTATATTGGTGTAAAGCGCATGAAGAAACTCCATACTGATGGACTTTTGGAATCACCCAATTATGAATCACTTGGTACTTGCGAACCATGCCTCATGGGCAAGATGACTAAAACGCTGTTCTCCAGAACTATGGAGCGAGCAACTGATTTGTTGGAAATCATACATACTGATGTATGTGGTTCAATGAATATTGAAGCTCACGGCGGGTATCATTATTTTCTGACCTTCACAAGATGATTTGAGCAGATATGAGTATATCTACTTAATGAAGCACAAGTCTGAAACATTTGAAAAGTTCAAAGAATTTCAGAGTGAAGTGGAGAATCATCGTAACAAGAAAATAAAGTTTCTGTGATTTGATCGCGGAGACAAATATTTGAGTTACGAGTTTGGTCTTCAATTAAAACAATGTGGAATAGTTTCACAAACTCATGCCACCTAGAACACCACAGCTTAATGGTGTGTCCGAACGTCATAACCGTACTTTATTGGATATAGTGCAATCTATGATGTCTCTTACCGATTTACCACTATCGTTTTGGAGTTATGCATTAGAGACAACTGCATTCACTTTAAATAGGCACCATAAAAATCCGTTGAGACGACGCCTTATGAACTGTGGTTTGGGAAGAAACCAAAGTTGTCATTTCATAAAAGTTTGTGGCTACGATGCTTATGTGAAAAAAATTAACCTAATAAGCTCAAACCCAAATCGGATATGTGCATCATCATAGGATACCCAAAAGGAGACTGTTGGGTACACCTTCTATCACAGATCCAGAGGCAAGATATTCGTTGCTAAAAGTGGATCCTTTCTAGAGAAGGAGTTTCTCTAGAAAGAAGTGAGTGGGAGGAAAGTAGAACTTGATGAGGTAATTGTACCTTCTCCCTTATTGGAAAGTAGTTCATCACAGAAATCAGTTCCAGTGATTCCTACACCAATTAGTGAGGAAGTTAATGATGATGATCATGAAACTTCAGATCAAGTTGCTACCAAATCTCGTAGGTCATCCAGAGTAAAGATCCGCACCAGAGTGGTACGGTAATCCTATTCTGAAGTCATGTTACTAGACCATGATGAACCTATGAACTATGAGGAAGCGATGATGACCCCAGATTCCGCGAAATGCCTTGAGGCCATGAAATCTGAGATGGGATCCATGTATGAGAACAAAGTGTGGACTTTGGTTGTCTTGCCCGATGATCGGCAAGCCATAGAAAATAAATGGATCTTCAAAGAGGAAGACGGACACTGATAGTAGTGTTACTATCTACAAAGCTCGACTTGTTGCGAAAGGTTTTCGACAAGTTCAAAGGTGTTGAATACAATGAGATTTTCTCACTCGTAACGATGATTAAGTCTGTCCGAATCATGTTAGCAATTGTCACATTTTATGAAATCTGGCAAATGGATGTCAAAAACTGCATTCCTGAATGGATTTCTGGAAGAAGAGTTGTATATGATGCAACCAGAAGGTTTTGTCGATCCGAAAGGTGCTAACAAAATGTACAAGCTCCAGCGATCCATCAATGGACTGGTGCAAGCATCTCGGAGTTGGAATATACGCTTTGCTGAGTTGATCAAAGCATATGGTTTTATACAGACTTTTGGAAAGGCTGTATTTACAAGAAAGTGAGTGGGAGCACTACAGCCTTTCTGATAAGTATATGTGAATGACATATTATTGATCGGAAATGATGTAGAATTTTCTGGAAAGCATAAAGGAGTGTTTGAAAGGAGTTTTTTCAAAGAAAGACCTCAGTCAAGCTACTTACATATTGAGCATCAAGATCTATTGAGATAGATCAAGACGCTTGATAAGATTTTCAATTAGTACATACCTTGACAAGGTTTTGAAGTAGTTCAAAATGGAATAGTCAAAGAAAGAGTTCTTGCCTGTGATGCAAAGGTGTGAAGTTGAGTAAGACTCAAATCCCGACCATGGCAGAAAATAGAAAGAGAATGAAAAGTCATTCCCTATGCCTCAGTCATAGGTTCTATAAAGTATGCTATGATGTGTACCAGACCTATTGTATACCTTGCTCTGAGTTTGGCAAGGGAGTACAATTTGGATCTAGGAGTAGATCATTGGACAGCGGTCAAGAATATCCTTAGTGAGGACTAAGGAAATACTTCCCGATTATGGAGGTGATAAAAGATCCCGTAATAAAGAGTTACATTGGTGCAAGCTTTTACACCGATCCAGATGACTCTAAGTCTCAATCTGGATACATATTGAAAGTGGGAGCAATTAGCTAAAGTAGCTCAGTGCAGAGCATTGTAGACATAGAATATTTTGCAAAATACATACGGCTCTGAATGTGACAGACCCGTTGACTAAACTTCTCTCACAAGCAAAACATGATCATACCTTAGTACTCTTTGGGTGTTAATCACATAGCAATGTGAACTAGATTATTGACTCTAGTAAACCCTTTGGGTGTTGATCACATGACGATGTGAACTATGGGTATTAATCACATATAGATGTGAATATTGGTGTTGAATCACATGGCGATGTGAACTAGATTATTGACTCTAGTGCAAGTGGGAGACTGAAGGAAATATGCCCTAGAGGCAATAATAAAGTTATTATTTATTTCCTTATATCATGATAAATGTTTATTATTCATGCTAGAATTGTATTAACCGGAAACATGATACATGTGTGAATACATAGACAGACTTAAAGTCACTAGTATGCCTCTACTTGACTAGCTCATTAATCAAAGATGGTTATGTTTCCTAACCATAGACATGAGTTGTCATTTGATTAACGGGATCACATCATTAGGAGAATGATGTGATTGACATGACCCATTCCATCAGCTTAGCACTTGATCGTTTAGTATGTTGCTATTGCTTTCTTCATGACTTATACATGTTCCTACAACTATGAGATTATGCAACTCCCGTTTATCGGAGGAACACTTTGTGTGCTACCAAACGTCACAATGTAACTGGGTCATTATAAAGGAGCTCTATAGGTGTCTCCAAAGGTACATGTTGCGTTGGCGTATTTCGAGATTAGGTTTTGTCACTCCGATTGTCGGAGAGGTATCTCTGGGCCCTCTCGGTAATGCACATCACTATAAGCCTTGCAAGCAATGTAGCTAATGAGTTAGTTACAGAATGATGCATTACGTAATGAGTAAAGACACTTTCCGGTAACGAGATTGAACTAGGTATTGAGATACCGACGATCAAATCTCGGACAAGTAACATACCGATGACAAAGGGAACACTGTATGTTGTTATGCGGTTTGACCGATAAAGATCTTCATAGAATATGTAGGAGCTAATATGAGCATCCAGGTTCCACTATTGGTTATTGATCGGAAACGTTTCTCGATCATGTCTACATAGTTCTCGAACCCGTAGGGTCCGCACGCTTAAGGTTTCGATGACAGTTATATTATGAGTTTACGAGTTTTGATGTACCTAAGTTTTTTCGGAGTCCCAAATGTGATTACGGACATGACGAGGAGTCTCAAAATGGTCGGGACATGAAGATTGATATATTGGAAGCCTATATTTGGATGTCGGAAGTGTTCCGGGTGAAATCAGTATTTTACTGGAGTACTAGGAGGTTACCGGAACCCCCCGGGGCTTAATGGGCCTACATGGGCCTTAGTGTAGAAGAGGAGAGGAGGCAAGGGCTGGACCGCCCCCCTTTCCTTCCTCTCTCTTCCTCCTCTTTCCCCCTTCTCCTACTCCAACAAGGAAGGACGGAGTCCTACTCCCGGTGGGAGTAGGACTCCCCTTGGCGCGCCCCCTCCTAGGCCGGCCGCCCCCTCCCCCTTGCTCCTTTATATACGGGGGCAGGGAGGCACCTCTAGACACAACAATTGATCTCTTGATCTCTTAGCCGTGTGCGGTGCCCCCCTCTGCTATGTCTTGAGCTTGCGTTGGTTTTCCTTGAAGAGGAAAGGGTGAAGCAGCAGAGTAGCGTAAGTATTTCCCTCGGTTTTTGAGAACCAAGGTATCAATCCAGTAGGAGGCTCCTCAAAAGTCCCACGCACCTACACAAACAAACCAAGAACTCGCAACCAACGCAATAAAGGGGTTGTCAATCCTTCACGGCCACTTGCGAAAGTGAGATCTGATAGAGATAGTATGATAAGATAAATATATTTTTGGTATTTTATAATATAGATGCAAAAAGTAAAGATGCAAATAAAAGTAGATTGGAAGCAAATATGATAAGAGATAGACCCGGGGGCCATAAGTTTCACTAGAGGCTTCTCTCGAGATAGCATAAGTATTACGGTGGGTGAACAGATTACTGTCGAGCAATTGATAGAAAAGCGAATAATTATGAGGTTATCTAGGCATGATCATGTATATAGGCATCACGTCCGCAACAAGTAGACCGACTCCTGCCTGCATCTCCTACTATTACTCCACACATCGACCGACTCCTGCATGCATCTAGAGTATTAAGTTCACAAAGAACAGAGTAACGCATTAATCAAGATGACATGATGTAGAGGGATAAACTCATGCAATATTATCTAAACCCCATCTTGTTATCCTCGATGGCACAATACAATACGTGCCTTGCAACCCTTTCTGTCACTGGGTAAGGACACCGCAAGATTGAACCCAAAGCTAAGCACTTCTCCCATGGCAAGAAAGATCAATCTAGTAGGCCAAACCAAACTGATAATTTGAAGAGACTTGCAAAGATAACTCAATCATACATAAAAGAATTCAGAGAAGATTCAAATATTATTCATATATAAACTTGATCATAAACCCACAATTCATCGGATCTTGACAAACACACCGCAAAAAGAGATTACATCAAATAGATCTCCACAAGAGAGAGGGAGAACATTGTATTGAGATCCAAAAAGAGAGAAGAAGCCATCTAGCTAATAACTATGGACCCGTAGGTCTGTGGTAAACTACTCACAACTCATCGGAAGGGCTATGGTGTTGATGTAGAAGCCCTCCGTGGTCAATTCCCCCTCGGGCAGAGTGCCGGCGAAGGCTCCAAGATGAGATCTCGCGGATACAGAAGGTTACGGCGGTGGAAATTGTGTTTCGGGTGCTCCCTGGATGTTTTCGGGGTACGTAGGCTTATATAGGAGGAAGAAGTACGTCGGTGGACGCCCGAGGGGCCCACGAGACAGGGGGCGCACCCTATAGGAGGGGGGCGCCCTCCTATCTCGTGACCACCTCGGTTGCTTCTTGACTTGCACTCCAAGTCCTCTGGATCACGCTTGTTCCAAAAATCACGCCTCCGAAGGTTTCATTCCGTTTGGACTCCGTTTGATATTCCTTTTCTTCGAAATACTGAAATAGGCAAAAAACAGCAATACGGGTTGGGCCTCTGGTTAATAGGTTAGTCCCAAAAATGATATAAATGTGTAAAATAAAGCCCATAAACATCGAAAAGAGGTAATATAATAGCATGGAACAATCAAAAATTATAGATATGTTGGAGACGTATCGAGCATCCCCAATCTTAATTCCTGCTCGCCCTCGAGTAGGTAAATGATAAAAAGACAATTTTTGATGTGGAATGCTACCTAGCATAATTCTTAATGTAATTTTCTTTATTGTGGCATGAATTGTTCAGATCCAAATGATTCAAAATAAAAGTTCATATTGATAAAAGAAATAGTAACACTTCAAGCATACGAATCAAAGCAATCAAGTCTTCTCAAAATAACATGGCAAAAGAAAGTTCATCCCTACAAAATCATATAGTTAGGCTATGCTTCATTTTCGTCATAGAAAGATGTTCCCAACTTCTATACCCCCGATGACAAGCCAAGAAATTGTTTCATACTTAAATAATCTCAAACTTTTTCAACCTTCACGCAATACATGAGCGTGAGCCATGGATATAGCACTATGGGTGGAATAGAATATGATGATGGGGATTGTGTGGAGAAGACAAAAAAAAGAGAAAGTCTCACATTGACGAGGATAATCAACAGGCTATGGAGATGCCCATCAATTGATGTCAACATGAGGAGTAGGGGTTGCCATGCAACGGATGCACTAGAGCTATAAATAAATGCTCAACAAAAGAAAACTATTGGGTGTGCATCAACTTGCTCGCTCACGAAGACCTAGGGCATTTGAGGAAGCCCATCATAGGAATATACAAGCCAAGTTCTATAATGAAAAATTCCCACTAGTATGAAAAAGACAACTTATGAGACTCACTATATGAAAAACATGGTGCTACTTTGAAGCACAAAATATGAGACTCACTACATGAAGAACAAGGTGCTACTTTGAAGCACAAGTGTGGAAAAAGAGATAGTAACATTGCCTTTTTTATTTATTTTCTTTTTTTCTTTTTTTCTTTTATTCTTTTTTTTTGGGCCTTTCTTTTTTTTCTTTTGGCATTTATTTTTTTTCCTTTTTTTCTTTGGGCAATGCTCTAATAATGATGGTCATCACACTTCTATTGATTACAACATATGAATTACAACTCGAAACTAGAACAAGATATGACTCTATATGTATGCCTCCGGCGGTGTACCGGGATGGTGCAATGAATCAAGAGTGACATGTATGAAAAATAATGCATGGTGGCCTTGCCACAAATACGATGTCAACTACATGAACATGCAATGGCAATATGACAAAAGTAATGTATGTCATGATGATGAACGGAACGGTGGAAAGTTGCATGGAAATATATCTCGGAATGGCTATGAAAATGCCATAATAGGTAGGTATGGTGGCTATTTTGAGGAAGATATAAGGAGGTTTATGTGTGATAGAGCTTATCGTATCACGGGGTTTGGATGCACCGGCAGTTTGCACCAACTCTCAAGGTGAGAGAGGGCAATGCACGGTACCGAAGAGGCTAGCAATGGTGGAAAGGTAAAAGTGTGTATAATCCATGGACTCAACATTAGTCAAAAGAACTCATATACTTATTGCAAAAATTTAGAAGTCATAAAAAATCAAGCACTACGCGCATGCTCCTAGGGGGATAGATTGGTAGGAAAAGACCATCGCTCGTCCCCGGCCGCCACTCATAAGGATGCACAAGCCAGGTACACTTCATATTTCAATTTTGTTACACAACTTTAACCATACGTGCATGCTATGGGACTTGCTAACTTCAACACAAGCATTCTTTAAATTCATAATAACCCAACTAGCATGACTTTAATATCACTACCTCCATATCTCAAAACAATTATGAAGTATCAAATTGATCATAGTATCCAATTCACTTCCTATGATAGTTTTTATTATACCCAACTTGGATGCTCATCATTCTAGGACCAATTTATAACCATAGCAAATACCATGCTGTTCTAAAAGACTCTCAAAATAATATAAGTGAAACATGAGAGAGTAACTTCTATAAAATCAATCCACCGCCGTGCTCTAAAAGATATAAGTGAAGCACTAGAGCAAAAACTATCAAGCTCAAAAAGATATGAGTGAATCATATAGAGTATTCTAGCAAATTCTAATAAAATAGGCTTCTCCCAAAAGGTGTGTACAGCAAGGATGATTGTTTTAAACTAAAAGGAAAAGACTAATATAATACACGACGCTCCAAGCAAAACACATATCATGTGGCGAATAAAAATATAGCTCCAAGTAAAGTTACCAATGAACGAAGACGAAAGAGGGGATGCCTTCCCGGGGCATCCCCAAGCTTAGGATTTTGGCTATCCTTGAATATCTTGGGGTTCCTTGGGCATCCCCAAGTTTAGGCTCTTGCCACTCCTTATTCCATAGTCCATAAAAGCTTTACCCAAAACTTGAAAACTTCACAACACAAAACTCAACAGGAAATCTTATAAGCTCCATTAGTGAAAGAAAACAAAACCACAACATAAGGTACTGTAATGAACTCATTCTTTATTTATTTTGGTGTTAAACCTACTGTATTCCAACTTCTCTGAGGTTTATAAACTATTTTACTAGCCATAGATGCATCAAAATAAGCAAACAACACACGAAAAACAGAATCTGTCGAAAACAAAACAGTCTGTAGCAATATGTAACTAACGCAAACTTCTGGAACTCTACCAAAATAGTACGTACTCAAAAATTTGTGTATTGATCAGCTGCAAAAAGAATCAATGCAAAATCACGTTTCTGTGATTTATTGAATGTTTTCTTTTGAGCGCAAAGTTTCTGTTTTTCAGCAGAATCAAATCAACTATCATCATAGTTTATCCTATAGGTTCTACTTGGCACAAACACTAATTAAAAGATAAAAACACATCTAAACAGAAAGTAGATGCAAAAACTTATTACTAAACAGGAACAAAAACAAAAAACACAAAGAAAATTGGGTTGCCTCCCAACTAGCGCTATCGTTTAACGCCCCTAGCTAGGCATAAAAGCGAAGATAGATCTAAGTTGTGCCATCTTTGGCACTCAATTCATAAGTAGCCAGCATGATAGCTTCATAAGGTAATTTGACTTTCTTCCTTGGAAAGTGCTCCATGCCTTTCTTTAATGGAAATTGGAATCTAATATTCCCTTCCTTCATATCAATAATCGCGTCAATCGTTCTAAGGAAAGGTCTACCAAGAATAATAGGGCAAGAAAGATTGTAATCTATATCAAGAACGATAAAATCCACGGGCACCAAATTTCTATTTGCAATAATGAGAACATCATTTATCCTTCCCATTGGCTTTTTAATGGTGGAATCCGCAAGGTGCAAATTTAAAGAGCAATCATCAAGATCATGGAAACCTAGAATATCACATAAAGTTTTTGGAATCGTGGAAACACTAGCACCCAAATCACACAAAGCATAACACTCATGATCTTTAATTATAATCTTTATAGTAGGTTCCCACTCATCATTAAGTTTTCTAGGTATAGAAACTTCCAACTTAAGTTTTTCATAATAAGATTGCAACAAGGCATCAACGATATGTTTGGAAAAAGGTTTATTTTGACTATAAGCATGAGGAGAATTAACAACGGATTGCAACAAGGAAATACAACCTTCTAAAGAACAATTATCATAATCAAATTCCTTGAAATCCGAGATAGTGGGTTCAATACTATTTAAAGTCATGACCTCTCCAATCCCACTTTTACCAAATTTAGCATCAAGATCTAAAAACTCTGAATTTTTGGGACGCCTTCTAGGTAAAGTTGACTCATCATTAGTACCATAATTATCAAGATTCATATTGCAAAACAAAGATCTAATAGGAGACACATCAATAACTTTAAGATCTTCATCATTATTTTCATGGAAACTAGAAGAACACGCTTTTATAAAGCTATCTTTTTTAGCATGCAATCTAGCGGTTCTTTCCTTACACTCATCAATGGAAATTCTCATTACTTTGAGAGACTCATTGATATCATGCTTAGGAGAAGAAGATCTAATTTTAAGAGAATCAACATCAAGTGAAAGTCTATCAACGTTCCTAGACAAATCATCAAGTTTGAGAAATTTTTCTTCAAGCAAAGCATTAAAATTCTTTTGAGAGATCATAAATTCTTTCACACTATTCTCAAAATCAGAGGGCATCTTATTAAAACTACCATAAGAATTATTGTAGGAATTTCCATAATTATTAGAGGAATTACTAGGGAAGGTCTAGCATTAAAGTTTCCTCTATAAGCATTGTTTCCAAAACTATTCCTACCAACAAAATTCACATCCATAGATTCATTATTATTCTCAATCAAAGTAGACAAAGGCATATCATTGGGATCAAGAGGAGTATTTTTAGTAGCAAACAACTTCATAAGTTCATCCATATTTCCACTCAAAACATTGATTTCTTCCATAGCATGCACTTTTTTACTAGAAGATCTTTCGGTGTGCCATTGAGAATAATTAGCCATAATATTATCAAGAAGTTTTGTAGCATCTCCTAACATGAATTCCATAAACGTGCCTCCCACGGCCGAATCTAAGAGATTTCTAGAAGCAAATTTCAAACCGGCATAAAATTTTGGGTTAATTATCCTTTTGCCCTTAGTGGTGTCCATCTGCTCAGTTTTGCCCTCAGATGCAAATTGTGCTCAGTTTTGCCCCTGTCCATGCGCACCGGCTCGTTCTGTGAACTTTGGCGTCTCCGTCAGGTCAACGTTTTGACTCAGCCCTTACAGGTGGGACCAGGCGGCAGAGGCGGCCAATTTTATTCAGACTGTTGCACGCGTGGCTTGCGGGACCCAGCAGAGAGCCGTTGAGCATAGAGCCGTTGCGGGTGTGTGCTATATTAGCAGGCGACAGCAGCGGTGACCACGGTGATAGAGAGCACGGTGCTGACCACGGCGAGAGAGCGAGAGCACGACGGCGGTGGGAAGCTAGCTATGGAGGGCGCGATGGTGGGAAGCTAGCCGTGGAGGGCGTGGCAGCATTGAGATCCCATTCGGCTCCGAGCTCCATGTCTTCCGCAAGCTCCCGCTGTTGGGGAACGTAGTAATTTCAAAATTTTCCTACGCACACACAAGATCATGGTGATGCATAGCAACGAGAGGAGGAGTGTATCTTCATACCCTTGAAGATCTCTAAGCGGAAGCGTTTATCAACGCGGTTGATGTAGTCGTACATCTTCACGATCCGACCGATCCAAGTACCGAACGCACGGCACCTCCGAGTTCTGCACACGTTCAGCTTGATGACGTCCTCGCCTTCTCGATCCAGCAAGACGGGCGAAGTAGTAGATGAGTTCCGGCAGCACGATGGCGTGGTGACGGTGTTGGTGAAGAACAATCTCTGCAGGGCTTCGCCTAAGCACTACGGAAATTATGACGGAGGATAAACTAGAGGGGACGGGGTTTGCCGGCACACGGCTTGGTGTTTCTTGATCTATCTTTGGTGCTAGCCCTGCCCCTCTATTTATATGTTGAGCCTTGGGGTCGAAACTTGGAGTAAAAGCCTCCACAAAGTCGGTTTCACCCGAAAGGCAAGAGTCCTTCTCGGACTCCAGGGCCAGACGCCAGGGTTCCCGGTGTCTGGACCCAGACGCCAGGGACCCTGGCGTCTGGCCCCTGGACTCCGCAAAACTTCCTTTTGCGCTTTCCAAAAACCTTGTGGGCTTTCCCCATTGGCCCAAATAACATGTTCTCGTACCCAAACATTTCGGGAAACATCCGGAACCCCTTCCGGTGAATTCCGGAACTCTTCCGGAGATCAAACACTATTATCCCATATATCAAACTTTATCTCCGGACCATTCCGGAGTTCCTCGTCATGTCCATGATCTCATTCGCGACTCCGAACAACATTCGGTTACCAATATACATAACTCATATAATACTACATCGTCAACAAAATGTTAAGCGTGCGGACCCTACGGGTTCGAGAACTATGTAGACATGACCTAGAACTTGTTTCCGGTCAATAACCAATAGCGGGACCTGGATGCCCATATTGGCTCCCATATATTCTACAAAGATCTTTATCGGTCAAACCGCTTAACAACATACGTTGTTCCCTTTGTCATCGGTATGTTACTTGCCCGAGATTTGATCGTCGGTATCCAATACCTAGTTCCATCTCATTACCGGATAGTCTCTTTACTCGTTACGTAATACATCATTCTGTAACTAACTCATTAGCTACATTGCTTGCAAGGCTTATAGTGATGTGCATTACCGAGAGGGCCCAGCGATACCTCTCCGACAATCGGAGTGACAAAACCTAATCTCGAAATACGCCAACCCAACATGTACCTTTGGAGACACCTGTAGTACTCCTTTATAATCACCCAGTTACGTTGTGACGTTTGGTAGCACCCAAAGTGTTCCTCCAGTAAACGGGAGTTGCATAATCTCATAGTTACAGGAACATGTATAAGTCATGAAGAAAGCAATAGCAATATACTAAACGATCAAGTGCTAGGCTAACGGAATGGGTCATGTCAATCACATCATTCTCCTAATGATGTGATCCCATTAATCAAATGACAACACATGTCTATGGTTAGGAAACATAACCATCTTTGATTAATGAGCTAGTCAAGTAGAGGCATACTAGTGACTATATGTTTGTCTATGTATTCACACATGTATCATGTTTCCGGTTAATACAATTCTAGCATGAATAATAAACATTTATCATGAAATAAGGAAATAAATAATAACTTTATTATTGCCTCTAGGGCATATTTCCTTCAGTATCCCACTTGCACTAGAGTCAATAATCTAGTTCACATCGCCATGTGATTTAACACCAATATTCATATCTGTATATGATTAACACCCATAGTTCACATCGTCATGTGACCAATACCCAAAGGGTTTACTAGAGTCAATAATCTAGTTCACATCGCTATGTGATTAACACCCTAAGAGTACTAAGGTGTGATCATGTTTTGCTCGTGAGAGAAGCTTAGTCAACGGGTCTGTCACATTCAGAGCCATATGTATTTTGCAAATATTCTTATGTCTACAATGCTCTAAACGGAGCTACTCTAGTTAATTGCTCCCACTTTTAATATGTATCCAGATTGAGACTTAGAGTCATCTGGATCGGTGCCAAAACTTGTATTGACGTAACCCTTTATGACGAACCTTTTGTCACCTCCATAATCAAGAAACATATCCTTGTTCCACTAAGGATAATTTTGACCAATGTCCAGTGATCAACTCCTAGATCACTATTGTACTCCCTTGCCAAACCAGGACAGAGTATACAATAGGTCTGGACCATAACATGACATACTTTTATAGAACCTATGACTGATGCATAGGGAATGACTTTCATTCTCTTTCTATTTTCTGTCGTGGTCGGGATTTGAGTCTTACTCAACTTCACACCTTTGAACATAGGCAAGAACTCCTTCTTTGACTGTTCCATTTTGAACCACTTCAAAATCTTATCAAGGTATGTACTCATTGAAAAATTTTATCAAGCATTTTGATCTATCTCAATAGATCTTGATGCTCAATATGTAAGCAGCTTCACCGAGGTCTTTCTTTGAAAAACTCCTTTCAAACACTCCTTTATGTTTTCCAGAAAATTCTACATCATTTCCAATTAATAATATGTCTGTATAAAACCATATGCTTTGATCAACTCATCAAAGCGTATATTCCAACTCCGAGATGCTTGCACTAGTCCATTGATGGATTGCTGGAGCTTGCACACTTTGTTAGCATCTTTAGGATTGACAAAAACTTTCTGGTTGCATCATATACAACTCTTCTTTAATAAATCCAATAAGGAATGCAGTTTTGACATCCATTTGCCAGATTTCATAAAATGTGGCAATTGCTAACATGATTCAGACAGACTTAAGCTTCGATACGAGTGAGAAAATCTCATCGTATTCAACACCTTGAACTTGTTGAAAACATTTCGCAACAAGTCGAGCTTAGTAGATAGTAACACTACTATCAGTGTCCATCTTCCTCTCGAAGATCCATTTATTTAACATGGCTTGCTGATCATCGAGCAAGTCAATCAAAGTCCATACTTTGTTCTCATACATGGATCCTATCTCAGATTTTATGGCCTCAAGCCATTTCGTGGAATCTGGGCTCATCATCGCTTCCTCATAGTTCGTAGGTTCATCATGGTCTAGTAACATGACTTCCAGAACATGATTACCGTACCACTCTGGTGCAGATCTTACTCTGGAAGACCTACGAGGTTTGGTAGCAACTTGATCTGAAGTTTCATGATCATCATCATTAACTTCCTCACTAATTGGTGTAGGAATCACTGGAACTGATTTTTGTGATGAACTACTTTCCAATAAGGGAGAAGGTACAATTACCTGATCAAGTTCTACTTTCCTCCCACTCACTTCTTTCGAGAGAAACTTCTTCTCTAGAAAGGATCCATCTTAGCAACGAATAACTTGCCTTCGGATCTGTGATAGAAGGTGTACCTAATAGTTACCTTTGGGTATTCTATGAAGACGCACTTCTCCGATTTGGGTTCGAGCTTATCAGGTTGAAAACCTTTTTCATATAAGCATCGCAACTCCAAGCTTTAAGAAATGGCAGCTTAGGTTTACTGCTAAACCATAGTTCATTCGGTGTCGTCTCAACGGATTTAGATGGTGCCCTATTAAACCTGAATGCAGCTGTCTCTAATGCATAACCCCAAAACGATAGTGGTAAACCGATAAGAGACATCATAGATCGCACCATATCTAGTAAAGTACGATTACGACGTTTGGACACACCATTACATTGTGGTGTTCCAGATGGCGTGAGTTGCGAAACTATTTCACATTGTTTCAAATGAAGACCAAACTCATAACTCAAATATTCGTCTCCACGATCATATCGTAGAAACTTTATTTTTCTTGTTACGATGATTCTCCACTTCACTCTGAAATTCTTTGAACTTTTCAAATGTTTCAGACTTGTGTTTCATTAAGTAGATATACCCATATCTGCTCAAATCATCTGTGAAGGTCAAAAAATAACGATACATGCCACGAGCGTCAACACTCATTGGATCTCATACATCAGTATGTATTATTTCCAACAAATCCGTTGCTCGCTCCATTGTTCCAGAGAATGGAGTCTTAGTCATCTTGCCCATGAGGCATGGTTCGCAAGCATCAAGTGATTCATCATCAAGTGATTCCAAAATCCCATCAGCATGGAGTTTCTTCATGCGCTTTACACCGATAAGACCTAAACGGCAGTGCCACAAATAAGTTGCACTATCATTATCAATTCTGCATCTTTTGGTTTCAACATTATGAATATGTGTATCGCTACGATCGAGATCCAATAAACTATTTTCATTGGGTGTATGACCATTTGAAGGTTTTATTCATGTAAACAGAACAACAATTATTCTCTGAATTTAAATGAATAACCGTATTGCAATAAACATGATCAAATCATATTCATGCAAACGCCAAATAACATTTATTTAGGTTTAATACTAATCCTGAAAGTATAGGGAGTGTGTGATGATGATCATATCAATCTTGGAACCAATTCCAACACACATCGTCACTTCACCCTCAACTAGTCTCTGTTTATTCTGTAACTCCTGTTTCGAGTTACTAATTTTTAGCAACCGAACAAGTATCAAATACCTAGGGGCTACTATAAACACTAGTAAGGCACATATCAATAACCTATATATAAATATACCCTTGTTCACTTTGCCATCCTTCTTATCCACCAAATATTCAGGGCATTTCCGCTTCCAGTGACCATTTTCTTTGCAGTGTAAGCACTCAGTTTCAGGCTTTGGTCTAGATTTGGACTTCTTCGCGGGAGTGACAACTTGCTTGCCATTCTACTTGAAGTTCCCTTTCTTTCCCTTTGCCCTTTTCTTGAAACTAGTGGTCTTGTCAATCATCAACACTTGATGATCTTTCTTGATTTCTACCTTCGTCGATTTCAACATCGCAAAGAGCTCGGGAATCGTTTTCGTCATCCCTTGCATACTATAGTTCATCACGAAGTTCTAGTAACTTAGTGATGGTGACTAGAGAATTCTGTCAATCACTATCTTATCTGGAAGATTAACTCCCACTTGATTCAAGCAATTGAAGTACCCAAACAATCTGAGCACATGCTCACTAGTTGAGCGATTCTCCTCCATCTTTTAGCTATAGAACTTGTTGGAGACTTCATATCTCTCAACTCAGGTATTTGCTTGAAATATTAACTTCAACTCATGGAACATCTCATATGGTCCATGACGTTCAAAACGTTTTTGAAGTCCCGATTCTAAGCCATAAAGCATGGTGCACAAAACTTATCAAGTAGTCATCATATTGAGCTAGCCAAACGTTCACAACGTCTGTATCTGCTCCTGCAATAGGCCTGTCACCTAGCGGTGCATTAAGGACATAATTCTTCTGTGCAGCAATGAGGATAAACCTCATATCACGGATCCAATCCGCATCATTGCTACTAACATCTTTCAACACAATTTTCTCTAGGAACATATCAAAATAAACATATGAAAGCAACAACGCAAGCTATTGATCTACAACATAATTTGCAAAATACTACCAGGACTAAGTTCATGATAAATTTAAGTTCAATTAATCATATTACTTAAGAACTCCCACTTAGATAGACATCCCTCTAATCCTCTAAGTGATTACGTGATCCATATCAACTACACCATGTCCGATCGTCACGTGAGATGGAGTAGTTTCAACAGTGAACATCAATATGTTGATCATATCTACTATATGATTCACGCTCGACCTTTCGGTCTCCGTGTTCTGAGGCCATATCTGTTATATGCTAGGCTCGTTAAGTTTAACCTGAGTATTCCGCGTGTGCAACTGTTTTGCACCCGTTGTATTTGAACGTAGAGCCTATCACACCCGATCATCATGTGGTGTCTCAGCACGAAGAACTTTCGCAATGGTGCATACTCAGGGAGAACACTTCTTGATAATTTAGTGAGAGATCATCTTAAATTGCTACTGTCAATCAAAGCAAGATAAGATGCATAAAGGATAAACATCACATGCAATCAATATAAGTGATGTGATATGGCCATCATCATCTTGTGCTTGTGATCTCCATCTTCGAAGCACCATCATGATCACCATCGTCACCGGCGCGACACCTTGATCTCCATCGTAGCATCGTTGTTGTTACGCCATCTATTGCTTCTACGACTATCGCTACCGCTTAGTGATAAAGTAAAGAAATTACAGGGCGTTTGCATTTCATACAATAAAGCGACAACCATATGGCTCCTGCCAGTTGCCGATAACTTCGGTTACAAAACATGATCATCTCATACAATAAAATATAGCATCACGTCTTGACCATATCACATCACAACATGCCCTGCAAAAACAAGTTAGACGTCCTCTACTTTGTTGTTGCAAATTTTACGTGGCTGCTACGGGCTTAGCAAGAACCTTTCTTACCTACGCATCAAAACCACAACGATAGTTCGTAAAGTTAATGTTGTTTTAACCTTCACAAGGACCGGGCATAGCCACACTCGGTTCAGCTAAAGTGAGAGAGACAGACACCCGCCAGTCACCTTTAAGCACGAGTGCTTGTAACGGTGAAACCAGTCTCGCGTAAGTGTACGCGTAATGTCGGTCCGGGCCGCTTCATCCCACAATACCGCTGAGCCAGAGTATGACATGCTGGTAAGCAGTATGACTTTGTCGCCCACAACTCACTTGTGTTCTACTCGTGCATATGACATCTACGCATAAAACCTGGCTCTGATACCACTGTTGGGGAACGTAGTAATTTCAAAATTTTCCTACGCACACACAAGATCATGGTGATGCATAGCAACGAGAGGAGGAGTGTATCTTCATACCCTTGAAGATCGCTAAGCGGAAGCGTTTATCAACGCGGTTGATGTAGTCGTACGTCTTCACGATCCGACCGATCCAAGTACCGAATGCACGGCACCTCCGAGTTCTGCACACGTTCAGCTCGATGACGTCCTCGTCTTGTCGATCCAGCAAGACGGGCGAAGTAGTAGATGAGTTCCAGCAGCACGACGTCGTGGTGACGGTGTTGGTGAAGAACAATCTCCGCAGGGCTTCGCCTAAGCACTACAGAAACTATGACGGAGGATAAACTAGAGGGGACGGGGTTGCAGGCACACGGCTTGGTGTTTCTTGATCTGTCTTTGGTGCTAGCCCTGCCCCTTTATTTATATGTTGAGCCTTGGGGTCGAAACTTGGAGTAAAAGCCTCCACAAAGTCGGTTTCACCCGAAAGGCAAGAGTCCTTCTCAGACTCCAGGGCCAGACGCCAGGGTTCCCGGCGTCTGGACCCAGACGCCAGGGACCCTGGCGTCTGGCCCCTGGACTCCGCAAAACTTCCTTTTGCGCTTTCCAAAAACCTTGTGGGCTTTCCCCTTTGGCCCAAATAACGTGCTCTCGTACCCAAACATTTCGGGAAACATCCGGAACCCCTTCCAGTGAATTCCGAAACTCTTCCGGAGATCAAACACTATTATCCCATATATCAAACTTTATCTCCGGACCATTCCGGAGTTCCTCGTCATGTCCATGATCTCATTCGCGACTCTGAACAACATTCGGTTACCAACATACATAACTCATATAATACTATATCGTCAACGAAACGTTAAGCGTGCGGACCCTACGGGTTCGAGAACTATGTAGACATGACCTAGAACTTGTTTCCGGTCAATAACCAATAGCGGGACCTGGATGCCCATATTGGCTCCCACATATTGTACAAAGATCTTTATCGGTCAAACGGCACAACAACATATGTTGTTCCCTTTGTCATCGGTATGTTACTTGCCCAAGATTTGATCGTCGGTATCCAATACCTAGTTCAATCTCATTGCCGGCAAGTCTCTTTACTCGTTACGTAATACATCATTCTGTAACTAACTCATTAGCTACATTGCTTGCAAGGCTTATAGTGATGTGCATTACCGAGAGGGCCCAGAGATACCTCTTCGACAATCGGAGTGACAAAACCTAATCTCGAAATACGCCAACCCAACATGTACCTTTGGAGACACCTGTAGTACTCCTTTATAATCAGCCAGTTACGTTGTGACGTTTGGTAGCACCCAAAGTGTTCCTCCGGTAAACGGGAGTTGCATAATCTCATAGTTACAGGAACATGTATAAGTCATGAAGAAAGCAATAGCAATATACTAAACGATCAAGTGCTAGGCTAACGGAATGGGTCATGTCAATCACATCATTCTCCTAATGATGTGATCCCATTAATCAAATGACAACACATGTCTATGGTTAGGAAACATAACCATCTTTGATTAATGAGCTAGTCAAGTAGAGGCATACTAGTGACTATATGTTTGTCTATGTATTCACACATGTATCATGTTTCCGGTTAATACAATTCTAGCATGAATAATAAACATTTATCATGAAATAAGGAAATAAATAATAACTTTATTATTGCCTCTAGGGCATATTTCCTTCACTCGCGCCACCTCGCGGATGCAGAGCCGGGCGCGTGTGGAGATGCCTGTCTTCGTCTGTCTGTGGTGTCAGGTGAGCGTTGATCGGAGGGTTTCTCACACAACGAGGAACCACAATCGTCTGTTCTACATGTGCAGCAAGAATGGGGTAAGAATCGGGGCAATTGCACCATTTTCATGGTCGGGATCTTTGAGCAATCGGTTGATCTGTTCCGTGTTCATGCAGGTGGCATGCTTATTTCTTTGGGTCGATGCTCTGGCCAAGACTCTGATAAATGAACTGCAAGAAGAGCATGACGAATGGTTGCGCATGCT
Organism: Triticum aestivum; assembly: GCF_018294505.1. Classification (NCBI taxonomy): domain Eukaryota; kingdom Viridiplantae; phylum Streptophyta; class Magnoliopsida; order Poales; family Poaceae; genus Triticum; species Triticum aestivum. Next base: position 703,619,329 of record NC_057798.1, on the reverse strand, counting down.
GCCCCAAACCACAGTGGCCGCAGCACGAGCTCCGGAAGAAGAGATGGAGGGCGAAGCACGCACTGACAGAGAGCTAGCTGTTGAGCTTAGGATGTTGAAGAAGAAGGTTAGGAAGCTTGACGATCAAGCACTACCAATACCCATTTGCAAATACTTTTGGGCATTTGTAGGTATGGTAATCACACTGGTTGGAATGTTGAAAATTTATTGAAAGGCATGAATTATGGAGGAATTTGTAATCTTGAAATTGTATGAGAAATTCACCTAGTTTAAATGTTGGTCAAAGTTGTTTAAATGTTGAAAAAAAAAGAAGAAGTGACCATGTTGAAAAAAAGGAGAAGAAATGAGGAATTCAGAAACTTTTGATCAATGAAATGCAGCTAATGAATTATTCTAGAGCCAAACAATTAAGGTTAGAAATTATTTGGAGCTGTTAAATATTTAATAGCAATTTAAGTAATCCAATTCAAATACACCGTGATTTAAATCAAAGACCAAAATGTCATGGAAAATGTGCCTCAGCTCTGGTAGATGTTTACACCTAGTGCCAAAATAAATGAACATTTTTTAAGGGCATTACATTGAGTAGAAACTAATTTGTCTAAAAAATAAAGGGTGGAAAATGCAAAAAAAATTAGTGCGGCTGGGGACTCGAACCCAAGACCACGTGGGTTAGTGGTGTTTAGGGCTGCGCTGGTAACCGCTAGGACAGATGGCAAGAGTTTGACATGGGTAGGGAAGCAATGTATACATAGTGAGAGTGTGAAATTTGTCAAAAAAATGAAGGGTGGAAAATGCACAAAAAATTGGTGCGGTTGGGGACTCGAACCCAAGACCGCGTGGGTTTGTGGTGTTTAGGGCTGCACTGGTAATCGCTAGGACAGATGGCAAGAGTTTGACATGGGTAGGGAAGGAATGTATACATAGTGAGACTGTGAAATTTGTCAAAAAAAATGTGAGACCATGAATGTTTGCACACGCGTGAGAGTGGTTTTCCTTTGTTTTGCACTGAAATTTTGGAGGGTTGGAAGGTTGAAAACGTATGTTTGCACTGCCACGTGGTTTTGGTTAGAGTGGCACTTGGTTTAGTGTTAGAGTGGCACTTGGTTTAGGATTTAAACGGAATAAATTTGCATGTTAGTTCATGACTTATTTTTTTGAATAAAACGGAGGGCTTCTCACCCCCTCTTTTGAATGACAACCACAAGTTCTCGAGCTTCATGACTTGGTTTAGGGAAGAAATTATATGCTTGGGCACGGACATTTTTTAACACACATAATAAACCCTAATAAATAACGTAGATAAGATGCAACACAAGTACCATTACAATAATAAGCTCACGGACACATGACGAAACATGACACGACACGACACGACAGAGAAAAGCAACAAATAAAAAACGAAACAGCCTTCATCTTGATCTCGTTCTTCCACTTTGGCCGCGCGCGCCCCTTCAACACCATCTTCATCTTCACACCTCCTCCTCGTCGTTGTAGGGAAGGGAGTGCATCCCGGCTGGATTGGGGAAGATGTTCTCGTAGTTGGTGTAGATGTTGTAGACGGTGAAGAAGATGGCCTCGCAGCCGCACCAAAAGACTTGGCCGAGGAGCTCGCGCGCGTCAAACAGGTTGGTGAAGGTGACCGTGAGCAGTAGGAGGATGCCACCGCGGTCACGAACCTCGTTGACGATGAACATCCTCGGCGAGCCCCATGGGAGGTGGGTATAGCCGGCTCTGAGGAAGGCGCGGGTGAGTTCGACGGAACCCCTCCACCTTGAAAAAGCCCACACGCGGAGCTCCCTCTACACGAGCACGCCCAGTGGGTAGCACCGCTCCGGCACGACAGGCGGACGGCTGAAGGTCGGCCCGTTGAACTACATGGTCTCGCTTGGGGAGGGCTCGGTCGATAGGATGTTTGAAGTTGGAGAGAATGGATCGGATCTGGCTTATGGGTGGGAGAGGAAGATAGGCACCCCATTTATAGGCCTGTGGGTGGGAGAGGAAGAGAGAAAGGGTGAGAACGGTGCATGTGTGAATCCGAACGCGTGTGTGTATCCGTTACGCTTTGCACTCTTAAATTTTTCCACAAAAACGATGCATGCATGGGGCGCGTGCGTGCATTTGAATCACTGCATAGCTCTTTGACCGGACAGTGCATCTGACTCGTTGAACCACCTAGCTGGCCTCGCTAGCCTAGCGCGCCTAGCACTCCTTGCTCGCCTCGCTTGCATGCATGCACGTCGCAGCCTCCCGCGCATGCAAACCCAGGTCGCAGCCTATGCACGTCGCCGCCTCCCATGCATGCATGCAAGGCCTGGAAAGGCTGAGACGGGCTATTTACTGCGGTCTCAGGTCTCAGGCCCAGACAACGAGACGGCCCAACAGTCCATCCAGCGCGCCCGATATTTTTTAAAAAAAACGAATCTCCCAGCCAATCAGATTGCATCTCGCGGATCGCCCCCCTCCTCCCACAGATTCCTTCTAGAAGGGTTAGATCGATGGCCCTTGTTCAGCGCTAGGGTTAGATGAACGGTCCTGGTTTAGCGCTAGGGTTAGCGGGGTTTGGGAGGGGTTTGGAGCAGTCAAAGCTATGTTGGACCAGATTTCAAATGAGCATAATAAATTAAATAAAAATCAGAAAAATAAAAAACTTGCGCACATAGTCTTCTTATGTCATATACTAACGATTTAAGTTGATAAACAAGGTTTACAAACATTTAAACGATAAGTTCATGTGTATTGTATGATATCTCGAGTATCTCAAACTCTTTTGTATGAAGTGAAGAGAAGTGTTTTGGGGAAATAAACATGAAAATTTCAAAAAACTCACCACAGCTTCATTTTAGAGTGACTAAGAAGGATCCAGGCTTAGTTTTTCATTTTGATGTTTTACACTTATTTAAATCTTGGTCAAAGTTAAGTTTGACCAGAATTCAAATGAGCAAAACAAATTTAAAAAAAATCAAAAAATGGAAAAACCAGCGCACATAGTCCGTATATATAGAATATATAGAATATATGTTTAGGAAAGTTATTTGGCTGATTTAGACAAGGTCGAAAAAAACCTTGCTTAGAGATGAGGCCGTTTACCCTACCTTTGGACCCTCATTTTAGCACATTTTTCATGAAAATTTCAAAAACCTCACCACAGCTTCATTTTGGATTGACTAAGAAGGATCCAGGCTTAGTTCTTCATTTTGATGTTTTAGACTTGTTTAAATCTTGGTCAAAGTTAGGTTTGACCAGAATTCAAATGAGCAAAACAAAATTCAAAAAAATCAAAAAAAGGAAAAACCATGTGCTCATTCAAACATCATCCAACAGATTTAAACATCATGTCAAACATAGTTCTAACATCATCCAACAGAAATACAACATTATTCATAATGTTTCATAATTATTCACATATAGCGTTCGGGCTTCTGTCTGTTCCTTGAGCTTCTTGCCATCACTTTGCTCCTCGTGCACCTTGTGCTCATTGCTTCTTCTCTTCTCCTCTTGGTTGTCGGTACCTTGTGCGTCTTCTTCAAACCTATCATAGAGCTGTGCAAAACATAAAGGGTAATGAGATCATGTCAAGTGACCCATAAATGTACAGTAGTATTTGACCCTTGCAAAATTTACATACCTAGCAGAACTCACAACAACAGAAGGTTGGTCACCATTTAGAGCCTCACTTGGATCATCATGATCATCATTTGGAGCCTCACTTGGATCACCAAGATCATCATTTGGAGCCTCACTTGGATCACCATGATCATCATTTGGAGCCTCACTTGGATCACCATGATCACTATTTGGAGCCTCACTTGGATCATCGTCAAAATCATGCGGCTGTTGACCATCATCATTTCGAACCTCGTCAAAATCCTCATCTGATGCAACCGGCTGCTGTCCATCATTTTCATCGAAGCCTTCATCGAAACTCTCTCCGAACGCTGGATCTACTGTGTTATCACAATACTTACCGAAATGACCAGACCCACCACATCTTGTGCACTTACGCTTCCTCGCTCCAAGTCCAGCTCCTTCGCTGCGAGGTCTGATTCGACTCTTCCTTGGTCTACCTGCTGCTCTCTTCAGAACTGGAGCGCAAAGCTTGAATCCAGGGTCCACCATGTCCCATTGTTGTTTTCCCTCCATAGCAGGCAAGGCATAAGCATATGTGGCTTTGAACCTTGCAACAGAGTAGTAATCATGCACATACTGCTGAATGTTCCCTGCTGGACCAGGGAGAGAAGTGATGAAAAACAAGGCATGAATGCATGGCAACCCAGTTATCTGCCATTGCCTACAACTGCAAGTTCTAGCTTCTAAATCCACTGGATATCTCCATTCCCTCTTCTCTTTATCCAAATATGATATCTCTGCTGTGGTACCCGAGCAAAGAGTCATGTTCATTTCCAAGCCTGTTGTTTTCTGCATCAGTTCATTCATCACGGCAGGGATGATAATGTGGCCCATGAATTTTGCCTCGGCTATTCCTGCACGATAATGAAATTTCTGCATGTATTCTATCCTTATCCTGTCCAGCAAATCCACCACATAATGACCCTTTAGTTTCCGGATCGTTGAGTTGAAAGACTCTGCTAGATTATTGTGCACATAGTCAACTTTGCTCAGTTCACTGAATTGGCTTCTGGCCCATAACTTGGAGTGGTGTGTTTCCAAGTATTCTTTCACTTTGGGATTCATGTATAACTGCCTCAAGTGGTAGTTGTGCTTCTTCACACTGCAAGTCAAAGATGCTGGCCATAAATTGTCGGTATACACCTTTCCTTTGAATTTCTTCATGAAATTTGCAGCAAGGTGACGCATGCATTCCCTATGCTCTACTCCAGGGAACACATTGTCCACGGCCACTTCTAAACCTTTGCAGGCATCTGTATGAATGACCAACCCATTGGGATGTGCAATAGCCCGGCGCAGATTATGCAAAAACCAAGTCCAGCTCTCCTCAGACTCTGTCTCCAGCACACCGTAGGCAACTGGAAATACAAAACTGTGTGCATCAACTGCACAAGCAGCTACTAACTGTCCTTTAAACCTCCCTGTGAGAAAAGTGGCATCAATAGCCAAATAAGGCCTGCAACCTGCCAAAAAACCCCGGCGACAAGCCTCAAAGCAGACAAAAACCCTCCTAAAGCATTCCTTGGTCTTTGTCACTCCCCTGAATGTGTACTCCACGGTGTGGTGATCAATATCTACAATACTACCTGGGCTTGTCCTCTCCACTTCACCTTTGAATGAATACAACAATTGAAAACTTTCCTGCCAGTTACCATAAATAGAATCCATAGCATGTTGTTTACCATTGAACAACCTCATGTATGGTAAATCTATCTTGAATTTATCTTTGATGTTCTTCTGCAATTCCTTTGGACCCACTTGCTGGTTTTCTTTCACCCACTTCTTTACTTCTTCTGCCACCCATCTTGACTTGGCTCTACTGATTGTATCCTTCCTAAGGGTTGATTCCTGGCATGTGTGCTTAAAAGGGTTCACTTTGACCTGAACATTAGTGCTATTTCGCATTTTAGATGCGAGCAGCCTCCATGGACAACCCTCAGTCGGACAGTGCACTCTGTAACGTACTTGATCGCTCTTGTCAACTTTGAAAGTACGTTCTACCTTGATGCAGTATGTCACAACTGCATTTCTACACTCATTCATGGATGCAAAAACTGTACCTTCTTCCAAATTAGGGTTCAAAGGGTCCCATTCAACAGCTGCAAGGTCTTCGTCCTCACCCACCGCGTCATCATCCACACGGACTGCATTGTGAGCCTCATCTTGGTTATCAGCCCGAGGTGCCCGTCGTAAATTCCGAATAACATCAGAATATAGCTTCTCTTCATCAACCCCAGAATTGTAGTCATCATGCTCCACTTCAAGGGGGACCCTACTGCTATTGTCCACACTTGTCGAGCCACCACATCGTCGTGCACCAACTGAACTGTTCTGGCTAGAGATGCCATTACGACGACTTGGTTCTCCCTGAGATGTTGCACCCGTCATCCTAGGTCGAAATGCCTGCTCAAGCACATTAACTTGCAGCCTCACATGAAAATTATCTTTCTCTTTATGCCTAACAAACATGGTAGCTAGCTCTTCATCATTACTAAATGTCACCCATTTCTTTTCCCCATCATAGTATTTGTATACCACTTCATCAAGCAAACCCCAAGGATATTGGCTACAAATTACCTCCCCAAATTGTCTGAAACTCCAATTACTAGCCATTGGCAACCGATAATCAAAACCTCCTTGGTATTTCTTCTGATCCTTTGCATCGAACGTGTACCGGTCCCTTCTAATGTGCATCAAGAAAGCAAAGCGCAACTCCATCCTAACCGACGAAAAACAGAGACGCAATCAGCACACTAATTGGGCAAACCTACTCGAATCGAGTGTTCAAATGCACAACTAAGCTCAATCTAAACAGGAGGCGAGACTTACCCCTCGGGAACCCAGTCGTGGACGCAGCGGATCTTCGGCCGACGCCTGCCTCGCCAAATACTCTGGGGTCGCGCTGCTCTCCATTTCGCCCTAGGGTTCTTCCTCCTAGTTCAAATAGCTCCAGCAGCCCCCCACCTTTGAGCGCTCCGGCCAGGCGCACGGAAGGAGGCCGCGCTGCGGGTCGAGCAGGTGGCGGGCGCCCCACCCGTGGCACCGTAGGAAGGTGGCGGGCGTCGCAGGAAGGTGGCAGGCGTCGCAGGCAGTCGTGGAGCGTAGGCGCAAAAAGGTAGCGGTGGAGTAGGCGTGCAGCTGGTGGCGGGGCAGGTCCTGGCCGCGGCGCAAGTGCCGGCGGCGGCGCAGGTCAGCCGGCCGGCGGGGAAGCAGATGGGCAGAGTGAGCTACGAATGATTTGGGGATTTAGTTGCATGGGCCTACATGTCAGCTCTGGACCCACGTCCACGCGGTCCCACGTGTAAGCTTCGGACCCACAACTTAATGCTGGCGGACGAAATGGACTCAAATATGGCCGTTTGGCCTCGTCATAGTAGCTGTGCATGGACTAGGGGCAAAACTAAGCACAATTTGCATCTGAGGGCAAAACTGAGCATAGAGACACCACTGAGGGCAAAAGGATAATTAACCCTAAAAATTTTGTATGATCATCCATAAATTCAAACCATGAGTAGGGAAATTTTGAATCATCAATTTCATTCTTTCCCAAGATTGGGCAACATGCTCATGATCAAGTTGTTTAAAATTCATAATATCGTTCCTAAGAGTGATAATCTTAGCGGGAGGAAAATACATAGAGATAAAAGCAACTTTGCACTTGTTCCAAGAATCAATACTATTTTTAGGCAAAGACGAAAACCAAACTTTAGCACGATCTCTAAGTGAAAACGAAAATAACTTCAATTTAACAATATCGTTATCCGTATCTTTCTTCTTTTGCATATCACACAAATCAACAAAATTGTCTAGATGAGTAGCGGCATCTTCACTAGGAAGGCTGGCGAATTGATCTTTCATAACAAGATTCAGCAAGCATTATTGATTTCACAAGACTCAAGATCATTAAGAGGAGCAATCGGAGTACTAAGGAAATCATTATTATTGGTATTCAAGAAATCACACAATTTGGTATTATCTTGCGCCATGGCAACAACTAATCCAACACACAAGCAAACAGAAAAAGGAAAGCGAAAAAGAGGAGGAGAGATTGGGAAAGAGAGGGCAAATAAAACGGCAAGGGTGAAGTGGGGGAGAGGAAAACGAGAGGCAAATGGCAAATAATGTAAATGCGAGGGAGATGAGTTTGTGATGGGTACTTGGTATGTCTTGACTTAAGCGAAGACCTCCCCGGCAACGGCGCCAGAAATACTTCTTGCTACATCTTGAGCTTGCGTTGGTTTTCCTTGAAGAGGAAAGGGTGATGCAGCAGAGTAGCGTAAGTATTTCCCTCAGTTTTTGAGAACCAAGGTATCAATCCAGTTGGAGGCTCCTCAAAATTCCCACGCACCTACACAAACAAACCAAGAACTCGCAACCAACGCAATAAAGTGGTTGTCAATCCCTTCACGGCCACTTGCGAAAGTGAGATCTTATAGAGATAGTATGATAAGATAAATATATTTTTCGTATTTTATAATATAGATGCAAAAAGTAAAGATGCAAATAAAAGTAGATTGGAAGCAAATATGATAAAAGATAGACCCGGGGCCATAAGTTTCACTAGAGGCTTCTCTCGAGATAGCATAAGTATTACGGTGGGTGAACAAATTACTGTCGAGCAATTGATAGAAAAGTGAATAATTATGAGGTTATCTAGGCATGATCATGTATATAGGCATCACGTCTGCAACAAGTAGACCGACTCCTGCCTGCATCTACTACTATTACTCCACACATCGACCGACTCCTGCCTGCATCTAGAGTATTAAGTTCACAAAGAACAGAGCAACGCATTAAGCAAGATGACATGATGTAGAGGGATAAACTCATGCAATATGATATAAACCCCATCTTGTTATCCTTGATGGCAACAATACAATACGTGCCTTGCAACCCTTTCTGTCACTGGGTAAGGACACCGCAAGATTGAACCCAAAGCTAAGCACTTCTCCCATGGCAAGAAAGATCAATCTAGTAGGCCAAACCAAACTGATAATTCGAAGAGACTTGCAAAGATAACTCAATCATACATAAAAGGATTCAGAGAAGATTCAAATATTATTCATAGATAAACTTGATCATAAACCCACAATTCATCGGATCTCGACAAACACACCGCAAAAAGAGATTACATCAAATAGATCTCCATAAGAGAAGGGGAGAACATTGTATTGAGATCCAAAAAGAGAGAAGAAGCCATCTAGCTAATAACTATGGACCAGTAGGTCTGTGGTAAACTACTCACAACTCATCGAAAGGGCTATGGTGTTGATGTAGAAGCCCTCCGTGGTCGATTCCCCCTCCGGCAGAGTGCTGGTGAAGGCTCCAAGATGAGATCTCGCGGATACAGAAGGTTACGGCGGTGGAAATCGTGTTTCGGGTGCTCCCTGGATGTTTTTAGGGTACGTAGGCTTATATAGGAGGAAGAAGTACATCGGTGGACGCCCGAGGGGCCCACGAGACAGGGGTCGTGCCCTATAGGGGGGGCGCCCTCCTATCTCGTGACCGCCTCGGCTGCTTCTTGACTTGCACTCCAAGTCCCATGGATCACGTTCGTTCCAAAAATCACGCCTTCGAAGGTGTCATTCCGTTTGGACTCCGTTTGATATTCCTTTTCTTCGAAATACTGAAATAGGCAAAAAAAACAGCAATACGGGTTGGGCCTCCGGTTAGTAGGTTAGTCCCAAAAATGATATACATGTTGGGGGACGTTGCATAAAATTAAAAAAATTCTACGTTCACCAAGATCAATCTATGAGTTCATCTAGCAACGAGAGAGAGGAGTGCATCTACATACCCTTGTAGATCGCGAGTGGAAGCGTTCAAGAGAACGGGGGTGAGGGAGTCGTACTCGTTGTGATCCAAATCACCGGAGATCCTAGAGCCGAACGGACGGCACCTCCATGTTCAACACACGTACGGTCAGTGTGACGTCTCCTCCTTCTTGATCCAGCAAGGGGGAAGGACAGGTTGATGAAAATCCAGCAGCACGACAGCGTGGTGGTGGATGCAGCAGGGATCCGGCAGGGCTTCGCCAAGCGACTACGGGAGGAAGAGGTGTACCAAAGGGGGGAGGGAGGCGCCAGGTGTCAGGGTGCGGCTGCCCTCCCACCCTCCTCTTTATATAGGGACCCCAGGGGGGCGCCAACCCTAGGAGATGGGATCTCCTAGGGGGGGCGGCGGCCAAGGGGGGAGACTTGCCCCCCAAGGCAAGTGGAGGTGCCCCCTCCCCTAGGGTTCCCAACCCTAGGCGTAGAGGGGGGCCCAGGGGGCCGCACCAGCCCACCAGGGGCTGGTTCCCCTCCCACTTCAGCCCAAGGGGCCTTCCGGGATGGGTGACCCCACCCGGTGGACCCACGGGACCCTTCCGGTGGTCCCGGTACAATACCGGCGAACCCCGAAACTTTCCCGATGGCCGAAACTCGACTTCCCATATATAATTCTTTACCTCCGGACCATTCCGGAACTCCTCGTGACGTCCGGGATCTCATCCGGGACTCCGAACAACTTTCAGTTTGCTGCATAATAATATCTTTACAACCCTAGCATCACCGAACCTTAAGTGTGTAGACCCTACGGGTTCGGGAGACACGCAGACATGACCGAGACTGCTCTCCGGTCAATAGCCAACAGCGGGATCTGAATACCCATGTTGGCTCCCACATGCTCCTCGATGATCTCATCGGATGAACCACGATGTCGAGGATTCAAGCAGCCCCGTATACAATTCCCTTTGTTAATCGGTACGTTACTTGCCCGAGATTCGATCGTCGGTATCCCAATACCTCGTTCAATCTCGTTACCGGCAAGTCATTTTACTCATACTGTAATGCATGATCCCGTGACCAGACACTTGTTCACTTTCAGCTCATTATGATGATGCATTATCGAGTGGGCCCAGAGATACCTCTCCGTCATACGGAGTGACAAATCCCAGTCTCGATCCGTGTCAACCCAACAGACACTTTTGGAGATACCTGTATTGCACCTTTATAGCCACCCAGTTATGTTGTGACGTTTGGTACACCCAAAGCACTCCTACGGTATCCGGGAGTTACACGATCTCATGGTCTAAGGAAAGGATACTTGACATTGGAAAAGCTCTAGCAAAACGAACTACACGATCTTGTGCTATGCTTAGGATTGGGTCTTGTCCATCACATCATTCTCCTAATGATGTGATCCCATTATCAATGACATCCAATGTCCATAGTCAGGAAACCATGACTATCTGTCGATCAACGAGCTAGTCAACTAGAGTCTCACTAGGGACATATTGTGGTCTATGTATTCACACGTGTATTACGATTTCCGGATAATACAATTATAGCATGAATAAAGGACAATTATCATGAACAAGGAAATATAATAATAATCCTTTTATTATTGCCTCTAGGGCATATTTCCAACAGTCTCCCACTTGCACTAGAGTCAATAATCTAGTTACATTGTGATGGATCGAACACCCATAGAGTTCTGGTGTTGATCATGTTTTGCTCGCGGAAGAGGTTTAGTCAAGGGATCTGTGACATTCAGATCCGTATGTACTTTGCAAATATCTATGTCTCCATCTTGAACATTTTCATTGATGGAGTTCAAACGACGCTTGATGTGCCTGGTCTTCTTGTGAAACCTGGGCTCCTTGGCAAGGGCAATAGCTCCAGTGTTGTCACAGAAGAGAGTAATTGGCCCCGACGCATTGGGTATGACTCCTAGGTCGGTGATGAACTCCTTCATCCATATTGCTTCATGCACTGCCTCTGAGGCTGCCATGTACTCCGCTTCACATGTAGATCCCGCCACGATGCTCTGCTTGCAACTGCACCAGTTTACTGCTCCACGATTCAACATATACACATATCCGGTTTGTGACTTAGAGTCATCCAGATCTGTGTCGAAGCTAGCGTCGACGTAACCCTTTACGACGAGCTCTTTGTCACCTCCATAGACGAGAAACATGTCCTTTGTCCTTTTCAGGTACTTAAGGATATTCTTGACTGCTGTCCAGTGTTCCTTGTCGGGATTACTTTGGTACCTTCCTACCAAACTTATGGCAAGGTTTACATCAGGTCTGGTACACAGCATGGCATACATAATAGATCCTATGGCTGAGGCATAGGGGATGACACTCATCTCTTCTTTATCTTCTGCCGTGGTCGGGCATTGAGCCAAGCTCAATCTCACACCTTGCAATACAGGCAAGAACCCTTTCTTGGACTGATCCATATTGAACTTCTTCAATATCTTATCAAGGTATGTGCTTTGTGAAATACCTATGAGGCGTCTCGATCTATCCCTATAGATCTTGATGCCTAATATGTAAGCAGCTTCTCCAAGGTCCTTCATTGAAAAACACTTATTCAAGTAGGCCTTAATGCTGTCCAAAAGTTCTATATCATTTCCCATCAAAAGTATGTCATCTACATATAATATGAGAAATGCTACAGAGCTCCCACTCACTTTCTTGTAAACGCAGGCTTCTCCATAAGTCTGCATAAACCCAAACGCTTTGATCATCTCATCAAAGCGAATGTTCCAACTCCGAGATGCTTGCACCAGCCCATAAATGGATCGCTGGAGCTTGCATACCTTGTTAGCATTCTTAGGATCGACAAAACCCTCCGGCTGCATCATATACAGTTCTTCCTTAAGATAGCCGTTAAGGAATGCCGTTTTGACGTCCATCTGCCATATCTCATAATCATAGTATGCGGCAATTGCTAACATGATTCGGACGGACTTCAGCTTCGCTACAGGAGAGAAAGTCTCATCGTAGTCAACCCCTTGAACTTGCCGATAACCCTTAGCGACAAGTCGAGCTTTATAGATGGTAACATTACCATCTGCGTCCGTCTTCTTCTTAAAGATCCGTTTGTTTTCTATCGCTCGCCGATCATCGGGCAAGTCTGTCAAAGTCCATACTTTGTTTTCATACATGGATTCTATCTCGGATTGCATGGCTTCAAGCCATTTGTTGGAATCTGGGCCCGCCATCGCTTCTTCATAGTTCGAAGGTTCACCGTTGTCTAACAACATGATTTCCAGGACAGGGTTTCCATACTACTCTGGTGTGGAATGTGTCCTTGTGGACCTACGAAGTTCAGTAGCAACTTTCTCCGAAGTACCTTGATCATCATCATGAATTTCCTCTCCAGTCGGTGTAGGCACCACAGGAACATTTTCCTGAGCTGCACTAGTTTTCGGTTCAAGAGGTAGTACTTCATCGAGTTCTACTTTCCTCCCACTTACTCCTTTCGAGAGAAACTCTTTTTCCAGAAAGGATCCGTTCTTGGCAACAAAGATCTTGCCTTCGGATCTAAGGTAGAAGGTATACCCAATGGTTTCCTTAGGGTATCCTATGAAGACGCATTTTTCCGACTTGGGTTTGAGCTTTTCAGGTTGAAGTTTCTTGACATAAGCATCGCATCCCCAAACTTTTAGAAACGACAGCTTAGGTTTCTTCCCAAACCATAATTCATACGGTGTCGTCTCAACGGATTTAGACGGAGCCCTATTTAAAGTGAATGTAGCTGTCTCTAGAGCGTATCCCCAAAATGATAGCGGTAAATCGGTAAGAGACATCATAGATCGCACCATATCCAATAGAGTGCGATTACGACGTTCGGACACACCGTTACGCTGAGGTGTTCCAGGCGGCGTGAGTTGTGAAACGATTCCACATTTTCTTAAGTGTGTACCAAATTCGTGACTTAAATATTCTCCTCCACGATCTGATCGTAAGAACTTTATCTTTCGGTCACGTTGATTCTCTACCTCATTCTGAAATTCCTTGAACTTTTCAAAGGTCTCAGACTTGTGTTTCATCAAGTAGACATACCCATATCTACTTAAGTCATCAGTGAGAGTGAGAACATAACGATATCCTCCGCGAGCCTCAACGCTCATTGGACCACACACATCAGTATGTATGATTTCCAATAAGTTGGTTGCTCGCTCCATTGTTCCGGAGAACGGAGTCTTGGTCATTTTGCCCATGAGGCATGGTTCGCATGTGTCAAATGATTCATAATCGAGAGACTCTAAAAGTCCATCAGCATGGAGCTTCTTCATGCGCTTGACACCAATGTGACCAAGGCGGCAGTGCCACAAGTATGTGGGACTATCGTTATCAACTTTACATCTTTTGGTATTCACACTATGAATATGTGTAACATTACGTTCGAGATTCATTAAGAATAAACCATTGACCATCGGGGCATGACCATAAAACATATCTCTCATATAAATAGAACAACCATTATTCTCGGATTTAAATGAGTAGCCATCTCGCATTAAACGAGATCCAGATACAATGTTCATGCTCAAACTTGGCACTAAATAACAATTATTGAGGTTTAAAACTAATCCCGTGGGTAAATGTAGAGGTAGCGTGCCGACGGCGATCACATCGACCTTGGAACCATTCCCGACGCGCATCGTCACCTCGTCCTTCGCCAGTCTCCGCTTATTCCGCAGCTCCTGCTGTGAGTTACAAATATGAGCAACGGCACCGGTATCAAATACCCAGGAGTTACTACGAGTACTGGTAAGGTACACATCAATTACATGTATATCACATATACCTTTAGTGTTGCCGGCCTTCTTGTCCGCTAAGTATTTGGGGCAGTTCCGCTTCCAGTGACCCTTCCCTTTGCAATAAAAGCACTCAGTCTCAGGCTTGGGTCCATTCTTTGACTTCTTCCCGGCAACTGGCTTACCGGGCGCGGCAACATCTTTGCCGTCCTTCTTGAAGTTCTTCTTACCCTTGCCCTTCTTGAACTTGGTGGTTTTATTGACCATCAACACTTGATGTTCTTTCTTGATTTCTACCTCTGCCGACTTCAGCATTGAAAATACTTCAGGAATAGTTTTCACCATCCCCTGCATATTGTAGTTCATCACAAAGCTCTTGTAGCTCGGTGGGAGCGACTGAAGGATTCTGTCAATGACCGCCTCGTCCGGGAGGTTAATGTCCAGCTGGGACAGGCGGTTGTGCAACCCAGACATTTTGAGTATGTGCTCACTGACAGAACTATTTTCCTCCATCTTACAACTATAGAACTTGTCGGAGACTTCATATCTCTCGACCCGGGCATGAGCTTGGAAAACCATTTTCAGCTCCTCGAACATCTCATATGCTCCGTGTTGCTCAAAACGCTTTTGGAGCCCCGGTTCTAAGCTGTAAAGCATGCCGCACTGAACGAGGGAGTAATCATCAGCACGTGACTGCCAAGCGTTCATAACGTCTTGGTTCTCTGGGATGGGTGCTTCACCTAGCGGTCCTTCTAGGACATATGCTTTCTTGGCAGCTATGAGGATGATCCTCAGGTTCCGGACCCAGTCCGTATAGTTGCTGCCATCATCTTTCAGCTTGGTTTTCTCTAGGAACGCGTTGAAGTTCATGTTGACATGAGCGTTGGCCATTTGATCTACAAGACATATTTTGCAAAGATTTTAGACTAAGTTCATGATAATTAAGTTCATCTAATCAAATTATTTAATGAACTCCCACTCAGATTTGACATCCCTCTAGTCATCTAAGTGTTACATGATCCGAGTCGACTAGGCCGTGTCCGATCATCACGTGAGACGGACTAGTCATCATCGGTGAACATCTCCATGTTGATCGTATCTTCCATACGACTCATGTTCGACCTTTCGGTCTCTGTGTTCCGAGGCCATGTCTGTACATGCTAGGCTCGTCAAGTTAACCTAAGTGTTTTTGCATGTGTAAAACTGTCTTACACCCGTTGTATGTGAACGTAGGAATCTATCACACCCGATCATCACGTGGTGCTTCGAAACGACGAACTTTAGCAACGGCGCACAGTTAGGGGGAACACTTTCTTGAAATTATTATAAGGGATCATCTTATTTACTACCGTCGTTCTAAGTAAACAAGATGCATAAACATAATAAACATCACATGCAATTATATAGTAGTGACATGATATGGCCAATATCATATAGCTCCTTTGATCTCCATCTTCGGGGCTCCATGATCATCTTCGTCACCGGCATGACACCATGATCTCCATCATCATGATCTCCATCATCGTGTCTCCATGAAGTTGCTCGCCAACTATTACTTCTACTACTATGGCTAACGGTTTAGCAATAAAGTAAAGTAATTACATGGCGTTAAATCATTGACACGCAGGTCATACAATAATTAAGACAACTCCTATGGCTCCTGCCGGTTGTCATACTCATCGACATGCAAGTCGTGATTCCTATTACAAGAACATGATCTCATACATCACAATATATCATTCATCATTCATCACAACTTTTGGCCATATCACATCACAAAGCAATTGCTGCAAAAACAAGTTAGACGTCCTCTAATTGTTGTTGCATCTTTTACGTGGCTGCAATAGGGTTCTAGCAAGAACGTTTTCTTACGTACGAATAACCACAACGTGATTTGTCAACTTCTATTTACCCTTCATAAGGACCCTTTTCATCGAATCTGCTCCAACTAAAGTGGGAGAGACAGACACCCGCTAGCCACCTTATGCAACTAGTGCATGTCAGTCGGTGGAACCTGTCTCACGTAAGCGTACGTGTAAGGTCGGTCCAGGCCGCTTCATCCCACAATACCGCTGAAGCAAAATAAGACTAGTAGTGGCAAGAAAGTTGACAACATCTATGCCCACAACAGATTTGTGTTCTACTCGTGCAATAGAGAACTACGCATAGACCTAGCTCATGATGCCACTGTTGGGGAACGTTGCATAAAATTAAAAAAATTCTACGTTCACCAAGATCAATCTATGAGTTCATCTAGCAACGAGAGAGAGGAGTGCATCTACATACCCTTGTAGATCGCGAGTCGAAGCGTTCAAGAGAACGGGGTTGAGGGAGTCGTACCCGTCGTGATCCCAATCACCGGAGATCCTAGCGCCGAACGGACGGCATCTCCGCGTTCAACACACTTACGGTCAGCATGACATCTCCTCCTTCTTGATCCAACAAGGGGGAGGAGAGGTTGATGAAAATCCAGCAGCACGACGGCGTGGTGGTGGATGCAGCAGAGATCCGGCCGGGCTTCGCCAAGCGACTACGGGAGGAAGAGGTGTAGCAAAGGAGGGAGGGAGGCACCAGGTGTCAGGGTGCGGCTGCCCTCCCCCACCCCCCCCTCTTTATATAGGGACCCCAGGGGGCGCCGGCCCTAGGAGATGGGATCTCCTAGTGGGGGGGGCGGCCAAGGGGGGAGACTTGCCCCCCAAGGCAAGTGGAGGCGCCCCCTCCCCTAGGGTTCCCAACCCTAGGCGCAGAGGGGGCCCAGGGGGGTGCACCAGCACACCAGGGGCTGGTTCCCCTCCCACTTCAGCCCATGGGGCCCTTCGGGATGGGTGGTCCCACCAGGTGGACCCCCGGGACCCTTCCGGTGGTCCCGGTACAATACCGGTGAACCCCGAAACTTTCCCGATGGCCGAAACTCGACTTCCCATATATAATTCTTTACCTCCGGACCATTCTAGAACTCCTCGTGACGTCCGGGATCTCATCCGGGACTCCGAACAACTTTCGGTTTGCTGCATACTAATATCTTTACAACCCTAGCGTCACCGAACCTTAAGTGTGTAGACCCTACGGGCTCGGGAGACACGCAGACATGACCGAGACTTCTCTCCGGTCAATAACCAACAGCGGGATCTAGATACCCATGTTGGCTCCCACATGCTCCTCGATGATCTCATCAGATGAACCACGATGTCAAGGATTCAAGCAACCCCGTATACAATTCCCTTTGTCAATCGGTACGTTACTTGCCCGAGATTCGATCGTCGGTATCCCAATACCTCGTTCAATCTCGTTACCGGCAAGTCACTTTACTCGTACCGTAATGCATGATCCCGTGACCAGACACTTGGTCACTTTGAGCTCATTATGATGATGCATTACCGAGTGGGCCCAGAGATACCTCTCCGTCATATGGAGTGACAAATCCCAGTCTCGATCCGTGTCAACCCAACAGACACTTTCGGAGATACCTGTAGTGCACCTTTATAGCCACCCAGTTACGTTGTGACGTTTGGTACACCCAAAGCACTCCTACGGTATCTGGGAGTTACACAATCTCATGGTCTAAGGAAACAATACTTGACATTGGAAAAGCTCTAACAAAACGAACTACACGATCTTGTGCTATGCTTAGGATTGGGTCTTGTCCATCACATCATTCTCCTAATGATGTGATCACGTTATCAATGACATCCAATGTCCATAGTCAGGAAACCATGACTATCTATCGATCAACGAGCTAGTCAACTAGAGGCTCACTAGGGACATATTGTGGTCTATGTATTCACAGGTGTATTACGATTTCTGGATAATACAATTATAGCATGAATAAAAGACAATTATCATGAACAGGGAAATATAATAATAATCCTTTTATTATTGCCTCTAGGGCATATTTCCAACAATAAATGTGTAAAATAAAGCCCATAAACATCCAAAAGAGGTAATATAATAGCATGGAACAATCAAAAATTATAGATACGTTGGAGACGTATCACCCTCCACCATAGTCCTCCTCGATAATATTGTGGCGGTGCTTAGGCGAAGCCCTGCGACGGTAAAACATCAAGATCGTCACCACGCCATCGTGCTGACGAAACTCTTCCCCGACATTCTGCTGGATCGGAGTACGGGGATCGTCATCGAGCTGAACGTGTGCTAGAACTCGGAGGTGTCGTAGTTTCGGTGGTTGATCGGTCGGGCCGTGAAGACGTACGACTACATCAATCGCGTTGTTCTAACGCTTCCACTTTCGGTCTACGAGGGTATGTGGACAACACTCTCCCCTCTCGTTGCTATGCATCACCATGATGTTGTGTGTGCATAGGAATTTTTTTTGAAATTACTACGTTCCCCAACAAACCGGTACTAAAGGGATGATGGCAGGCTGGCATCAGGCCGAGGCCCCACGAGCCCCTTTAGTCTCGGTCCATGGCACAAACCGGTACTAAAGGGCTAACTTTTAGTACCGGTTCGTGGCACGAACCGGGATTAAAGGGATCTGACCTATAGTCCCAGTTGGAGACACAAACCGGGACTATAGGACAATTTTCAAATACTCCCCCCCCCCTTATCGCCATTTCAGTTTTAAAAAAACAAAATAAAATGATAAAAACTTCAAAAATTAAAATCCTTTGAGATTTAGTTATGTTACTACATCTACAAGTTAGTAAAATTTAAAAACTTAAATTTGGACATGTTTTGCAAAAAAGTGTGATGAAAAAGTAAAACAACTATATCTTTTGCATACGATGTTGAAAAAAATGTATAATATATCAAAATATTCAGCATGAAAAACGTATAATATATCAAAATGTTCAGCATGAAAATGCGCATGAAAATCCATAGGCCTGTTTGCAAATTTTTAGAATCCTCAAATTCTAAAAGGAAAAAAAGATATGCTCAAATTTCAGTTTTTTTGAATTTTGGTCAAACTATGGTCAAACTACTTA
Source organism: Triticum aestivum (assembly GCF_018294505.1). Classification (NCBI taxonomy): domain Eukaryota; kingdom Viridiplantae; phylum Streptophyta; class Magnoliopsida; order Poales; family Poaceae; genus Triticum; species Triticum aestivum. Next base: position 703,600,217 of record NC_057798.1, on the reverse strand, counting down.
TTCAAGAAATATTAGTGTTACTAAATAATTATTCAAGAATATTAGTGTTACTAAATAATTATTTCAGTTTTTTGAATTTTGGTCAAATCTGGTCAAACTACGGTCAAACTTGGGTCAAACTACTTATTAAAGAAATATTAGTGTTACTAAATAATTACTGTTTTTTAGAATAAAAGTTTCAAACTCAAACGGTGAAACATGTGACCTAATACTCAAGCTAAACTCCTGAGGGTTAATAGGATTGACAGCTTACATTTCTTAGGAAAACAACAAGTGCGGACTTGGAAAGTAGGGGGAATAGAACTCCAAAGTTAAGTTCTCAGGCTGGGGTAGTGAGAGGATGGGTGACCGGCCGGGAAGTTAGACGATTTGGAATGAGTGATCCACACTTGAGCAATTAAGAGGGGTGATTATAGATTAAATCATCAAATAATTCAGAAAATTGAAAATCGAAAAAAATCAAAAAAAAATTCAAAAAATTTTAAAAAAAAACCTTTAGTACCGGTTGGTGTTACTAACCGGTACTAAAGGTCCCCCATACCACGGCGTGAGCTCACGCCATGTGGTGGGCCTTTAGTGGCGGTTTGTGCTGAACCGGTATTAAAGGGGGGGGAGCTTTAGTCTCCACCCTTTAGTGCCGGTTGCAGAACCGACACTAAAGGCCCTTACGAACCGGTAATAAAGCTCCGTTTTATATTAGTGGAGATTGGGCGGAAATTTTTTGGGGGGGGGGGGGATGGAATTGTCCATTTAGAAAATGATCATGAATTTGAAAATGTTCATGGTTAAAAATAATGTTTGTGATGTTTATAAATGTTCGCCAATTTTAATTTTTTTTGAGATTTTTGAAAAATGATACTGATTTTTTAAAAATATTCACAATATTGTTTTTAAATATACATATGTTTAGAAAAATGTTCTTGAATTTGTTTATTGTGAAAATGATCCACATCTATTATCATAGTTCATACAAAATATAAAGCACCTCAAACTAACAGAAATTACATCGATATTCCGAGACCACCCAACTACCACTAGTACCACCAGAATGAGCGGTCGGCGCAACGTTGTAGTCATCCCCCTACCGAAGTCAGCTTGACCTTGTCGATAACAGCCAGACAATCTCATGCACAATGTTTATAATATCATTTCTAAAAATATGGTATTGAATTTTAAAAAATATTTACAATTTTTTAAATGTTCATGAGTGTTGAAAAAAGTGTTCATGATCTATTTTTTTGCGAATGATCCAGATATATTATCAAAGTTCACCGAAGGTATACAACACCTCAAACATAACAGAAATTACATCAAAATTTCGAGACCACTAAACGAGCACTACTGCCGACTGAATGAGCCGCCGACGCACCATTGTCGCCGCTCCCCTGTTGGAGCCAGCTTGACATTGTCGATTACAGTCGAGAAGTCTTCGTGCACGTGCACCTAAAAATCAACACCATGTAGGCGCAGTTTTTACCGTTGAACACTTGAATAGATCTGAAGTACCTGACAGCAAATCTCGCCACACGAAAAGAAATCAAACCCTCCATGCCCCAAGGAGACTACATGAATCAATGTCGGAGTGCCGCTGAGTACATCCAAATGGACGAACTCGAGGAGGGTCGAATTGTGAAAAACAAACTAGAAGAGAGATGAATCCACGGGCTAGTCGACGAAGCTTATAAGGGAAAGTTTACCGTGGTCATCAAGGAGTATGGGATGAAAAACTGAAATTTACAAAATTGTTACTGATTTATTTGTATTAAAAAAATAAAAAGTAAAGATGGCAGAAAGAAAAGAAAAAGGAAAAAATATCAGGAAAACTCAGAGAAACAAAAGAAAACCGCCCCTTGGGAAACCCTAGAGAAATGGAAAATCCAAAAAAAAGCGGTAGCGCTCGCACACAACATCCAGACTAAGAACATGCCGCGGACATCAAATCAGGGCCCTCAAACGCCCGTGGACGCGCCCCGGCACTCACCGGGCACTCCTTAAATCCTGTTATCCACATCCATGTATCTCATATCCGGTACCCCATATCCGTACTGAAGCATACAACGTAGAACTAAACAATGTAGATCATCGAACGGAGATACAAATGCACATTCCGATCATTAGAACATCACCAACAAATATCCAAAAGAACGCCAAGGTCACGTAATCCACATAAACGACGGACAAGTTTAAACTAGATTACTAAAAACATGAAATTAAAGACAGAGACGGTGGAGCTTCACTACTTTCTCGATGGCCCTTTGCCCTTCTGGTCACCGACGCTGCTGTAGGCATCAGGGTAGGCGTTCGTGATAGGAGGCAGGTTGTCGGAGTTGGAGTCCTCATCGGAAGAAGAAGAGGAGATGGCGATGCACCCATCAAACACCAGAAAGCCCAGTCCTGCTTGCGATTCAGCTTGGCCACCCACATCACCTCTGTCACTTGTCACTGCCTCCGTCGCCTCACGCTTGGACTGCTCAATGGCTAGCCGGAGCGCCTTGATGTTCTTCCTCGGAACCGGGGAGCATTCATCTCCGCGGTCGTAAGTGACCAGCGCTAGACCCATGCGAGGAACCAGCATCGTTGGCAACCCACGGCGGCGGCGTAGGGATTGTTCCACCGCCTCCCTCTCCCTTGTCCGCTGCCTCTCGCGGCAGCTAGTGCGTGCCTCCGCGCCTCCGATTTCGGGGTGTGCATCAACAGAGCCGGCGGAGTGGGCACTATAACCCACTGCTGCCCTTGCGGAGGAGCGACCGGCGGGGGAGGTGGACGATAGAGGGGCGTGGATTGAGTAGCCCGCGTGGAGCAGCATGCGGGACGGGAGGGGCCGGCTCCGGTATCGCTGTTGCGCCAGTGGGCGATCAGCGAGGGAGCAGATCCGGAACTGCCCCCATCCCCGTGCTCACCCGCACCGCTCCATCGCAATTCAGAGGGCCCAACTCCTCCTTGTCGTTGATGGAGCCGTCGGAGCGGCTGCCGGAACTCGACATGCTCGCCGGAGATAGGATTGGAGCAACTACGAGACCAAATCGAAGAAGGGGAGGGGAAGAGACGAAGCGGAGCGGAGCAAAGCGGGGCGAAGTTACTGTAGGGTTTCCAGATTGGGTTTTTTGTGGGGACAGACTGGGGTCGGAGTGGACCGGGATGACATGGCAGACGCACCCGGGCCGCCCCATATTCGCCATGCATTTGGGCTGGATATGAGGGACACCAAACAGTCCGGTTGTTTGAGGCCAGTTTGAGGGTGCCCGTTTGGGTCGCGTTTTTTTACCGGTTAGTGATCGGTCCGTCCGTCCAAACGTTTGAGACATGTTTGAGGCGTCTGGCTGTAGATGCTCTAATTGTGTATTTTAGCCATGTTATCGTTGGAATTCCACCAACATTTTTGTGTGTTTTCAGCTGAAAAGGTTGTGTTTCTTAGCCATGAATGTTCTGCTTGATCTTTGATGATGGACGATGATTTCAGCAAATCACGGAATACTCATCACATCCTTGCGATGCAAAAGCTAGAGGTTGGAATTGCAGCACGCGTCTGCTGGTGCTGCAGGTTGGAACATGGGCAGTAAGTCACACTCTTGTTGTGCCATTTCACGCTGCTTTCGTTGCACTAGCTACAGCAGGCAGGAGCAAGTCAGGTGTGCAGTGCGATGGGTGTGCGTTGCCACCGCCACCCTAATCTATATAGACTACTTCATTCATTGTTCTGTTCATTGAAGAGAAGAGATCGATAGATCGACCCACCCATAGATTCGCCATGGCCACCTTTCTGATCTTCCTCATACTTGCCCTCGCCGCCGGCAGCAGCAACCACGGAGGAGCAGCGGCTGCCGCCCCCGGCGACCGACCTGACCTTATCGTCCTGCACATCCATGGCAGTAGCCCCCCAAATGCCTCCGTGGCCTTTCAGACCCACGACCTCTCCTTCGCCGGCTTCGCCAACGGGGGCGGCCACTGGCAGGCCTTCCCAGGCCTCGGTCACCTGTTCCCGACGTCCACGCCGCTCACGTTCGGCAGCAGCTACGACGACCTCATCGGCGGCCTCGCCAACCTGCCGGGCGTGCCGCTGGGGCGGCAGGCCATGATCGAGGCCGCCCGGGTGCTCTCCGCCTACGACCCGTCCGCGGCCGCGGTCGCCGACGTCGAGCCAGTCAAGCGCGCGCTGGCAACGCTCAAGGTGATGCTAAGCGAGACACAGCGGCTGCAGCCCATCCACGAGACCGTCAGCGGCGGGTGGGAGAGCGAGTCCCGCGTCGCGCCCGAGCACCTGCCCTACATCGACCACTGGGACACCATGTCCTACGAGATCATCCGCGCCAACCGGACGGGCAAGTGGAACGGGCCCTTCGCCAAGATGCTGGAGACCCAAGCCAACATCCGCAGCCAGGAGGAGGCGCTCGCCGTCGTCCGGGTGGTGCTCCATGCTGACTTCGAGCAGGTGCTCCAGGCTCACGGCACCAAGATCAACTTCCAGTAATCATGCATGCATGCTTGCTGATTTAGAGTTCAGATTTGTGCCCCATCTCGTATCGAGTCTACGTTTCTTTTATTAACCATGTTCGTGTTGTTACTTCACTCATCTTGTGAGCTTCAATATGTTCTGCTCACGAAATACAATGGTGCTTAAATTTGACATGAAATTAATGTCGAAACCCTGAAACCCTGAAGGGAAACACTTGACTTCGGTACAACTCCCCCCCCCCCCCCCCCCCCCCCCCAAAAAAAACGTATAAAGGGTAGTATTGTCTTTACACCTTCACATATAGTATACCCGCCGTCCGTCGTACGACCGCCTGCCCATGTACGGCCCGCCCCGTAGGCCCGCCCACGTACACCGATCGTGGCATCCGTACTCAGTTGAAAAAAAAAACCAGCGTTGTCACCCCGGCCCCGCCGAGGAAACCCTAGCCTAATCAATTGTTGCCGTGACTCCGGCCGCGAGGGAAATCAAGTCATGACGTGGTCGCCGGCTGAACACGTGGTCCACCGTCGTCACGACGTCAACCCTCACCAACGCGTCGACACCCTGCTCGCCTTCATCGCCGACACCATCACGGCGGCGTCCGCAGTCACCGACGCGTCGTGACCCGGGTGAAACGCCAAGTGCTCCCGCGTCGACGTTTCTCTCCTCCCACACACCCTAGGTGTCGTTTGAAGCACCACCGCATTGCCGTCGAGCCCAGGCGAGGACCCGTCGACGGCCAACAGTAGGGTTTTTCCCGTTTTTTTCTTTGAAATTTGTATGAAAAAAATCGCTCCTTACCCAAATAATTTGGTGCACATTTTTTTCTACATTGAAATTGGTTACACATTTACTTATGCATGACACATAGCCGTGCCACTGTTAAATGAACTGACTATATCCACGATGATGTTGTGGGATGTTGGCATTGATCTAACACCTTGTTTGAAGGTGTATTGATGAAGCAAGAAATGGGATGATTCTAGTAGCGAGAATGGATCATCGTCACCGAATGCAAACAAACCTCCCAGAAACAGCTATATGAGTCACGATGAATCGTATAGTGGTAATATAAGTGTCGTGAACGTTGACCAAAAAATATCGAATACAAACTAGTGCATTGACACTTACATGTCTTTTTGAATTTGTACAGGTACATGCCAATGATGACAATGAGGAATATGATATAGGTGAACAATCTTATGCAAAAAGTGTGAGCCAAGTACGTTTAAAAAAATGTAGGGCATTGATTGACATAAAAATTGCATTACCACTTATATGTTTTACTTTAGATGTGCACAGATAAATGCCGATGGTGACAATGAGCGAAATACTTTAGATGATGACAGTGATTAGAGCGACGTCGATGCATCTTATGATGAGAGCACGAGCCAAATAAGTTTTTAAAATTACTTATGGAAACTGACAGTATAACAACAGACTTACATACATGGTTATATGTCTTATTTTGCAGGGTGGTGTTGGTCGTCCTAGCGGGAACGATGATCATGTCGATGATGTTGAGTTCGACCTTGTCGTCGGCTATGATGAATATTAGGAAGAGTCACTAGATATGCATTGGCAGGTGATGGCCAAGACGTCCAGGTCAGAAGGGGAGGCATACATGTTCTAAAACCAGTACGCGAAGGAACCTGTGTTCAACACCAGGAGAGACTTGCTGAAACATAGAAAATGTCCTGCGGAAAGTATTCACTTGAGGAGGTATCTCTGTTCCAGGGCAGGAAAACGACAGGCCAAATTTTGTACCACGGAGGTCGGACCCACAGGCTTAGACCGGAGAGTCGATGCTTCAGCGAACCCCATTTAACAGCGAAGCTTGATAAAAAGCGTGAACTTTGGTATGTCAGCAGTTCCGTCGATGATCACAACCACGTTCTTGCAAGACCGGACAAAGTCCCATTTCTCCGGTCTCATAATCAGATCAAAGAATTTAAGAGAGCAAAGATCTCAGCTATATATGGCAGGAGATGGGATCAGAAAACACATTATTTTTGACAACTTCGTCAGCGGGTATGGGTCGTATGCTAACACGGTTGGGAGGAAACTGTATAATATGTGCTACAGGAAAATGATGAAACTGCTTGCACAGGGTGATGCTAACATTGAAAAGACAGGGATCCAGATTTTTTTTCTTTGAGCACACTGTTGACGCAGGCTCAAAAACTTGTTTGGCGTGATTCGCTGTCACGTCGGGACTATCTTGACTACGGTGAAGTGACCATCTTCGACGGTATGTACAAGATGAACAGGTATGGAATGCCGTTCATCCCTTTTGTGGGTCTGAACAACCACCGTTGAACTAAAAATCGGTAACGCTCGCACACTGCATCTAGGCTAATTATGTATTTTAGCCATGTTATCGTTAGAATTCCGCAAACATTTGTGTGTTTTTCAGCTGAAAATGTTGTGTTTCTTGGAATGTTCTGCGTGATCTTTGATGATGGACGGTGATTTCAGCAAATCACAGAGTGCTCATCACATCCTTGGATGCAAAAGCTAGAGGTTGGAATTGAAGCACGCGTCTGGTGGTGCTGCAGGTTGGAACATGGGCAGTAACCAGTAAGTCACACTCTTGTTGTGCCATTTCACGCTGCTTTCGTTGCACTAGCTATAGCAGGCAGGAGCAAGTCAGGTGTGCAGTGCGATGGGTGTGGGTTGCCACCGCCACCCTAAGCTATATAGACTACTTCATTCATTGTTATGTTCATTGAAGAGAAGAGATCGATAGATCGACCCAACGATCGATTCGCCATGGCCACGTTTCTGCTCTTCCTCATACTTGCCCTCGCCGCCGGCAGCAGCAACCACGGAGGAGCAGCTGCTGCCGCCGGCGACGCCCGACCTGCCCTTGCCGTCATGACGCTGCACAGTCACGACCCCGAGAGCCCCTCCGTGGCCTTCCAGACCCACGACCTCTCCTTCGCCGGCTTCACCAACGGGGGCGGCCACTGGCAGGCTTTCCCAGGCCTCGCCCACCTGTTCCCGACGTCCACGCCCCTCCCGTTCGGCAGCAGCTACGACGACCTCATCGGCGGCCTCGCCAAACTGCCGGGGGTGCCCCTGGGGCGGCAGGCCATGGCCGACGCCGCCAGGGTGCTCTCCGCCTACGACCCGTCCGCGGCCGCGGTCACCGATGTCGAGCCAGTCAAGCGCGCGCTGGCAGCGCTCAAGGTGATGCTAGGCGAGGCGCAGCGGCTGCAGCCCATCCACGAGACCGTCGTTCGCGGGTGGGAGAGCGAGTCCCGCGTCGCGCCCGAGCACCTGCCCTACATCGACCACTGGGACACCATATCCTACGAGATCATCCGCGCAAACCGGACGGGCAAGTGGAACGGGCCCTTCGCCAAGATGCTGGAGACCCAAGCCAACATCCGCAGCCAGGAGGAGGCGCTCGCCGTCGTCCGGGTGCTGCTCCATGCCGACTTCGAGCAGGTGCTCGAGGCTCACGGCACCAAGATCAACTTCCAGTAAACATGCATGCACGCTGCTTTAGAATTCAGATTTGTGCTCCATCTCGTATCGAGTCTACGTTTCTTTTATTAACCATGTTCGTGTTGTTACTTCACTCAGCTTGTGAGCTTCAATATGTTCTGCTCACGAAATACAATGGTGCTAAAACTTTGACATTTGAAATTTATGTTGAAACTCTGAAAGAGATTATGGATGGAAAATCACATTAACTGAGACGTGCTCTCAAATATATATCTCACAAAAGCGTCTTATGTTCAGCTCCGGCTTATTTGAATGAAGTCTTGGTTATATCACATTTTTGTGCTGCCTATGCCACTTTGCCGGTTCTTGCTCCGGAGGTGGGCAGGAACCAGTTGATAACACCCTCCGCATTGCGCGAAATGAAAAACTAGCGGTACCGGTTTCTACCAGGTAACGCAAAGGCGTTGGGTCCATTCTGCGATGCGTGCGTACAAATCATTCCTATACCATAGTCAATGTATCTACAGTGGCCAAACGGTTTTTTTGTGTGTATTCGCACACAATAGATACAGTGGAGCCACACCTGCACTTAACACATTGTGTCCATCTTACAGACCATGCCTCTCGGCATTTGTTTGAGGAACCGTTGGATTGGGTAGACCCGCCGTGCCGCACCACGCCCCCGCCGCCGCTGTTCTGCAATCACGCCGCCAGGAGGAAGTGGAGCGGACCTCCAAGCTTCAGCTTCGCAGGTTCGTAGTCTGGATCTGACAGCCCGAGAGTAGTAACAAAGTCGAAGTCTTTTAGTATATGTTGACGCCCTTGATTTGTGGGTCATGGAAGTCGAATCACAAATACTACATTTGTCTCTTCAATCTTTCCGGTTCATACTAGCCGCGGTAGGCTTAATTTCCCGATTGTCGACAAGAAGGAGCCTCTGGTTTCCCCTAATTCGTGCTCTATGATTTTGTCCGTTTTGTGTGGGTTAGTCCCGATTTGTGATTCTGCAATTGTTCGGACAACGGGTTGTAGTTCTTATAGCTCCGGTCAGCCATCCCCAACGTACGGGTTGCATCCAAACTTGGTAGGTATAAAGCTAGTTATTCCAGCTGCTTGCAGTTAGTTATCCCTCCCGATTCAAACCTACGACGTGAAGATCGAGCCACCCTCAGAGCATCCACAGTGTGCATTTTTCACTGCCTCTAAGCACTCTCTTTCTTCTTAGAGGTTGCCTCCATACACTGCACTTCACGTCTCTAAGCAAAAAATCTCTAGCATCGCCTCTTAGCTTGGAGGCTGCCTCTAGTGATTTAAATAATCAAGCAGCCCCACCCGTCAGCCTGTTTGTGCTCCCAACGATGCATGTGATGAACCAAAGTTCTCCTCCATTCAGATTACCATGCCTTTGTTTAATCAATCATGGGCCCACAATAGAGGCTGAAACAAAATGTTATACACTGCGTGGTTTTGAGATTGTTTGGAGGCAGCGCTGTGGGGTCCAGCTTAGAGGCAAGCTAGCCTCTAAGCACTGTGGATGCCCTCAGGCGTGAACTCGTTCTATGGGTCTCCACCTATCAACAACTCGATTCAATATATCTCTCATCTAACAGACTTTCAGGGAAAATCGTGTCCCCCTAAAGATGCCCTAACATCGTATGCCTATTGCGTTTCTACAAAGCACCCAGCATTGACTGCTATAAGCATGCTGCTGTCCACGATGCACGCGTTACCGCAAACTACTCAATGTTGCAAGCGGACGCTCAAGGACGACACACGGCTGCAAGCCCGCGCTTGGGGATGGTGTGCTGCTGCATGGGCGCTGATACTGCAATGCCATGTTGTCGTCGCGGTCCTTACCACAGCAGTGGCCCCGTTGCAGAAGTACCGCCTTGCCACCCCGTAGCAGCGCCTTGCAACACGGTTGGCGGTTGCCATCCTGCTCGCGGCTAACACCCTGCTCGTTCGGCTTGGGATTGCAACATGACCGACATTGCGGCCGGATTATAACATGACTGATGTTGCGGTCAGATTGCTGTGTCACCAATGTTGCAGCAGCTAGCCGGTGGTCGCTCGATCACACTGCTCCAGTGGCTCTCGACACGGCCAATCTTTGTCAACGATCAGATGGCCGAAGCATAGCATTGGCCCTAATCTTTTGGTCATTTTACATAAAAAAAAGCAGAGCGGTTATCACGTTACAAGCATCATGGTGAAAGGAAAAGCCAAGGAAGCTACCATATTACAGTTATTATGCAACAGAGATTGACCACACGCCTTAATTAATATGATCTTCAAACTCGCTCGCACATAGATGCACTTCTAAAACAAAAAGGGAAAATGAGCTGACAAAAGCTAAGGTACATAAATGCACTTCTAAAAAAAGTCTCCTGCCAACCAGTCATACCGAATACTGATGATGGTCACAGCCATCAGTGTTTATTCAGAAACCCAGCACATAACATCATCACACAACCTAAAACCTGAAGTACCAACGCAACAAAAACTCACTTAGTCCTGATAGATAGGCTTATTCAGCTAGCGCAGAAAGCTCTCCATAACTTCCCCTTGCACATTTGCCACCAGCTCTCTGTTTTGATCTCGATCTTCTGTCTGTAGAATTGACAGTCTGCGAATTCAGAGTCTGCACCCGCCCTCAAGACACGATCTCTCACAGTTATTAACAGTTCATCTAAAGCAATAATTTTCCTCACAAGAGAATTCTTCTCATCTTCAGTGTCAATACAAAGTGAGAAGGCCTCTATCTCTGCAACATTTGCGTCACCATCCTTAATCAAAGCTTCTTTATATGATTGTAGTGCTTTTATAAGGACTGATGAATCATTTTCTGTACTCTTAAGACCAACATTTCCAGTAACCTCGGATTTTGAATCCTCCTGTGACAAAATGGAAATTCAGTGTAAATAAGAATTCAAGTTTTTATGCAGACAAATATGTGCAAGGGAATAGAATTTAGCGATTCTGGTCATTTTATCTAGCTTTTAGGGAGACAATGAAAGTGAAATAAATTACTGATACACCACTGCCTTCTAAAACGTTCTAAATCTACTGTGTCATTATATAATACAAAAGCAATCGAAATAACAGTTAATACTTGATGGAACTAGTAAAAGTTAATTAGATTGGAGTGCCTTATTAACTATAGAAATCAAACCAATATGTAGGCTAAAAAATGTGAAGATTTACGGACTTAATGGATGGCTAATATGCATGCACCTATAGCTAGAAAGCACATATATATGTTGCCCGCCTCCAAAAACATGGAAAATGTTAGATAGTGCCATTGGGATAATCATGTGAACATATATATAACAGTCGAAATCAAAGCTTGAATCGTGTTGCGTACGAATGAATATATTGGCAAATGCTTAGTTCTCACTGACATCAAATTATGAAGGACATATTTATTAAGTAAGACATAAATTTGAAACCGACGTAGAAGACCAAAAAATTTAGGAGAAAGAAAACCTAACTTAGGCATATAACTTATCCATATCTGAATACTTAAACACTACTGCAAAACCTAGCTATTCATATACTAGTTATAGATTATGTATGTGGAGCTTTATAATAATGCTATCATATAATCTGCAGAAATCCTCCAAACTTTTAAACACCATTGACAAATCAGGCTATTCATGTACTAGTTATACATTCTGTATGTGGAGCTTTTATATCTCAATGCTACTGCTATCATATAACATGCATAAACCGTCATGCTAGAAGTTGACAATTTTGCATCCTCTTGTAGTAATGTAAAACGGAAAGTTGAGGTTGCCTACTATACAACCTCGGTCCCAAATTACTTGTCTTAGATTTGTCTAGATTATGTATGTGGAGTATTTTTTTTTTGAAGGAATGGGAATAGCACTGCTAGCTCCTCTACTACGAGTTATGCAAAGACATGTAACTTTGACTAAAACTGATAGCATATCATAGCAATACAATCGCCTCAGGAAATATCATTGCATACAATTTATGGACCAAACATAAGAAGGAAGAGAATCCTTAGCACCATGGTCACATTTCTTACCGAGATGTATTCCATAGAAGGAGGCCAGGCCGAGTAGGGATGGACGTGGAAGCTAGGTCGCTTTCTATTCTTCAGATGCTGCTTCAGCTCCGCTGTTTCCAGAGACAAGGACAGGAACCACTCCGGGGATTTGAAGTTTTGAACTGATCCACGTAATTTTTCCATGGGCGAAGTGCAAAGTATACAAAACCATTGAAAACCGTCATAAGCCGCACTGAGATTGTATCTTCCACTGAGCAGCTGGTGACCTCCATAAAGCTAGCGTGCAACGGGAACATCTTGTGCAGCACAAATCTCTCATCGCCGTCATCGCCCGCTGTCAAGATCCAAACAGAAAGTGTGCATTCCTTCTCATTTACGATACAGAGCTTCCCATCAGTGGTCTGACCAATCTTAAATTTTTGGTGTACCATTCTCAAGGGCGGCGGCAGATCCATTCGAGAGAACTGAAATGAATCGGTTTTGAGCACGAAAATGTACTCGCTGACATATACCCCGAGCATGGACTCGGTTTGCCAATAGATAAACCAATCCAGCACGGTGCAGGCTGTGCACCTGAAGCCCTGAGGCAGCAGCGTCGCAATCTCCGGAAAAATCTGCCACTCCATGGTGTCCGATGAGAAGACAGCGATGCGTAGCCTATCCCATGAGTAGTCTTGACGGACACATACCACACGGGACGGCCTCTGATCCTCTTCGGAGCAGAATGTGTGGAACCCAAGGGAGGTGCCGTCGGGCATGTCATGATGATCCTTGGGGCGGAGAAACAGAGCCGTCGTTTCGGGGTTGTACCGAACTCCCTGCTTGATGCTCGGGTGTTTGATGGCCATGGCGCCGCCATTGTAGGCCGGAGGATCGGAGAAATCGACCCGCCAGTCAGAATTGTCGTCGTCTAGGAGGTGGGTGAATCCGGCGAAGGGCCGCCGTGAGGTGGGGAAGGCCATTATTGTGTGTGCGAGGAAGCGAGGGCGGAGCGGGGGTGCGTGGAGCGCGCGGAAGCGGCGGCGGAAGGCGCGGGACGAACGGACGGCGCCGAGGAAGCCGGAGCAGGTGAGGGCGGCAGAGGCGAGGCTGGGGAAGTTCGGGAGGCGGAGGAAGATCTCCCGGAGCAGGTCGTCGTCGAGGTCGCTTATGGTGGTGGGAGCGGGTGGTATGGGGTGTGCCGGCGGCGGCGACGGGTGGGAAGCCATGGCTGGTTGCGCTCAAGCGAAAACAGAGACCTGGCCACGCTTGGAAGAGGAGTGAGGACTGAGGAGCCGACGAGAGAAGAGATTAACAAGTGACCATTGGTTTGTTAGCGAGATAGAGGGGAGAAGTTGCGCTTCCACGTCTAACACTCTCCTCCTCTTCTCTAGGGATGAAGGTATATATCCACTCAGCTAATAGCTCAGGTTGTTAGGCAGTGCCAATTTTACATTTTTACTAAATATAAACTTGATTGGCTAAAAAAACTAAATTTAAGCTTGTTCAAATCTGATTGCTCCTATTTTATATATAAACATAAACACTATTACACTGGTACATTCATTAAAATAGGAAAAGGGCTTGAAGAACCGAAAAAAAATAGGAAGCAGCGATTTGGAGCGCCGGCTCTGATATGAGCCCGAAATCCGGTGCATCCATTGTTGCTTTGGGATATTAGAAAAGAGGACTCTCGCGTCAGAGCTCGATAGCGAGAAGAATAAGGATACAAAGAGAATACAGTGCGTCCATGACCCTAAAAAAACAGTGCGTCCAGGTGGGCCATATTCATATGCGCGGGAGCGTCGTCGTTAGTAGGTCGCCGCAGCATTTTCCTGAATTGTGGACCAGGACGTCTCGTGTGCATGTGGGCTTCGTGCGTCAGAATTCGTGAATGGGGCGGCGATGACGAGGCGAGGCGAAGAAGAGGAGCGGCAACAGGTTTGTCGTTTGAGCAACTGCTGACGGAATGGAGGCCCGACAAGATGGACATCTTGATCTATCCAGTCGATAGATGAGTTCCCCTTTCTTGATCCAAACCTCTACTCATCATCCAGCACATCCGCACTCAATGATTGATGAGTATGTTGCAGGTTTCCGTTGTGAGAGGTGTTCGCCGACAGCCTCGAGCACTCAAATTTGGTGGCCCTTTGTTGTGCCGCGGCGGGGAGGACCGGAGGCAGAAGCGATCGAGGAGTTGAATGCCGCTTCTGGGTGCACACAGGTGTTTAGCATAGGCAGCGACGAGCGCAAGAGGAAAGGTTATCCTACATAGTTTGTGCAGTCGACTAGGTAGGTGAATTCGGAAGCACCCGTTTGCCGCCACGTCTGGCAGCCAATTGCCACGACCCACGTGGCACAACCTCCTACATGTTTTTTTTAGGAAACCACCTCGCGTGTTTTTTATGGACAATCTCTTTTTTTTAACATTAGTACAGACACAAGCGCTCATATACACGCGCATACACTCATCCCTATTAACGCACACACGCACACCCTACCCCTATGACCACCTCCGAAAGACTGAGCCGGCATATAATCTTGAAATTTACGAAGTCACCGTAGGCACCTCGTCGTTGACGGGAACGTCTCCTCCCACTGAATGCGCTTCGCCGGAAATCCTGAAATAAATCCAGGAATAAATGCGAGCACCAGGATTTGAACCCTGATGGGTTGGGGATATCACAGTCCCTCTAACCATCCAACCACAGGTTGGTTCACTTTTATAGACAATCTCACGAAGCTTTTAGTAAGTCGTTACAATATTTACAAGGACAAACAAAAAATCACCAGGTTGACCTAACAAAACATAATAGCCAACCTCCTAACGTTGTGTTTGGATGTTCGTATTTGATTGTTCTCCATTGAAGCGTCGAAAACTGGCTCAATACTGTTCAGAAAAGTCCATGTGTGAATGCACCTCACATGATACGGACCCGCGAGGCTCTGATTTCCACTGAATTCGCCTTTCTCCACTCTCTGGCAAACATACCAGTTCATTCTACCAAAAAAAAAGAAATCGACAAGAGGCGAGAAGTGCGGCAGAGGAGCTGAGATCTGCCTGGCAAGCAAAGGTTGATGCGGGCACCGACGGCGACGTCCTCGCCCTCTCCCCCCTTCACTCCATCGCTCAAGCCCTGGAATTTCTATGCATGTACATGCTAGCTTTTAATCTAATTTGTATTGTGAAGATTTGTAAAGTAAGCAGTATATGTTAGCTTTTAATTCAATTTGTTGTGCAGATTTCATTTGATACATATAATATGCAATTCCAACGTTTGCCGTGCAAACATGATTTGGAACTGAATCCTAACTAGGATTCCATGCTTAAATTCAATGACCAACCAAACAAAAGAATTTGTATTATGCCCATTATAGTTTCCTGGTTGAATTGGTATTCCATTCAATTCAATATGAAGACCTCCAATACAGACATTGAAACAGAGTGTAATGTAAAGCATGCTTCACTACATTGTGAGCCTCAAAATTGAAGCTCCTAAACTCGTGAACAAAATTACACAAAGTAAAAACACTCGAGTGCTATATGATTTCGTGTATTCTAGCTCCATAGTCGGCCGAGCTGTTGCTTCATATCATCAATCACCACCTTGCATAGACGCAATATGGATTCTCCGTAAATTTAGATCATTGGTGAGGACTAGTGCCTCCCGAACATGCAGTGCTCCATGGTTGCAGGATCCGTAATGCCTCTGAATAAAAACGCCAAAGCTCCCCAGTAGACACCAGCATGGTCTTGTCTCACTGCTGCAGCAGCTCAAAAACCCGAACTCCTCGTTACCGATGCATCGAGAAATAAGGGATGCAGTCACTCCCGGGCGCTCTCAGAGCTCAGGCGATTCTGGCCGTCCATCTCGTTTTCCTGATACGATTCTAGCCATCGGATCAAGCCTCTGGACGATCTAGGCCGCCAGATCAAAAAATGGCGCTGTAGCAATGAATAGTTACCATTTTTTCCCGTCCTCGCTCACTCGGTGGCTTCGATCGGAACTCGCTGACTTGTGGGGTAGCACGCTGGCGGACCCGCATGTCATTCTCTGTGGCTGGGACACGTCCCGTGCAGCCCGTCGGCGCGGTCCAGCGGTAAAAGATCTCATGCTACCGCCGAAATTCCCGTCCCCCTCTGAGGGCATTTTGGTTATTTCGCATCTTAGGTCAACACTTTCCCTTTTCCGATTCACTGCCTCCTCCCCAATGAGTGCAGGGTTCGATATCTCCTCATTTTCTCTCCCGCACATCTCGAGAGAGAGCCGCCGCCGCCAATCAACCTCCCCGTCCGCCGCCGCCGCCAACCATCCGCAGCCGCACCATCATCCCCTCCTTGTTCCTCTCCCGTGGCTGAGCCAGCCATGGCAAGGAAGAAGCGCAAGTCCTCTTCCTTCCTCCCTCACCCCCGATATGAATCCTCTCCTGGAACCCTAGCCAGCCGCACGCATCCCATATGGTGTCACCGAGCCATCGCGGGGCTCCTTGCACAACCGCACGACCTCCTCCAAGGCCGCGCCCGAGGCCGACCTGGAGTTCACGGTCACCAAGGTAAGGTAAGGTAAGGGGAGGGGAGGGGAGGGGAGGGGAGGGGAGGGATCGAGCAACAAGGTGAGGCAGCGCCCAGATCCACAGGTCCGCGATCGTCCTCGAGGTCGGCCATGGAGGTCCGGTCCGGCCCGACAGCAGCCATGGAAGGAGACACCCGAATCCGTAGCTCTCCAAGGACGCGCTAGCTGCAGGCCATCTCCGCTCATCCACGGATCTCCAACTATGGTGCGTGCACATGATCCCTGAACCCCTTGTCTGGCCGGTTTCTTCATCTCCCCTCCTTGTGATTCCTTGGTTTGTTTTGTGTGCAGTTGCTCCGATCTGGAAGAGGTGGTGGAGTTGTCGTTGTTGCTGCTGCAGGTGGACGAGGCACGAGCCCTCATGGCTCCTCCCTCCTCCTCCCCCCGTGACGTGGTGAGCTCCACCCCCTCTTCCTACCCCCCTTCACATATATCTTATCTAGACAATTTGATTGCAATTGTGGTTCTGGACACGACCTGGCAGTGATTGCTAATTTCAGTTTTTAAAAATCCAGTTCCATTCAGTCATGTTCTTTTTCTTTTGTGCGAAAATTCAGTCACGTTCAATGTTCAACTTTTAGAGTTAAGAAACTGTTGTTATGACCACTGTGATTTAGATGTTCAGAAATTCAGACAAGTAGTATGATGAAATGAGCCACCTTTTAACCCCCTACTAAACCTACTGTGAATGTGTAGAGAGCCAATGAAGGGAGGTGTGGACATTTTACCATGTTCATAGGAATAAATCAACATAAAATACATAGCTTGTAGATGGTTCGTCAACCACCATCAAACCCGAGTTGTAACTTTCTGGACTAAACTAAACTATGCAATTGACTCAAATAAAATTGAACCGTGCAATTGACTCAAAAATAAATAGAAAATATACTATGGCTGTGTCTGCAAAATTACATTATGGAAAGATGTGTGTGAGGTTATCCCATCGCCATACTTTGTCCATCATGTCGCTCTGATGAGAAAACCTCATTCATGTTCATTAATAGGACAGAGTGCTGCTGAAGTATCTATGTTGAACAATTATAACAGTACCAAGTAAGTTTGTTCCAATTGCATTTGATGCAGAAGGCATGAGACCGCCATCATGCGTCAGGTTTAGGTAGAAGGCACGTCACCGCCATGCTCTCCTCCACTACAACGCCACACACCCGGTAATTATACATGCTTTCTCTTCATTCAAGTAATAATTCATTGCATTTGCATGTTTCCAGCAGCCATGTATAAAAAAAAGCTTCAACTTTGGGTGGTTGATTTAGAAACATCAATCATTAATTGTTCTTCTATATATGTTCTTAACTCTGACAACCTGTTTAGGCTCTTAGTTTATTATGGTCTTTGTTTCGGTGGATCTCTGACTATTCTGGGTGGGCATGAATCTCTTCTTTGTTTCTTCATCTCCTCTTATTCCGATTCTTGTGTTTGTTTTATGTGCAGGTTACTTCGATGAGGACAAGCTGCTTCTGCAGGTGGAATGGCCCTCATGGCTGCTCTACCTATTCCTTCTGCTACCCCCACACCATATTCCTTCTGCTACCCCACATGTGGTGAGCCCCACTCGTTCTCTACCCCTGCAAATCTAATGTGATGTGCATAAAATACTTGCAATTGTTCTCGACTCAAGAGCACGTCATGTATTGTTCTATTCGAATGTGCAATTTCATTGCTTTTGTGCTTTTTTATGCTTGCTTCACAAGAGCCAAATCATGGATATAAGATGCGCTTCCTTTCAAGTTGAATAGTAATAATCACCATTTGGTTCCATTTTCTCCTCTGCATCCCAGTGTTCACTCTCTCATAGATGTCCATATATACACAGTTCCGATCTCCTTTTTTCTGTGGCTCCATACAGCGAACATCAAAGCCGTCGATGCACTGAGGGCTCAATGTCGTGTCCGCCGGCTGAGCGGCAAGCCGGGGTTGGGCCTGCACACTGCCTATCAGCACCCACCGTCTCCATTCACGGATCTGCAGGTCAACCCCTCTTCTCCTCCTCCTATCCACCCATCTTCTTTTCCAGAGCTAGGTGTATGGTTGCATGGCAATTTGTGTTTTGGGGCTCACCATGTTCTGCTTGTCCGTGTTGGCCAATGAGGCTTTTCTTTTCTGGTAAAGGCCAAATGTACTATTCTCTATGCATTATATTTTTGTTGTTCCCTTGTTTCCATGCTTGTTTTTTGAGGGGGTGTAAATATACGCTTTTTGTTTCCTTGTCTAGATTCAGGTAGGGCCTAAGATTATTGTTCCTTTGTGCATGGAAATGTTGGTGGTTTTATTCCTTTGTGTATGGAAGGGGCCATGATATGAATTTCTAACGTTTGAGTTGTAATTAGTGCTTTTGTTACACATGAAAACATATGGTTGTTTGTCCAATCACACAAGAAAAAGAGAGGGTTGTTTGTCCAACAATTTTCTTTCTTTGTGATAGTTTTACTAGAAATAAAGCATAGTCACTATCACATCGTCTTTTATATCTTACTGTGTCGTGATATCTGTATAGACTCTGTCTACGTCCTTTTGACATTCCACGCGCAAGTCAGCATTTAGTAAACTACAAGTTTAAATCATGACAATGTTCTATGCTAAGCAAATCCACCCTTTGCAGGTATGTATGGTAATGTTAAAGAGGCCCCTTATGCTCCTGCAGATTTGTGGGTGATTCCCTATTGGGTTTTCTTGTGGTAGATTCTCTGTTGATGAAGACTGTGGTGCAATACTTCCTGGAGACATATGGTTTAAATATTCAGCGCACTACATTACCCTGTTACTTTTTGTGTAGAAATAATAGGTTATATCTGCTGCTTTCTACCATAAGAAATGATAAATCAAGGTGGATAATAACAGGTTATATCACAATAGTGATCAAAGGGAAGAGTACTTTTGCAAGTCATGCGTGGAATTTTATCAGACAAATTTTTATTCTTCAGATGTGTAATCCTATTTTTATGAGATATATGTATTTCTTCTTGATCATTCTTTTGGGCTTAGGGGCAGTAGAATAATCAGAATATACCTGAGGTGTTTGTACCATCTGCATACACTTTAGCTCAGAATAATAATGTGCTTCATGTTACTTGCTCTGTTTTGATAATGTACATACATCAGTTGTGATATATATAATTGGTAGCAGATAAACAATATTAGTTTTCCAGTGAATGATTTTAGATTCTTCCATGAAAGCATCTCCCCCCTTTTTACGATTTCCGTTTCATGAAATGAGTACGATGACTGTCGTGATATGTTTCTTCTCTGAATATTTATTACCATGAACTCGAGTATCCGGTGTGTGTAGTTGTATACCTCCTTTTTAGAATTGGATGAACACCCATAGTTCATTTTGGGCTAATGCAGTGTGTTTTTTCTCGAATGATTACGCTTGATGCTTCGTGTGATTCAACATCGATAATTTCTTTTACTTAGTTTTTATGCATTTTATGTATTGTTTGTTGTTGAATAGATTCTGAACCGATGTACATGAACAAAAATAGATGATAATGTATTGATACATTCCAGTTATTTATGCATGATCATTTTGCTAGGCATTTTGCTGACAAAGGAAAAACTTGAAACTAATTTCCGTTTAACATAAACTCTAATGTCTATACTGTACATATATTTTAGACATGTATATTTGTTCGCCAACTATTTATTTTCTGTCGAAATGAATGGTAATACTTGATTTTCAATTTCATAAATATATATTATTCTGCTGTTGATAAAAATAATATTGGGGCACACCACATACTAATTCACTTAGTTTAGGCCTGTTTCCTTTGAGATTCACAAACAAGTGATGTAGAATTGATCCGAATTTTAAACAGACCTACACTTGAGTTTTTGACTGCTTTTTATGTATTTTATTCTTTTACAGGAATGCATCCATAATCTTGGTATAAAATTTATCTGGATGGCTCAGAACCTTCAAATGGCATGGATGTTCCAGGTTGTTGTCTGCCTCTCTCTGTCTCTTGATTCCCTCTTATTTTTGTCATGTCCATGCTATGGGTCAGAGTAGAACCCAGCTTGTTTTTTTCATGGTCAACAACACATACTGCTGAAAATGTTAATTACCGTCGGCTTGGTGCAATTATAGTTTATGGATGTTCTCAGATTTCCTTTTCTTTCGTACATTTGTTATACACATGGTGTAGTGAGGGCAAGCATTTTGAGAACTGATGTTTTCATTAGTTAGTTGACCCATGTATGTCCTGTGTTTATCCAACATTTGGTCCCATATTTTTAACTTTGGTGTCTACTTGAGAAAAGGAGGAAAAACTACAGTTCAAAGCCTTTTATAAAATGCATGTCATTTTATTTTCTAAGATATAAAAATTACTTGAATTATCTGTAGCATACTTCTTTGTCATATAATATAGCTCTCCCAGGCGATCTAAACAAATACGAAGGATATAATTAGGCACATATGCCACTTTCTTTCTTAACTTGTATGAAGAAAAAAGAAAACATGTATTAGCAAAATTGTTCAATATTGTTAGTCGCGCAGTACACATGTATGAACAAAAAACCAACATGTATGAACAAAATCGTTCAATAGTTTTATTCGAGCAGTATATAGAAAAACCATCGCCCAAATGCATATGGAGTATTCAAGCTGAACAAGCCAATTGGATGTTAGAATATGCTATCAGGCTTAAAGTTTATATTGAGGTTTGAAGAGAAAATATAGAAAAGTAAGGGCCGAAGGTAAATAGAAGTATAAAATACTGAAATGTGTTTAACTAAACATCAAGCATTCATTTGTGCACTTCCTCATCTAAAATAATCATATCAGTTCTATTATCCTTTATCTCACATTCTCACAAGTGCACTATGTCTGTCAGTGGTCCTGCTATCTGAACTTCATGATTGCAAACGATGCCTTTCTTACACAGGTTTTTTGGTGCGTTTGTGCTCGTCGGCGGGACGGTGCAAGGCGCAACTCCGACGCGGTTCCTTGCCGGTTGGACGGCGTTCACGCGCAACCCCGGCGCGCACTGAGTACTGCCTCAGCTACAACCTCCCTCGATGAGCTCCATCTTCCTCCTGCTCCTCTGCTTCGGCTACTGTATGGGACATGGCCATGGCTATATTGATCCATCCATCCATCCAGAAGTAAGAGATGAAGCATCCACCGAGCTCTCTCAGAGCTCAGGCTGCTTCAGTTTGCTCTTCCCACTCTCACTTACCTTCCCTCTCATGCATGCGCTTGGTTTCTTCCTCATGCAGGCAGGCTGGGTGGGCTCCTCGTTAGCGTCGGCTTTCCCTACCTGCCACTCCTCTCTGATGGAGCGGACCTTTGGATGCTCCTGCGCCTCCGGCCGTGGGCTAGGTAACTCTCTTTCTTTAATGTGCTCGTGGATGTAATAAGATTTTAGTGCAGATTGTCATGGGATAGCTAAAACAAAAAAAAATTAAACCTTTCCTGGGCATTATAATTGAAAAGTAACCTAAAATCCTTAATTTCATCGAGCTTGCTATCTAAAAAATGCTTAGCACTATTGCTAATATACCATCCTACGGGTGCTTAAATATCTACTTATGAATCAGCTGCATTTTCCAATAGGCCAGCTCCTAATCTACGGCTGTTTCGGCCGTTGGATCAGATATGTTTAATACAGAGTAACCGCATTGAATAAATGCGTACAGAGCATACATATTAAATATACTTTATAAATGAATATGGGGTAAGCAATGTCGGTTAGGTAATACTCCACTCTTGCCCACTGAAGGACAAGCTCACTCTTGGGCTACCGCTAGGTGAGCTAATTGACTCGGGGGTGTCTTTTCTCAGAAAAGAGAGGCTCAACCATGAGAGCATGAGATCTTTGCACCTGTATGTCTTATCTATTAGTCATTCTGCTAAATAGTAATTACTAAATAATTGTTTCTGATAAATAATGATGCCTTTCTTATACAGGTTTTTTGGTGCGTTTGTGCTCGTCGGCGGGATGGTGCAAGGCGCAACTCCGACGCGGTTCCTTGCCAGTTGGACGACATTCACGCGCAACCCCGACGTGCACTGAGTACTGCCTCGGCTACAACCTCCCTCGGTGAGCTCCATCTTCCTCCTGCTCCTCTGCTTTGGCTGCTGTATGGGACATCCAGAATCCAGAAATAAGGGATGCAGTCACTCCCGGGCGCTCTCAGAGCTTAGGTGATTCTGGCCGTCCATCTCGTTTTCCTGATGCGATTCTAGCCGTCGGATCAAGCCCCTGTAACGACCTCGTCCGTTGGATAAAAAAAATTACTATTGGAATGAATAGTTACCCCCGTTTCGTGCCACCGCTTGTAAATAGCCTGCCCCGCCAGGGGCATTCTTGCCATTTTGCGTTGTCTGTGGCAGTGGCGTTCGTGCTAGGGCGATGATGATTCACTGTGGCTGGAATAAGTGTGCCTTTGAGAAATCAAGGCACCTATGGGTATCAAGTTGGATCCTCCCTGTTGTCTCTAGAATCCTTTTTGATCCTGTGATACCTATTGATCTGTCCTTGGATGGTCATTCTTGTTGAGTGATAACCAGGCCAGCTCCATTGTATAAACAGATTGATCTGGTGATAAGAGATGATGGGGGTAGGTTATATGATCGAGAAAAGGTGAATCTGAGCCCACTATGCAATAAAACTGCAGCTACCTCCCCTAATGTGTGTAGTATTGAAGGCAAAAGAGAACTTTTAATGTCTTGCTACTTTAAAATTCCAAAAAGGTGCATTCTTCCTTTCCTGGTTACTTAACCATGATTTTTGTTTTGCTTTGGTTCTGGTTGAGATACTAAAGGTTGTTTATGTATGAAAATAATAGGCACTTGTAGTTTTGTATGCCTCACCTGTAGCTTAGGATCCAGTGTTGTAATGTTTTGCCTAAGTAAACACTACTAGGGAAAAGCCTAGCAGCAGCGCGGGTTTCGGGCCTCTCAGTAGCGCGGGGACATGCGCTACTAATAAGGCGCTACAGCTAACGCATAGCAGTAGCGCCTGTTGTCCCACGCTACTGCTATACATGAATAGCTATAGCGCTGTTTAGAAAAGGGCGCTACTGATATTATCTGCAGCGATGTTTACCGGGAAGCGCTACTGGTAATGCGGCACTACTGCTAAATTTCCCCCCTCGCTACTACTAGTTTTATTAGTTTTTTCCTGCATATTTGTTTTTGTATTTGTTTTGTATTTGAATAGGCTTTGTACAATAATCTTTAGCATATCATACACATACAAATGTAATCAGAGCATATACATACAATTAGTCTCATCAAATCATGTCATCATCATAATCATCATCCAACACAAAGTGGTCTCTCGTCATCATCTCGAAAATAGCGATACAAGTCCTCGATTACTTGCAAATACATCGTCATCCATCTAAACAATGGTATACGCGAGAAGAGCTATCACTTTGAGTACATGAGTTCGTATCCCTCTCTTGCATTAGCGTGAACCTAAACTAACTACTGCCTGTCGCTCGGAAACCGGAAACTGGTAACACCTGGGCCTGACACTCCGGCCACTCATCGTATATATACTCCTGACGTAGCACTTCTTTGCCATCGATGATCTATGCACCTGCATCGTCATATGAGTCGATGATATGCAACATATATAGTTGAGCAACAGAAAGAGACAGACTTGGGAAAAATAGAAACAACATATCATAAGCATAAATAACAAAGTTCATCGTACCCAAAATGCCCTAACTAGATTGATCTTTGCTAGTCGAGGAGGAGGACGGTTTAATTACATCACAAATAAAGTTTCACTGCGCATAACTCAAAGTTTTGTCATACAGAAAGTATGGACTAAACAGACACATTGTCATATATCGACAATCACTCCAACATGTCGTGCCATCCGTCGAGGTCAGGGAGATAGTCCCGAGCTTACTGAAAGGCTTCATGTCGAGACACTGAGAGGGTATCCATGTTCAGACGTCTTCCCGCGATATTTGTCCTTCTTCGTAGAACATCCCTGTTTTTTGGACGACCTCCTTCATGATGATTTGGGCAAGTTCGCGCTGGATGTGATAGAACTCAGCTCGAAGTCGATGATCCTCGATATCTCCTACGTTCTTTGCCCATTGCAGAATATGGGCATCGCCGGATCTAGGTGACATGCGAAGGTTCTGGTGATCCCGTCTGTACTCCAGCATGTGGTGTAGGACATAGAATCCATCATTAAGAGAATTGTTCGGTTGCTGGATGCAGCAAAGTCGGTCTTATGGCCGAAGGCGACCCTGCCGCCCCTTCTCTTCTTGTCCCTGACCTCTCCACCCCTTGCTTGGTAGTAAAACATAGCGCTGTCGAGAACATCCTTGATGTGGGTGTAATCCTTTTTGTGAATGTTCTTCACGAGTCCAAGTAAAGAGCGTGGGAGAATTGGGGGTATAGGATGATGAGGACGGCACGCCCGCCACTGCGCAAAATAAGTACACCTCAAATTACTTAGCCTCCACCGTGCAAATCAATGATTGAAATCGAAGGAAGGATAGCAGCACGGATGACTTACACGGGATGATAAGGCACGAGAATCGCCCCCTTGTCCTTATTGGCGAGCATGAAATTGACGATGTATTCCCTCGCGTATACACGGTGCTCTGCGCAGACTCCCAAGAAGCCCTCGTGCATGTAGTACGGGTCAGCGACACAGATATGAGATATCTGCTCAACCCCGATGATGTAGTTCATGTGCAAGGCATAAAGGCGGACAAACGTAAAATCCAGCTTCTTCACGTGAAACATGTCGAATATGTAATCGAATCGGAGGAAGAACTTATCCGCGGGGAAGCTGTCGACGTACGACATTTGCCGCGGAACGTTAACCACGTAGAGTGGGTATCCTGGATCTGTCGAGGCGATGAGGCCTTTCTCTACCCGCAGCACATCATCATGAAGTCTCCTTAGATCGCCGAATCTGGCCTGTAGCGCTGTTGCAGGTAGGATTGGTTGACCGGGGATATGCCATTTATCCGCATCCGGGATATCTATATGGTCCTGAAGCCGAGGCTGCTGAGGCGGCTGGATCATAGAATCAGCTTTTTTGCCTTTCCTCGCTCTCTTCCTAGACTTCTTTACTACCGGAACGTTGTCCATAATACGTTGAGACGGCAATTCAGGCACCGACTCATGACGCTCAAACCCTAAGGAGGCGCCAGTATAGACATACTGTTCAGCGCCACTGTCGTCCTCATCCTCATCCATGGCGACGTCATCAGCGACTAATGGAGCCTCCTCCTTACCCCGTCCGCTATCACCCAACCCGACACCCAACGCTAATTGGGTAGGTAGGGTGTTGATGTTCATACCTTGTTGAGGCTGCGTGCTCGTGGGTGTGCTCCCGACCGCCTCCAGACGAAGCAGACTCTTTGGCCACAACAGGACCCACCCATTGCAACAATCACCAAGCCGCCGTGGTGTGTCCTCGTCATCCACCAGTAGTATTGGAGGAGGCAAATTCTCGTGGCCCAGTTCGACACTGGCCACGGAAACCTTGAAGACGTTCGGGGGGATCGGCCGACTGTGGAACAATGGTTCCTTCGGCTCCATTATCGTCGCCTTCCCCATGTCCACCTTCTGGTCACTGATGGTGTACAATATGGTGCACGAGGTTTCGTCGGCCTGCAAAGAAAAGTCTGCAACGTGAGACATCCGAAAGGCAACGAAAACGGGAGATTATACATTTATATTGAAGGGGGCCGGTGTGACAGATACCGTGAGGGCGTCGAGCTCAGCCAAAGACGAAGCACCGCCGAGCACGTCCGGTGCGGGAGCCGGTGCAGGAGCAGGTGCGGGAGCCGGTGTGGGAGCAGGTGCGGGAGCCGATGCGGGAGCAGGTGCTCCCAAGAAGTCAGCAAGGGGAAAGTCCTCTGCATTTTTTTCTGGATTTTGCCCTGTCCAAGTGAAAACGCATGTCACCAAGGAAGTAGACAAATCTACAACCACCTGTTTTGCGGCAGCTACCGCTGTTGCGACTGTCTGAGATGATTTCTTCTCAACCGCAATCTCAACCTTCTTGTCGATGTTTTCTTCAGTTAACCTCCGTCTTTCCTTTCTCTCCTCCGTGGTCTCACGGTAGTACTTCTTCCATGTGGCGCCGTCTCCGACACCGTGCACGTGTCCATACGACGGTCGAGTATCCACCGGTTGTCATTTCAATATGTTCAACGCCCGGTTGAATGAAGTGTCCCACTTGGGCCTCTCCAATGCCTCAGACGGCGAGTCGCTTTCGGCCGCAATCCAGTGCTGCTCTCTCTGCAAAAGGCACAAGGATCGTTTACAAATATGACTAACGTGTGCAGTCGAATTGATCAGAAACTAAAATTACCAGCAGTCTCATGAACTCCGTAATGACCGGTGTTGTCTCGTAAACCTTCTTCACTGGGTCCCAACGGTGCCGGGCCCTCAGGACGTCACGCTCCTGCGGGACGGTGAAATCCGCCAAGGGGTCTGGGATGCCCAGACTCGCGGCTTCCGCGTCCTCCTTGGCCCATTTGGACCTCTTTCCGCCGTAACCACGGCTTCCGAGGTGGTGGCTCCCAATGTTCCTCTCTTGAAGCCCCTTCATGTACTTAGACTTTTTTTGGCAGCTTCGGCCTCGCAAGCCTCCTTGAATATTTGAAACTGCTCTTCCGTGATTGTCGGATTATCCTTTACAATCTCGGAGTAGGGTTCCTTCTTGTCGATGATCCTTGCTTTCACTCGAGTTTTCCAGGCGGCCAACGCGTCGCTAAACTTGGTCATGGCGTGTTTGTTTATCTTCTTCATTGCCGGGTCCTCGTCTGGATCTTCATAATCCTTCTCATTCCGGCCCGGGAACAAGAATATCTCGTGAAACTTCTTTAGGAGGGAGCTCCTCATATCTTCTATCTTCTGTAGTTTCTCATCGTTGATGGTGGCGGTTGTCCGTACGATGCAGCATATTTGATTGCCATAGCATCGACGCACTTCCTCGGGCACCTTTGGCTCAAAAATGCCGTCGTCCACCTCCGTGACCACCAGTCTAGTAGTCTTGAGTTTCTTAGGAAGTCGTTGCCTCTTTGCTTTTAGTTCTACACCAGCTCCGCTCCCCGAGGCAGCACCGGTCTCAGTCTCAGCACCTGTCTCGATGCCGGTCTGAGTCTCAGCGCCGGTCTCAGTCTCAGCACCGATCTGCGTGTCGGTCTCAGTCCCCGATGCCACCGGTGGGCCTAGCAACAACATCAGTTGATCGTCGGTAAGGCTAAAAAATTCGTCTGCCGCCCGCTAGACGTCGACGCAATCAGGAGAACCCTGTCCTTCACCGTTGCTACCCATGTTTCCTATGATTAAATCTAGTCAATTAATTCTAGACCTAATAAAATGAATAATGACATAAAAAAGGCCTATTGTTTTGCAGGAATGTTGACTCCTTCCTGGTGCGGCAAATCCCGGGCACTCGATATGTCCTAGTTTGTAGCACAAGTCATGCCGAAATTCACGGAAAATTTTGGCATGACCTTTGCTAAAAAGTGGACAAATCGAGAACCTGAAATTTGCCGGAACAGAAATGAATCAACATTCCGGCAAAACATAGGCCACTCAGCATCATTCCCTGGAAACAACAAAGCCACTTGGGCACAATCGAACCACTTCAATGAAAAGATATAGCATGACCACTTCAATGAAAAGATATAATCAACAATAAAAGTCTAGGAAGGGGTCATCTTTAAAATAAAATTTGCCTAAATTCTTTTCCTTCAAAAATAGTGGTCTTTTCAAAAATCAAAAACCTTTGCAAAATGATCTCACTAAACACTTCTGTGCCTAGGACAGAACCCAAATTATGTTGATCTAGCTATTCCTCTCTCTCACACAAACACACATTATTATCTCTAACCCTTCTCTGCCTAGGACAGAACCCAATTAAATTGCAAAGGTACTCCATTTCTCTAACCCTTCTGACCTAATGCTCTAAAATAAAATTTTCCTCTAACCTAGCCAACCTACTTAACCTAGCATGTTAATCTAACAAACCTAATTAACCTACCTATTTAACCTAGTTAGTTAATCTAGTTTACCTAGATAATTAACCTAATTATACTAGTTAACGCAGCTAGTTCTCTGTCAAAGCCCTAAATAAAAATTTGCACTAATTAACCTAGATAATTAACCTAATTAAACTAGTTAACCTAACTAGTTCTCTGTCAAAGCCCTAACTAAATTTTTGCACTAACCTAGATAATTAACCTAATTAAACTAGTTAACCTAACTACTTCTCTGTCAAAGCCCTAACTAATTTTGCCCTAACCTAGATAATTAACCTAATTAAACTACCTAACCTATGCATGAGAGAGAGAGAGAGGAGGGATGGGGGCTTACAGAGGATGGCTCCGGTGATGGCGAGGGAGGCAGTGGTGGCGAGGGAGGCAGGGGCGTCTCCGGTGACGGCGAGGGAGGCAGTTGTGGCGAGGGAGGATCCGGTGGCATCGACGGCGGCTCCGGTGGCGTTGATGACGTCGGGCGGCTCCGTGGCGTTGGGGGCGGCTCCGGTGGCGTCGACGGCGCACGGCTCTAGTGGCGTCGACGTCGGCAGGAGACGGCGATGAAGTGGGGCGACGGCGAATCGGGGAGACGGCGGCGGGTTGGGTCGAGGGATTTGGGGGAGAAGTGGTGGCCAGGGGGAAACAGTTTTTTGGTTAAGTCAAACTTAGCTGTAGCGTGTTTCGTAAAACGTGTTATAGCTAAGATAGCTATAGCGTTTTTTACAAAATGCGCTGCTGCTATAGCTATGTAATTTCCTTCCATTTTTTAATTTCCTTTTCTGTTTCTATAGCGGGGGGTCTAGGACACGCGCTGCAGCTCCGTTAGCTATAGCGCCTCTTACGAACACACGCTACTGCTATGCCTTCCTCCGTTTTTTCGCTTTTTCATTTATTTTGCTTTACATTTTATTTTTTCCTTTCTCCTTTTTCTATTTCTTTCATTTTCATTTACTTTTCTATTTGTTTTTCATCTTATTTTATTTCCATTAGTAGTAGCGCTCTTCGTAGGAAACGCGCTACTACTTATGCCCTAGCGGTAGCGTGCTTCTTCCAAGCACGCTACTGCTATGAGTAGCCTATCATTCTAGCAATGGGAATATTAGTAGTAGCGCTTTTGCCACTACACGCGCTACTGCTAAGATTGTATCTGTAGCACGGTTTTTTCTCAATCGCTACTGCTATCTAGCACTAGCGCCCTTTTTTGACCCGCGCTGTTGCTAAATTTCTGCGTATAAGGTTTTCCCTAGTAGTGAAAAATAACTCTAATCAATAATAGTGGTTCTATCCTTCTGATTTGAACTGGGAAAGGGGCACTCATTCTTGATCTTAAGGTGACCCCATTTTTATATGCCTCATGCTCATGCTGCTCTATGTTCCCTTTTAGCATTTCTTTCCGTTGTTGCTGCATTCCCTTTTTTGTATATTACATGTTCTTTTTTATCTCATTCTGCACGTAACATAATTAAATAATACATGAGATGAAAGGTTATATCTAATATCATTGACAGGAGCAGGCCAACATCCCTACCTCCCTCTTCAACTCCCACCCAACACAATTATGGTGAGCTCCCCCTCTCATCTACCTGCTATTTGTACCTTCGGTTTTGGATGCATACAAATTGTGTATGCCATGACTGAAACTCGAGCAGCAAATTGTGTGTGTGTGTGTGTGCATGCGTGCGTGTACGCACACACATCATGTTTGTATAGCATCTACATTGATAACCTGGCCATCACAGAATACCTAAGTCTCACGGATATAGTATACCTATTTATAATAAGAATATTACATGTGCAGAATACATATATGTTACTTCTCATGTATGTGACTACTTCTTTTGACACATTTGTATAGTGTTGGAGCCTCATTTCTGCAGTTCCTTGACACTGTGATACTCTGCATTCTTAAGTATACTTAATTTGATTTTGTAGATAGGGTTGCTAGTTTATATTCTGGTATGGAAGAGGATGATGTTTTGGTCCTGAGAAAATTGAAACCACCATCAGTCTTTTGCCTAAATGGATTTAACAAAGAGAAGAGCAAGGTGAACCAGGATTTATTGGCAGCATGATGTTATAATTGATGTGGTTCTCACATGAACCAGTATGTGATTATTTCCAGTTTTGCAACGGAGTGAGTAACTAGAAGCTTTAGCGTGTTACAATATTTAATGTATATGTATCTTGTGATTGTGGAAATAAAAACTTAATAACCTTTGACCGCAACATCAGTTGATATGTTATCAATTCATTTAGCTTTAGAAGTTGGATCTACCACTATACATATATGTGAGCTAATCAATCAGTTTTTTTCCTTTATTCTACCAGGTTCCTTCACGGCTGCCTCCCAGCCAAATCCGGCCGCTACCAACCAGCACGTGCTCGCCTTGGTCTCTTCTTTCTCCTTGAAAAAGTCTACCAGGTATACATATATGTGAGTTGTTGTCATGATTATCTACTCCAGGAGTTTTCCACTGAAAAAGTCTACCATGGATTTACATGCAACTCAGAGATTTAAAGATGTCTTCTTTGGCTGGCATGATTGTTTACCTTTTCCTCACTAGAAGCAATTAACCTACATGATCTGTGCAAAATATGTCTCACCACTTTAGTAGGCAGGTTTAATAGAAAATAGTAGTAGCACTGTTTTAACAAATGGTTCCTTTGTATGATGCAGGTTCAAGGGTAGAGCCATAGATTTAGCCTTTAAAAATAGGCTCTGAACAAATTTAACCATGATGTGCACGCAAGGGCAGTGATGCCTTTTACTACTTGAGAGGCCCAACAAGGTATTTTTACTTTTCTGCTACCAAAGGAAACAATGAAAAAAATATGCTGATCCAGTGCCCTATAGTTTGTTCCTGTAAAATTTTACAAATATGATGAAGAATAGATGCATCATTTGCAGTACCTGGCTACCAAGAAGGAGCAACATTGTTGTCAATCTTTTCTCTATGAGCTATATAGTATATACTGTCTTTCGACTATGCACTTCTCTTAGTACTGCCTGAACATCTGTATCTTTGCCTTGTGTTATATGAGCTTATGATAGACACACTGTTTGAAAGCACGACCAGTAGCCAAGGACATCTCACGCCATGCTCTATCTCATCTTAGTCCTCACTAATTCACAAATGGGATGAAGAGGACACACTAGCTGTCAGGCGGGTTTAGCGCTACTTTCACCATCACGCCATCCTCCATTACTGGGGACCACGATGTTTCTGCGTAGCCGTCGATGGCATCCATTTGCCTATTGTCTCTGAGGGCGAACCTCGGGGTCTATTGTTCACACCCAACATGAGGATGTAGTACTAAAAGCAGAGAACAACAAGTTAAACAATAACATACCATGCTTCTGAAACTTTCAATGAAATATACTGTACCAGTTTAAACTCATATTGTTTTGTGAATCATTTCCAGCCACTAGATGCTACAAGTCGCTCCTTAGCATGGATAAGTAGTGCCACCTAGCCAGCGGCAGGAAGTCCACCGATCATCGGGATCTGCTTCATGGACGGCGCCTGGAAGAAGCTCAATGACCAGACCATCGTCCTCTCCAAGAGGAGGCGCCGGCTCAAGCAGGTACAACTAGCTCACCACAACTCGCTCCTCCCTGTTTCTTCTTCGATGACTGTCTATATAAACACAAAATTTACTTCATGTGGTGTGCCCATATAGTGTGGATGACTAATTGATATCGTCAGAAGTTCATTATCATTGACATGCTATTAATGTATTTTTCACAAGATACTCTCTTGGTTAACCACGAATAGCATTAGCTACCAACTGCTAGCGCTAGGTTGTGGGTAGAATAGATGATTCGGTTATCTGAGCAGCTGCTAAACTGTCGAACCGTGAGTTTTTATCACCGGAACTTCTGCGAGCCATAGTTTCTCGCAGCCCATTTGTTCTGTGCATTCCTCCGATATATGTGATGTGCAACTTCTATAATAATTCTTTGAAGAGGAATGCTTGCTTTGGTCAAGACTGACGTATGAGGTCCCCTGAGTTGTACTTACACGCATTATTTTTGTGGTAGAATTACACATCATTTTTGTGGTAACATTCATTTTTACTAATTTTGTAGTCAGACTTTGGCGAGCTATCAAGATTTTGCTTTTAGTCACAGAGACAGGCTTCAGATGTTATCTACCTTGGTAAGGTGATTTGTTGTCTTGAGCTGGTATGATTGAGCATGTGCCAGGTTCAGTTAGCGATAATAACAGCAATGGCGCAGGTGGAGCATGCATAGTGCCCAAGTTCGGAGCTAATGATATTATTTATAGAGTTTTCATATTTATCAGTAGGATGATGAAGCCTGTCAAGTATTATCCAATACTAATTAGCTTTGCCTCAGAACTTGGAAAGAGAAAGTAGAGTTATCAATAATGATCAGCTATAAGGTACCGTTGATATCGATGTTTCCATAACATCGTTTCCAATTGTTTGTTATCTCATTGTGTTTATAAGCAGATACAACATCTCCTGTAACACTTATTCTTACACTTGCTAATATGAACTACTTGTCTATGTTTATAGAATTTATCTCCTTATGTTTTGTACTACTCGATGCAAATTAGTTGTCCTCAGCAAACATTGTGCCTTGCTTTTGGTACAAATTTCAACTTTATGATCTGCAGTGAAATTGCTGTTATCCTGGGCAACAACTACACTTTTCTTTTGGTATATATTTGATCTGCATACCCTATATTAAACTCAGCTATCCTGTGCAACAACTATAACTTGCTCTTGATATATCTTTGTATTGTTTGTGATATATACTGAACACATTTATTCTCAGCGGTTACTCTAATTTCCTTTGGATGTTCTAAATGCTCTGTTATATTGAAGTTTTAGATGGCGAGTCACCGTGCCGAGCCAGGCAACGCGTGCCAAGGCACTTTTATGCTCATATATTATTTGGTGGCTTCTCAATTTGTGTATGAAAACAAACTTTGCTTCAGGGTGGATGTTCATGCTTGATGGAATAATGAATGCAAAGATAGTTTCCTTTGATTTGGTTACTCGGCTGACAAGAATATGCATTTCTCTGTATACCACCTTACCTCTCATGTGATGCTTTCTATGTTGTGTATTCCCTATATTAGATAAGGGCTATTTCTTACTTGGACCATATTGATTCTGATTGTTCTATTGTTAAAGTTCAAGACAGTAGGGTTGATGCTTGAGTACATAAATCATTCAATTACATACATCTCACAGTTTGTTTGTATCAGGTTCGTGCAAGGGAGTCCCTATGAAGTACATCGACAAGGCGGATGGATTACGGCGCCTATTAGTATGCTTAGTGATAATGGCTCCTTAGTTGACTCTTTTTGTTATGTTCCTACTCTTATTACCTCCTCTTATGCGTTCTCGCTTTTGGTATTGAACCTCATGTCGAATGGCTATATTTTGTGGTTATGTAAATGCACCAAGCTTGATTCTGCCTTATAAACCAATGTTTATCTTGTGCTCCATTGTGTTTTATTTTTACCACAATTGAATGTTTCTTTAATTTATTATTATCATGTATAAGTGTAAATGCTATACCTAAGTTCCTACTGACATAGGAAAAACGCTTGAACCGGCACCCTCGCGCCAGGGCGTGACAATCCTTTCTTGTTTTATCACTAGTTTAGAAAACTACAAAAAAATGGAATCGAGTTTGCCTCATATGCTTCATCTTTTTAATATCTTTTGTGAGTATGATGAAAAGGAAAATTGTGCTCAAGTGCTAGAAGAAGAAGTCTATAAAATGTTTGGTACTACACTACAAAAAAAATACACTTCCGTGATGATATGTGTTTGTCACAGTAGGTCGCATTTTTTGTCATGCATGTACATCCATGACAAATTTATGACAGAATCAAGATAGTCATACCTGTGCTGTCGTAGATGTGTTCCATGACATTACCAAAATTATCATCATGGAAGTGTCCACTTCCATGACGATAAATCGCGCGTCATAGAAGTGCTTTCATCAAGGGTGACCGACACGTGGCATACACCGTAACGGAACGTCGTTAAGCTATCGGGTCGGGTTTTGGATCCGATAACCCGTTAACAGCCCCGACCAATGGGGATTTTCCACGTGTAAAATCATCATTGGCTGGAGGAAACACGTGTCGGCACACCGTTGGGACAGATGTCATCCACTCATTGGACAGAAGGCGCCTATGATATGTCGACACGTGGCACGGCCCAACAGAGGCCCATTCCTGTGAAAAGGCCGGCCCATTTGACTTGGTCAAAAGGTGGCGGGCCGGCCCATGTAAAGCCTGTTAACGGCTTGTTCGCATATAGCCCATTTACAGCCCGCTAACCCAAGGACTGTTACGCCCTATCCGAATTAGGCCCACTAGCATCATCTGGGCCACCCAATATGATTCCAGCCCGTTTTCACTTCTGGCCCATGTATGGCCCATGACATCTTTCGGCCCATATGAGGCCCTATGTAACTCTTGGCCTATTAACGGTCCGTGGTGAAACTGGCCCGTAATGAACAGTGTATTACTTTACACCCATTAATGGCCCGTGGTGAAACTGGCCCGTAATGAACAGTGTATCACTTTATACCCATTAAGGGCCCGTTATTCCTTTGGGCCGTTTCCAGCCCATGTTATCTTTCGGCCTTCTCAGAGCCCATTTATTCTTGGGATCATTTCTAGCGTTCGTTTACTTACGGCCCGTTACTGTCATTTTCTGCTTATGGGCCAAATTCAGGCTGTGGTTATAGTCGGCCCATTTGTGGTCCGTTAACACGTTGGGCCATTTTCATAGCATCATGAAATACGGCCTATTAACGATGGCCCGTTATGGTCGGCCCATGAACGGACGATTCCAACTCTAGCCCGTTTACGGCCATAATGTGGCCTGTTATTGGCCCATGTTTGGCCAATCGATCATACTGCCCGTATAAGGCCCATTGATGATACGGCCCGTAGAAGGCCCATTGTTTCTGCGGCCCGTAGAAGGCCCATTGTTTCTACGGCCCGTGGAAGGCCCACTGTTTATACGGCCCGTAGAAGGCCCACTGTTTCTACGGCCCGTAGGTGCAGTGTCACTACAATAAATATTAGCCCATGGTTATTGTGGCCTAGTTTTAAAAAATAGGTTGTTGCACCCACTAGCAAACCGCAGAAAAAGAACTGCACTGACTACAAGAAAACAAATAAACAAGACAACAAGGAAATAAATAAGCAAGCAACTTACACTAGGCTATCACGGCTATTGCACATATTACATCCACTGGGCATCAAAGTTCGCCAGCAGGGCAAATATAGGGAACACAGCAGCATATAAACGTCGCAGCAAAACAAGTCCAGAACTGAAACCACTTCAGAAGAGCTCAAGAAACAATATCATGGGTACCCATAATGCTGGCAAGATGCTTAGCAAGCTTATTAACTTTCTCTTGTTTGGCGCTTAAGTCCTCCAGCGCCTGCTGTTGCACTAGAAAGTATGCATCTGAATTCTGCAGGGACTTCCTCGGTCCTTCGGCTTCCTATCGCATAACATCTGATCGATGTCTTTCAACTTGAAGTTGAGACTCAAGAAGCCGAACTGATTCAGGCAACGAGTTCGAAGAGCTGGTACCAGTAGTGGTAGCCAGTAACTCGAACACTACATCAAGACAGGACTTTGGGGTTGTCCCAGTGTCCTCAATATAGTTCTTATCAGCTTTCTTGGAGACCAACAGGGATGTCTCACTATCTTGAACCTTATCTGCATTACTTCCTTTACTATTGCATAACAGGGTACTCTTCTCCAATATTTTATCCGCGTTCTAAAAGGGAAACAAACAAACACATCTCTGGTTTACAATGTATATATGAAACTCATTTTGGTAAACCAGTTCAGTAGTAAGGTGGACAGGATAACAGCATGAAACAAACATATATCTATGTAGTATGGTCACTGTATGGTCTATATCATTCTAGTTTATGTTGCCAAATCAAGATAGATACAGTTCGAATCATATCTATTTAAGACAAAGCAGCATAGACAGAATATAAGTGTGGAAAACTACACAGCAATAACAATAGTTGTAATGTGCATGGCATGAGAACATAACTGTTTATTCAATTGAAACTAAAATCAACATAGAGCAAGTTACAAGAGCAAACAGCCAAACACGTTGAAGAAACAGGTTTAAAACATACTTGTTGCACCATTGGAGTTTCAATTGCATCCTTCAAATTTGAAATTGGTTGGTATCAGTAAATACAGTGATGAAAGAGCAAAGTAGTATGAACCATAGCTATGGAACCTCACCTGAGAACAATTCTTCTTCTACTTTAAGCGTTGACTTCAGGTTCGGAGTGGTGGTCCTCGTGATTTGGGCACTACAATTGCCTTACTAACTGCTCATGTTTGGGTGCTCTGTGGTGGAGATGGTGATGTGTCAACGGGAACTGGGTGTCTATCTGCTGGGGTTGGGGTTAGAAGGGGTGTAGCTGGTTCTCTGTCCAACTTGGTAGGGGTACAATCTGCTGAAGGAAATATGCCCTAGAGGCAATAATAAAGTTATTATTTATTTCCTTATATCATGATAAATGTTTATTATTCATGCTAGAATTGTATTAACCGGAAACATAATACATGTGTGAATACATAGACAAACATATAGTCACTAGTATGCCTCTACTTGACTAGCTCGTTTATCAAAGATGGTTATGTTTCCTAGCCATGGACAAAAGAGCTGTCATTTGATTAACGGGATCACATCATTAGGAGAATGATGTGATTGACATGACCCATTCTGTTAGCCTAGCACTTGATCGTTTAGTATGTTGCTATTGCTTTCTTCATGACTTATACATGTTCCTGTAACTATGAGATTATGCAACTCCCGTTTACCGGAGGAACACTTTGGGTGCCACCAAACGTCACAAAGTAACTGGGTGATTATAAAGGAGTACTACAGGTGTCTCCAAAGGTACATGTTGGGTTGGCGTATTTCGAGATTAGGGTTTGTCACTCCGATTGTCGGAGAGGTATCTCTGGGCCCTCTCGGTAATGCACATCACTATAAGCCTTGCAAGCAATGTATCTAATGAGTTAGTTACGGAATGATGCGTTACGTAATGAGTAAAGAGACTTGCCGGTAACGAGATTGAACTAGGTATTGGATACCGACGATCGAATCTCGGGCAAGTAACATACCGATGACAAAGGGAACAACGTATGTTGTTATGTGGTTTGACCGATAAAGATCTTCGTAGAATATGTGGGAGCCAATATGAGCATCCAGGTTCCGCTATTGGTTATTGACCAGAAACGTGTCACGGTCATGTCTACATAGTTCTCGAACCTATAGGGTCCGCACGCTTAAGGTTTCGATGACAGTTATATTATGAGTTTATGAGTTTTGATGTACCGAAGGAGTTCGGAGTCCCGGATGAGATCGGGGACATGACTAGGAGTCTCAAAATGGTCGAGACGTAAAGATCGATATATTGGACGACTATATTCGGACTTCGGAAAGGTTCCGAGTGATTCTGGTATTTATCGGAGTACCGGAGAGTTACGGGAATTTGCCGGGGAGAAGTATTGGGCCTTATTGGGCCATACGAGAAAGAGAGAGGGGCTGCCTAGGGCAGGCCGCGCGCCCCCCAAGGCCTAGTACGAATTGGACTAGGGGGAGGGGCCGCACCCCCTCCTTCCTTCCCTTCTCTCTTCCCCTTCCTTCTCTCCTACTCCTACTAGGAAAGGAGGAGTCCTACTCTCGGTGGGAGTAGGACTCCCCCCTTGGGCGCGCCTCCTCCTCCTTGGCCGGCCCTCCTCCCCTTGCTCCTTTATATACGGGGGCAGGGGGCACCCCATAACAACACAAGTTGATCTACGGATCGTTCCTTAGCCGTGTGCGGTGCCCCCCTCCACCATATTCCACCTCAGTCATATCGTCGCGGAGTTGCGAAGCCCTGCGCCGGTAGAACATCATCATCGTCACCATGCCGTCGTGCTGACGGAACTCATCCACGAAGCTTTGCTGGATCGGAGCCCAGGGATCGTCATCGAGCTGAACGTGTGCTGAACTCGGAGGTGCCGTACGTTCGGTACTTGGATCGGTCGGATCGTGAAGACGTACGACTACATCAACCGCGTTGTCATAACGCTTCCGCTTACGGTCTACGAGGGTACGTGGACAACACTCTCCCCCCTCGTTGCTATGCCATCACCATGATCTTGCGTGTGCGTAGGAATTTTTTTGAAATTACTACGTTCCCCAACAGTGGCATCCGAGCCTAGGTTTTATGCGTAGATGTTATATGCACGAGTAGAACACCAAGTGAGTTGTGGGCGATATAAGTCATACTGCTTACCAGCATGTCATACTTTGGTTCGGCGGTATTGTTGGATGAAGCGGCCCAGACCGACATTACGCGTACGCTTACGCGAGACTGGTTCTATCGACGTGCTTTGCACACAGGTGGCTGGCGGGTGTCAGTTTCTCCAACTTCAGTTGAACCAAGTGTGGCTACGCCCGGTCCTTGCGAAGGTTAAAACAGCACTAACTTGACGAACTATCGTTGTGGTTTTGATGCGTAGGTAAGAACGGTTCTTGCTCAGCCCGTAGCAGCAACGTAAAATTTGCAACAACAAAGTAGAGGACGTCTAACTTGTTTTTGCAGGGCATGTTGTGATGCGATATGGTCAAGACATGATGAGATATAAGTTGTTGTATGAGATGATCATGTTTTGTTGAAGTTATCAGCATCTGGCAGAAGCCCTATGGTTGTATCTTTATTGCATAATATGCAAGTGCCAAATAATTGATTTACTTTACCGCTATGCGATAGCAATAGTTGCAAAAGCAATAGTTGGCGAGACGACCATGTGATGACACATTGATATAGATCAAGATGATAAAGATCATGGTGTCGTGTCGATGACGATAGAGATCATGACAGTACTTTGGAGATGGAGATCAAAGGCGCAAGATGATCATGGCCATATCATGTCACATATTTTGATTGCATATGATGTTTATCTGTTATACATCTTATTTTGCTTAGTTCGGCGGTAGCATTTTAAGATGATCTATCACTAAATTATCAAGAAGTGTTCTCCCTGAGTATGCACCGTTGTGAAAGTTCTTCGTGCTGAGACACCACGTGATGATCGGGTGTGATAGGCTCTATGTTCAAATACAACGGGTGCAAAACAGTTGCACACGCGGAATACTCTGGTTAAACTTGACGAGCCTAGCATATACAGATATGGCCTCGGAACACGGAGACCGAAAGGTCGAGCGTGAATCATATAGTAGATATGATCAACATATTGATGTTCACCGTTGAAACTACTCCATCTCACGTGATGATCGGACATGGTTTAGTTGATTTGGATCACGTAATCACTTAGATGACTAGAGAGATGTCTGTCTAAGTGGGAGTTCTTAAGTAATATGATTAATTGAACTTAAATTTATCATGAAATTAGTCCTGGTAGTATTTTGCAAATTATGTTATAGATCAATAGCTCGCGTTGTTGCTTTCATATGTTTATTTTGATATGTTCCTAGAGAAAACTGTGTTGAAAAATGTTAGTAGCAATGATGCGGATTGGATCTGTGATCTGAGGTTTATCCTCATTGCTGCGCAGAAGAATTATGTCCTTGATGCACCTCTAGGTGACAAACCTATTGCAGGAGCAGATGCAGACATTATGAACGTTTGGCTAGCTCAATATGATGACTACTTGATAGTTTAGTGCACCATGCTTAACGGCTTAGAATCGGGACTTCAAAAACATTTTGAACGTCATGGACCATATGAGATGTTCCAGGAGTTGAAGTTAATATTTCAAGCAAATACCCGAGTTGAGAGATATGAAGTCTCCAACAAGTTCTATAGCTAAAAGATGGAGGAGAATTGCTCAACTAGTGAGCATGTGCTCAGATTGTCTGGGTACTACAATCGCTTGAATCATGTGGGAGTTAATCTTCCAGATAAGATAGTGATTGACAGAATTCTCTAGTCACCACCACCAAGTTAGTAGAACTTCGTGATGAACTATAATGCAAGGGATGACAAAAATGATTCCCGAGCTCTTCGTGATGCTGAAATCGACGAAGGTAGAAATCAAGAAAGAGCATCAAGTGTTGATGATTGAAAAGACCACTAGTTTCAAGAAAAGGGCAAAGGGAAAGAAAGGGAACTTCAAGCAGAATGGCAAGCAAGTTATCACTCCCGCGAAGAAGCCCAAAGCTGGACCAAAGCCTGAAACTGAGTGATTATACTGCAAAGGAAATGGTCACTAGAAGCGGAAATGACTTGAATATTTGGTGGATAAGAAGGATGGCAAAGTGAACAAGGGTATATTTGATATACATGTTATTGATGTGTACCTTACTAGTGTTTATAGTAACCCCTGAGTATTTGATACTTGTTCGGTTGCTAAGATTAGTGACTCGAATCAGGAGTTACAGAATAAACAGAAACTAGTTGAGGGTGAAGTGACGATGTGTTCTGGAAGTGGTTCCAAGATTGATATGATCATCATTGCACACTCCCTATACTTTCGGGATTAGAGTTAAACCTAAATAAATGTTATTTGGCGTTTGCGTTGAGCATGAATATGATTTGATCATGTTTATTGCGATACGGTTATTCATTTAAAGTCAAAGAATAATTGTTGTTCTATTTACATGAATAAAACCATCGATGGTCATACACCCAATGAAAATAGTTTGTTGGATCTTGATCGTAGTGATACACATATTAACAATATTGATGCCAAAAGATGCAAAGTTAATAATGATAGTGCAACTTATTTGTGGCACTGACGTTTGGGTCATATCGGTGTAAAGCGCATGAAGAAACTCCATAAAGATGGATTTTCGGAATCACTTGGTTATGAATCATTTGATGCTTGCGAACCATGCCTTTTGGGCAAGATGACTAAAACTCCGTTCTCCGGAATAATGGAACGAGCTAGTGACTTATTGGAAATAATGCATACCGATGTATGCGGTCCAATGAGTGTTGATGCTCGTGGCGGGTATCGTTATTTTCTGACCTTCACAAGATGATTTGAGCATATATGAGTATATCTACTTAATGAAGCACAAGTCTGAAACATTTGAAAGGTTCAAATAATTTCAGAGTGAAGTGGAGAATCATCATAACAAGAAAATAAAGTTTCTGCAATTTGATCGCGGAGACAAATATTTGAGTTATGAGTTTGGTCTTCAATTAAAACAATGTGGAATAGTTTCACAAACTCGTGCCACCTGGAACTCCACAGCGTAACGGTGTGTCTGAATGTCGTAACCGCACTCTATTGGATATGGTGCGATCTATCATGTATCTTACCAATTTACCACTATCGTTTTGGGGTTATGCATGAGAGACAGTTGCATTCACTTTAAAAAAAAGGGCACCATCAAAATCCGTTGAGACGACGCCTTATGAACTGTGGTTTGGCGAGAACCAAAGTTGTCGTTTCTTAAAGTTTGGGGCTGCGATGCTTATGTGAAAAAGTTTTCACCTGATAAGCTCGAACCCAAATCGGAGAAGTGCGTCTTCATAGAATACCCAAAGGTAACTATTGGGTACACCTTCTATCACAGATCCGAAAGTAAGATTCGTTGCTAAGATGGATCCTTTCTAGAGAAGGAGTTTCTCTCGAAAGAAGTGAGTGGGAGGAAAGTAGAACTTGATAAGGTAATTATACCTTCTCCCAAATTGGAAAGTAGTTCATCACAGAAATCAGTTCCAGTGATGCCTACACCGATTAGTGAGGAAGTTAATGATGATGATCATGAAGCTTCAGATCAAGTTACTACCGAACCTCGTAGGTCTTCCAGAATAAGATCCGCACCAAAGTGGTACGGTAATCCCGTTCTAGAAGTCATGTTACTAGACCATGATGAACCTACAAACTATGAGGAAGCGATGATGATCCCAGATTCCGCAAAATGGCTTGAGGCCATGAAATCTGAGATAGGATCCATGTATGAGAACAAAGTATGGACTTTGATTGACTTGCTCGATGATTAGCAAGCCATATTAAATAAATGGATCTTCAAGAGGAAGACGGACACTGATAGTAGTGTTACTATCTACTAAGCTTGACTTGTTGCGAAAGGTTTTCGACAAGTTCAAGGTGTTGAATACGATGAGATTTTCTCACTCGTATCGATGCTTAAGTCTGTCTGAATCATGTTAGCAATTGCCACATTTTATGAAATCTGGCAAATGGATGTCAAAACTGCATTCCTTAATGGATTTTTAAAGAAGAGTTGTATATGATGCAACCAGAAGGTTTTGCTAGTCCTAAAGGTGAAATGTGCAAGCTCCAGCGATCCATCAATGGACTGGTGCAAGCATCTCGGAGTTGGAATATACGCTTTGATGAGTTGATCAAAGCATATGGTTTTATACAGACTTTTGGAAAGGCCTGTATTTACAAGAAAGTGAGTGGGAGCACTACAGCATTTCTGATAAGTATATGTGAATGACATATTATTAATTGGAAATGATGTAGAATTTTCTGGAAAGCATAAAGGAGTGTTTGAAAGAAGTTTTTCAAAGACCTGGGTGAAGCTGCTTACACATTGAGCATCAATATCTATATAGATAGATCAAGACGCTTGATAAGTTTTTCAATGAGTACATACCTTGATAAATTTTTGAAGTAGTTCAAAATGGAATAGTCAAAGAAAGAGTTCTTGCCTGTGTTGCAAGGTATGAAATTGAGTAAGACTCAAATCCCGACCACGGCAGAAAATAGAAAGAGAATTCCCTGTGCTTCAGTCATAGGTTCTATAAAAGTATGCCATGCTATGGACCAGACCTATTGTATACTCTGCCCTGGTTTGGCAAGGGAGTACAATAGTGAACTAGGAGTAGATCACTGGACATTGGTCAAGAATATCCTTAGTGAGGACCAAGGAAATACTTCTCGATTATGGAGGTGATAAAAGAGCCCGTCGTAAAAAGTTACATCGGTGCAAGCTTTTACACCGATCCAGATGACTCTAGTCTCAATCTGGATACATATTGAAAGTGGGAGCAATTAGCTAGAGTAGCTCCGTGCAAATTGTAGACATAGAATATTTGCAAAATACATACGACTCTGTAATATACAGACCCGTTGACTAAACTTCTCTCACGAGCAAAACATGATCATACCTTAGTACTCTCTGGGTGTTAATCACATAGCGATGTGAACTAGATTATTGACTCTAGTAAACCCTTTGGGTGTTGATCACATGACGGTGTGAACTGTGGGTGTTAATCATATACAGATATGAATATTGGTGTTAAATCACATGATGATGTGAACTAGATTATTGACTCTAGTGCAAGTGGGAGACTGAAGGAAATATGCCCTAGAGGCAATAATAAAGTTATTATTTATTTCCTTATATCATGATAAATGTTTATTATTCATGCTAGAATTGTATTAACCGGAAACATAATACATGTGTGAATACATAGACAAACATATAGTCACTAGTATGCCTCTACTTGACTAGCTCGTTTATCAAAGATGGTTATGTTTCCTAGCCATGGACAAAAGAGTTGGCATTTGATTAACGGGATCACATCATTAGGAGAATGATGTGATTGACATGACCCATTCTGTTAGCCTAGCACTTGATCGTTTAGTATGTTGCTATTGCTTTCTTCATGACTTATACATGTTCCTGTAACTATGAGATTATGCAACTCCCGTTTACCGGAGGAACACTTTGGGTGCTACCAAACGTCACAACGTAACTGGGTGATTATAAAGG
The DNA here is from genome assembly GCF_018294505.1 of Triticum aestivum. Lineage (NCBI taxonomy): Eukaryota > Viridiplantae > Streptophyta > Magnoliopsida > Poales > Poaceae > Triticum > Triticum aestivum. Next base: position 703,555,971 of record NC_057798.1, on the reverse strand, counting down.
AGTACTATAGGTGTCTCCAAAGGTACATGTTGGGTTGGCGTATTTCGAGATTAGGTCTTGTCACTCCGATTGTTGGAGAGGTATCTCTAGGCCCTCTCGGTAATGCACATCACTATAAGCCTTGCAAGCAATGTAGCTAATGAGTTAGTTACGGAATGATGCGTTACGTAACGAGTAAAGAGACTTGCCGATAACGAGATTGAACTAGGTATTGGATAACGACGATCGAATCTCGGGCAAGTAACATACCGATGACAAAGGGAACAACGTATGTTGTTATGTGGTTTGACCGATAAAGATCTTCGTAGAATATGTGGGAGCCAATATGAGCATCCAGGTTCCGCTATTGGTTATTGACCGGAAACATGTCTCGGTCATGTCTACATAGTTCTCGAACCCGTAGGGTCCGCACGCTTAAGGTTTCGATGACAGTTATATTATGAGTTTATGAGTTTTGATGTACCGAAGGAGTTCGGAGTCCCGGATGAGATCGGGGACATGACGAGGAGTCTCGAAATTGTCGAGACGTAAAGATCGATATATTGGACGACTATATTCGAACTTCGGAAAGGTTCCGAGTGATTCGGGTATTTATCGGAGTGCCGGAGAGTTACGGGAATTCGTCGGGGAGAGGTATTGGGCCTTATTGGGCCATACGGGAAAGAGAGAGGGGCTGCCTAGGGCAGGACGCACGCCCCCCAAGGCCTAGTCCGAATTGGACTAGGGGGAGGGGCCGCACCCCCTCCTTCCTTCCCTTCTCTCTTCCCCTTCCTTCTCTCCTACTCCTACTAGGAAAGGAGGAGTCCTACTCCCACCCTACTCCCGGTGGGAGTAGGACTCCCCCCTTGGGCGCGCCTCCTCCTCCTTGGCCAGCCCTCCTCCCCTCGCTCCTTTATATACGGGGGCAGGGGGCACCCCATAACAACACAAGTTGATCTACGGATCGTTCCTTAGCCGTGTGCGGTGCCCCCCTCCACCATATTCCACCTTGGTCATATCGTCGCGGAGTTTAGGCGAAGCCCTGCGCCGGTAGAACATCATCATCGTCACCACGCCGTTGTGGTGACGGAACTCATCGCCGAAGCTTTGCTGGATCGGAGCCTGGGGATCGTCATCGAGCTGAACGTGTGCTGAACTCGGAGGTGCCGTACGTTCGGTACTTGGATCGGTCGGATCGTGAAGACGTACGATTACATCAACCGCGTTGTCATAACGCTTCCGCTTACGGTCTACGAGGTTACGTGGACAACACTCTCCCCTCTCATTGCTATGCCATCACCATGATCTTGCGTGTGCATAGGAAATTTTTTGAAATTACTACGTTCCCCAACATCTGCATGAGTGTGGGTTATGTGTGGTGGGGCTGATTCTTGGGCAAGTACAACCGTGGTTCTATGTGCATCGACAGGTAGCACAATCTTTTTTGAAGACCGTGTTTTTACTCCCACAGATACTGCCATCACTCCCTCCAATTGAAATGGCTGATAAACAAGAAAAGTAATTGAATGTACAGGCATTGTAAGATAGACAGGTGCAATGGATAGTAGGGAAGAAAACAGGGCATGAAATAATTCACATTTATGTTGTCTAAGCAAACAGAATAGCAGGACATAATTTCACATATATGATGGCTAATTAAACAGGATAGCATGACACAATTTCACATGTATGATGGCTAACTAAACAGGATAGAATGACATACTTCAAAATATGATGACTATGTAAACAGGATGACATGATATAACTATACGATGTGTCTATTAAAGTGGTTGGCATGCCATAAATCACAAACATGTCGTCGATGGAAACATGATGGCATGATATAATTCACGGATAGAATGACATATTTAAAATATGATGACTATGTAAACAGGATGAGATAATATAACTATATTATGTCTTTAGAAAATGGGTTGGCATGCCATAATTCAGATACATGTTGTCTATGTAAACATCATGGCATGACATGATTCGAATATATGATTTATATACTAAGGAAGTGAGCAGAGGGCAATTGCATATATGATAAGGAGATGGCATTCAATATTATGTATATGATGTAAAAAATAAGCATTGCAATACAACATATGCATTATATGAGTAATATAACCCTGCCAAGTTTGAGCATACACCTCAGGGGGATAATAGGACTGGTCATCTGCCTCTGAATCCTCCTCTGAAGAGCTATCTGTAACCAGCAAGATATCTGCTTCAGCAGGTAGCATTGTCTACTCTGAAGACCTTGTTTTCACTCTAGATTTCTCCATCACCAATTCAAATGGCTGATGCACAGGAAGAGCAGTTGAATATACATACATTGTCGACAAAAGCAATGAGAAATACAAAAAAGGACGGCATGATATAATTCACATATATGACGCTTGCCTAAACAGCATGGCATTGCATAATTCACATACATAATGCCTTGCAACAAGATAATATTGCATAATTCACATATATAATGTCTTGCAACAAGATGGAATTGCATAATTCACATATATGGTAATTAGACACTAAACAGGTGGCATTCACACAAAGCATGTCTAAACTAAGCAAATGACATAGCAATGCAAGATACCATACACACGATATGAGTAACATAACCCTGCCAAGTTAGGGCATGCACCTCAGGGGGGAAATATGACTGGTCATCTGTCTCTGAATCCTCCTCTGAGGAGCTATCAGTAACCAGCAAGACATGCACTTCGTCAGATAGCATTGTCTGCTCTAAAGACCTTGTTTCCACTCCAGATTTTTCCATGACCGTGTCGAATGGCTGATGCACAGGAAGAGTAATTGAATGTACTAAAATTGTCGACAAATTTAACACATAATAAAAAAATGATGGCATGATATAATTCACATATAAGATGACTGGCTAACTAGGATGGCATTGTAAAATTCACATATATGATGCCTGGCTAGACAAGATGGCATTGCATGATTCACATATACGATAAAGAAACAAAACAGATGGCATTGACACAAAGCATGTCTAAACTAAGCAGATGACATCTTTAATGTATACAGTAAGCAATGCAAGGCACCATATGCATGATATTACCAACATCAGCATGCCAAGTTAGAGCGAAGACCTCATGGGGTAAATAGGAGTGGTCTTCTCCTCCTGAATCCCCCTCAGAACAGTTATCTTCCTCTTGATTACGATCCGAAATGGGTGGAGGGGGGGCTGCCTTTGCACCCACCATGGAACGACGTCTGCATGAAACTTTATTGCCACGCAAGGCTCGTCTCTTTTGCTCTACATAATCAGTTCCATTGTGTACAATAACTGGCATGCATAGGAATAAAACATAGTGAGATTATGTAAGGAGTGCATGCACAAATCTAGAGTGATGGTAGCAAACTATGGATAGACCCAAAACCAATGATAGGAGGCAGATAATAGCTTTAGTTAAAAAATACAGATAATGGCTCCTTTAATGTTTGTTTGCACCCAACATGAAACTCATAGTAGACACCGGAGATTAACCAGATAGTAGACAGATAGTACTGATTGTTGCCCCAATATGTACCCCACAACCATTTAAAAACTCAAGTTTCAGCATTAGTTTGGACCTGACTCGGAGTCTAGTAGGTGAACACGACGATAATGTAGCATGTCATCATATTAAGCGACGCATAACGTAAGCAGACACGGAAGAGTGCGACCTCTCTTGCGGTCTCGTGTAGTCCTCAAGGTCATCTGCTCAGTTGATGATGGTAATGCAGTTGTCGTGGCTGCCGGCGGCGGGGAAGAAGATCTGAGGCGGCGAAAGACAGTCTGGAGAGCGGATCCCTGCTGTGGTGAACCCTTCCGTCGTTGGAGCAGCTGAGCTGGGGTGGAACACAACGCCGCAGGAGTAGGACAAACCACACAAGGTTTTCTTTGACACATATCTGTAATAGAAGTAATTGAGTAAGGGCTTGTTTGAATTTGAGGATTCTAACAATGCAGGGATAGGAAATAGACAGGAATAGGATAGGAATGCACGTGCAAAACAGAGAATTTAAAAACACAGGATTTCTGCCAATCTGGATGTTTGATTCACAACAATTGGAAGATCACAGGATGCAAAAAAGCATGGTGAGATTAGGTCAAACCACAAGAAAATGTACGGTTATAATGCTATTATGCTACTATCTCTTAGTCTTGTGCTTGATGAATAGGAATATGAAAAGGAGGAGAAGTGGAAATTAGAATTCCTACGGTTTTTCTTTCAAGGAGACATTAAAGGAACAAATCCTACAGTTTTCCTTTGCTCCATTCCTTTGCACCAAATTCATGAAAAGTAGTACCATAGGAAACTTTCCAATTCCTATGTTTTTCATTCACTTTTTCTTTCAAGCACTGGCGATTCTAGTAGGCAGGCTTGAGCAACGAAAATCCTACACTAAAAAAATGTTTTTGTGCTACTTCTATTACTTTGGACCCATGCAACTGCCATACTAGCTCAACTCCCAGGCCCATCGACAAATGCACAGCTCAAACGCGCTGTCGGGGAAACTGATCCACGAACACCTATAGGACCCGCGGACCGAGCCCCTTTCGGTTCGGCGGGGGGCGGAGATCGCACGAAGAGCGGATCGAGGCGAAGCACATGAGCAGTTTACCCAGCTTCGGAGCTCTTCGGAGAGATAACACTCCTACTGCTTCTTGTCTGATTGTATTGAGTTCTTGCTCGAGAGCGCTGAGTGCTACAGTACACACGAGCTGCTAACGAGACCGAGCGTGTTGTGTTTCTCGTTTTTTGAACCCCTTCTATGTTGCGCATGGGCCTCCTTTTATATGCTCAAGGGGTCACCGACAGGTGGCAAAGTAGACAAGGGTAAAAATGGAAAAAGAGGGGTGGTTGGTACAGCTACCTGTACAGTGTATCCTACCTAACCCTGACGGCAGGGGACAAAGGCATTAAATGCCCGTCTGCGTCGCCCAAACAGTGTAAAAAGGGACCGTCAGGGGCGCCACCGCTTGCCACGATGGCAATCTTGTCAGCGTCGCATGCCACCGCGCACCGCTGGCTGCACAGCCTCCCGCCACGCGCGCCTGGGAAGGCCCCAGGGCGACACGTTGGTGGATGTGCTGGAGCGTGGCTACAGAGTGGCCGCTCACCGCGGCAAGCGCCTTGCCGCAGTCGTTGTCTTGTCGCGTCCGGAAGCTTGTCGCTCATCGGGCCTTCCCGGGACGCGCGGCGCGTCGCGGCAAGTTCCTTGAGATGCCTTGGTTGGCCCTCCCGGCAAGCTCCTCTTGTCGGGGCCTTGTCTCCTTGGCTTGAATACTTTGTTCTTGAATGGCTCCAAAGGAACCACGGAGGTCCTTGGCGGTCACCCGGCAAGCCTTGCCGCGGGGCGCTGCAACTGCCCGTGCACAAGTTCGGGATACTAGGGTACCCCTACTCTAGTACACCGACAGGAGCCCCCGGGCCTGGGCCACACACGATGCTGAGCGCTGTTGGACCAGGCCCAAAACAGGGCACGGGCACGCGCAGCCTGGATTACGCCGTATCTTACTCCGTATCCACCGCGTCCTCCCCCAACGGCACGCGTCGAATGCGGCGTCGTGGGAGAGATCGTGGGTGGTTTCTTTATTCGGAAGGACGAAACGTCCGCCCCCTCCCTCTTTATAAGCAGGGGAAACAGGGGCAGTTCGCCCATCTCGCCGGTTGTTACTCCAATTTCACAAATCTCCGCCGCTCCCCCCTTCTCCTCGAAGCTGAAAGAGAGCAGCGCTCCGCCCCCCATTGCCACCAGCACCACCAACGCCGCCGATCTCCCCCACCACCTCCGCCATGGCTCCGAAAGCCGACAAGGGGAAGGGCGTGAAATCGGTCGAGGCGCAGCGGCTCGCGGCGCTGCGAAAGGAGCGGGCCATCTTCCCCCCTCAGCTTGCCGCGAAGGAGCTGAGGGAGTACTACTACCTCTTCTGGTCGACGGAGACGCGAGCGCATCCGCGCACGAAGGTACTCCCGGCTGCCGCTTCGGATCTGGCTCCAAACGGGTACCCCTTCTTCGCGCTGTTCTTCTACTGCGGGCTCTGCCCGCCCTTCTCTGAATTCTTCTGTGACATCATGAACACCTACGGGTTCCGCCTCCTTGACTTCACCCCCAACGCCGTTCTGACCATGGCAGTTTTCGCACATCTCTGCGAAAACTTTGTCGGAGTCCATCCAAATGTAGCTCTTTTCCGCCACTTCTTCATGCCCCGAGTCGAGAGAGGAGAGTCTCTTGCCGGGGGGATCGCCCGGCGGGATCGCTTGGATCTCGAGAGTCGGCAAGAAGGAAGCTTATCTGGAGGGAGAGCTCCACAGCAAGTGGGAGGAATGGAGAGCAGAGTGGTGCTGGATTGTCGAGGAGAACCCGCAGCCATTTACTGCCCTGCGCCAAGCCCCAATAGTGCGCGGCAATTATTGGAGCAATGTGGCCCCGGAAGACGACAGGCTGAAGATCGCCGTCACCTGAATCCTACGCCTCAGGCTTGCCGGGCTCACCGTAGGCGCCGTTGGCATAGATTTTCTTCGCCGCCGCATCGCCCCCCTGCAGGAGAGGAGGAGACCCGCCTGGGAGTTCCAGAACTCGGCGGATATCATGAGGCTGCGCCCGGGCCTCAACTTCAACTTCACTGTCCTGGAGCTGGACGCGATGCTCCTGGAACTGTTCAAGCACGATCCCCAACATCCATTCATGCTGTCAAGGGGTGTCATTCCGTTGTGCAACAACTCCTTGCTCGACCGCATCCGCACAATGATGCCGTTGTGCGATTCGCATGGGATTGTCCCAACCTGGCAAGAGCCTGCCGACGACGTTGTGCGGGCGTTCTTTGACGGCCTGGAAGAAGTGCCGGTCCACGCCGATGAGCAGAAGAGCCTCACCCGCGACACCACCGATGATGAGATGCAGCGCATCGCCACCAGGCTGGAAGAGGTGGCAGCAGCCGCTGCTGCGGGCGAGTTCGGATTCACCGTGGAGGAGGCAGAGGCAGCAGAGGCGGCAAGCCTTGTCGAGCGAGAGGAGTTTGCCAGCGTGGAAGAGCTTGCCGGGCCTGAAGCTGAGTCGAGTGAGTCCGCCGAGGGCGCGGGCAACTCGTTGGAGATCGGCTCCTCCTCCTCTCTACCTTCAGCCAGCTCGCCGCGAGCGGAGCCCCCAGCTCCACCAAGAAGGCGTCTTCACAAGGCCGGGGACGTAGTGGGGCGACAGACGAGTCAACAGCCGCCGTGCCGCGCGACACGCTCTACCGCGGCAAGCACTGTTACCGCGGGAGCGCCTCACGCCGCTGCGGCAACTGGGGCGGGGCCTTCCCGGTCCACCGCTACTGCCCCCGCCAAGTGGACAAGGGAACCTACTCCTCCGCCTCGTCGCACCGGAGGCGAGCCGGACTTCGATCTCTCCGTGCTCAGCTCCGACGAGGAAGAAGAAGAGTAAGATTCCTTGACGTGCTTGTAGTTCTTCAATTTTTGTTGCTTTGTCTTGTATCTGACTTGCTTCACTCTGAACCCATTCCTTTTCAGGACGCTGGCCCAGAGAGCGGCGAAGAGAGCCAAGGTCCCGGTGATTGTCATTGAGGACGAACCCACCACGCCAGCAGAAGGTGTGCCCGAGACCACCTTGCCGGACCCGGCAGCTTTTCCCCAAAGCAGCCCCCAGTGCAGCCCCCAACGTAAGTGTATAGTTTATTTCCTGCTTTCAGGCGCGCATGGGTGCTCTTCCTTTTGCTGATATCTAATTGTTGATTTGTGTAGAAGCAGAGCAGCCTCACCAGGAGTGCCCGGAAGCCGCTTCCGAAATGCCATCTGCTTCGATTACACCGCCAAGGGAGGATCCCCCGGCAAGGGAGCGTTCTCCAGCAAGGGAGAATTCTCCGGCAAGGGGCAGTTCTCCGGCAAGGGACAGCACCAGCGATCCTCCGGTGGTTGAGACCACGGCTGCAGATCCTAGCACATGTAATCTTCTTGCTTGAAAACTTGCCCTTGGGTTCTTCTTCTTCCGATTTTCTTTTTGAGTATTTTGCTTGACTTCTCTCCCTTTTCCGTTCGTCAGATCCACCTGCCATGGAGCCGATGGAAACCAAGGTTGCCGGCGAGGAGGGCGCGCGCAGCAGTACCGACGACGCCGTCGCCATCGAAGGAGAGGCCAGCGCTGATGAGCCCGCCGGCGAAGAGGCCGCCGAAGCTGCCGCCGTAGAAGCTGGCGAGGAATCTGGCGATCGCACTGACGGCCCCGAGGCCGCAGGAGCGCCTGGCACTACACCGACCGCCGATCCCTCCGCCGCTGCTGCAGCGCCAGGCTTCAAAGAGCCCCAGCCCGGCGCTTATTTGAAGGCCGGTGATGCCATCTTCATCAAGCTTCCCTGGGCGTCAAGCTCCAGGGCGCCGGTCGAGGGAGAAATCCTGGACGGAGAGGTGCTTGCCTCCGCTGGGCTGACGCTAGTTGACGCGCCAAGCAGCAGCAGCGACGAGCCTGAGGAGGAGCGGTTGCTGCGGAAGCTGATGTCGCTCTACCGCGCCCGACAGGCCAAGCTGGTGTCCCCAGAAGCGCTTGTCGCGAAGATGGGAGTTGACATTGAGAACCGCGCGGAGGAGCTCCGGGGTCTCAGGCAGGAAGCTCTCCGGTCCCTGGCAGAGGGGCGGGAGCGACTCACCGAGGAGCGGAAAGCCTTCCTCCTCGCGAAGGCTGAAGTTGAAGAGCAACAACGGCTTGCTGCCGAGAAGCTGTTTGCGCAGTAAGGCGAGTTGGCGCAGCGCAAGGTCAACCTTGACAGCCACGAGGAGGAGCTTGCCGCGCGCGAGCAAGCAATTGGCGGGGCGCTCAAGGAAGCAAAGGATGCTGCCGCAGCCGCCGAGGCCGCCAAGAAGGAGCTGGAGACGAAGATGGCGCAGCTAGAGGCCGATCTCAAGGCGAGCGGCGAGGAGCTTGCCGCGCTCAAGTGTGAGCGCGAGAAGGACGCCGCCGCTCATGGCGAGCTGTAGGGGCGTCTCGCTGAGAGGAGCAAGGAGCTCAGCGCCGCCAAGGACTCCAACGCAGATCTTGAGTTGAAGTTGGCTACTTTGACTCAGACGCTGGATGGCGCCAGGGAGCGGGAGGTGGCCTTGACGGAGAAGATCAAGGCCGACGAGGCGCTGCTGGCGAGTGCTACTGCTACCCAGGACACTTTTAGGGAGACTGTGGAGCACTAGTCCGAGGGTCTGGTGAATGTTGCCGCAGCCATCGACGGGGAGCTGGCGCAGCTGGGGATGGAGGATCTCGGGTACTCCTCCGATGAGCACCTCCAACCCAGCGCCAAGCTCAGCTTGTTCTTCAAAGGCGTGGCGACGGCCCTCCAGCGACTCTGGGAGAAGATCCCAAAGCAGCTGGCCGACAAGTCGCGTAAGATCTGCGCGGGAGTTCTTCAGAAGGTGCTGGTGAAGGTGGCCTTCCGCAACCCAGGCCTCAACCTCACCAACGTCCTCAGGTCCCTGCCGCCGGATGCTGATCTGGAAGCGCTCAAGGCCCTTGTCGCACCCATTGTGGACAAGGTGAGCGAGATCAAGAGGGTTGAGGGCGATCGCGTAGATTAGGCCGCCCGTTTTCTCTTTTTCTTGTCGCTGCTGGTCATGTTATGAGAACAATCTGTTAGAGCTGCGACAAGCTATCTTGTAATATAACTCTATTTTGGGTAGTATTGCTATGTTATTTCCTTTACTTGATTCCTTCCTTTGTATGTTTTTGCCCTACGCTTTTAGGGAACTTGTCGGCGCAGGCACCTGAGCCGCGAGCGCTGAGTGCGGGACGTCAGCAGCCTGCTGGCGGTGCCGCTTCCGACAAGAAACCTTGTCGCAACTAGTCGCAGCTCACTTAAGTTGTTGAGCGGACTCGAAACAAAGTAAGGGCGCAACTAGCTACGAGTTGGTTCCTCCGCGCACAGGTTTTCCATACAAAGTACGGTCGTTCGAGGAAGATAACTTAAAAATTTAAAACTGATTGCTCAAACTTTGGCAACTTAGCTTTTCTGTCGTTTGCTTTCCGGTAAGGCGAAACTTCCTTGAACGATGCCTGGTCCACACCATTATCTTCTCCTTTCCCCCCGGCAAACTTTTGGGCGGGGGAACCTTCCTTTCCTTTTTGAGAAAAAGAAAGAAGAGAAAATAAAGATATGGAGCCTTACGGCTCGTTATTGCTTACTGGGGGCAGGTGCTGCACAAAGTGTCAGATAACGCATGCAAAAGAAGTATAAAGCATGAAATTGACAAGATGTGCGGAGCACATGAGCTTTACTTATGCACGGGGTCTGCGCCCGGCTTTGTACAAAGGATTACATGCAACATCGGCAAGACTTGTACAAAAGGTGGTTGCCGGAACAGGTTCCGGCAACCGCGCCCTACGGGTAAAACTTACGAAGATGCTCAATGTTCCAGGAGTTGCTCACCGGAATGCCATCTTCGGTCTCAAGGCGGACAGTGCCAGGCCTAGTGACTCGTTTCACCCGGTAAGGGCCTTCCCACTTCGGCGTCAACTTGTTGGAATTCTTGGCGGACTGAACGCGCCGAAGAACAAGGTCGCCTTCCTCGAAACTTCTGGCATTAACTTTGCGGCTATGGTAGCGGCGCAAAGCTTGCTGGTATCGAGCAGCTCGTACAGCAGCCTGAAGACGGTCCTCCTCAAGGAGCAGCGCGTCATCTTGTCGCAGCTGCTCTTGCTCAAGCTCATCATAAGCGAGCACTCGAGGTGACCCGTATACGAGTTCCGTGGGGAGAACTGCCTCTGCTCCATAGACTAGAGCGAAAGGTGTCTGGCCAGTGGCTCGATTTGGCGTCGTCCTGATCGACCAAAGAACCACCGGCAGCTCCTCAATCCAGTTCTTTCCGCACTTGCGCAGCCTGTCGAAAGTCCTGGTCTTGAGCCCGCGCAGCACTTCAGCATTTGCCCTCTCCGCTTGACCGTTGCTTCTCGGATGAGCAACAGAAGCGAAGCAGACCTTGGCGCCAAGATCTTGGACGTACTGCATGAAGGTGCGGCTCGTGAATTGCGTGCCGTTGTCGGTGATGATCCTGTTAGGGATCCCGAAACGGCAAACAATCGACCTGAAGAACTTGACTGCTGACTGTGCTGTCACCTTCCTCACTGGTTCCACTTCCGGCCACTTTGTGAACTTGTCGATTGCAACGTACAAGTACTCAAAGCCCCCGACAGCTCGGGGAAAGGGGCCGAGGATGTCGAGCCCCCAGACCGAAAATGGCCAGGATAAAGGGATCGTCTGGAGAGCTTGAGCTGGCTGGTGTATCTGCTTGGAATGGAACTGGCACGCTTCACACTTGGTTACTTGTGCAGTTGCATCCTGGAGGGCTGTCGGCCAAAAGAAACCTTGCCGGAACGCTTTGCCGGCAAGTGCTCTTGCGCCAATGTGGTGACCACATATGCCTCCATGTATCTCTGCCAACAGCTTTTGTCCGTCTTCCCGGTGAATACACTTCAATTTCACACCGTTGAGTCTTCTTCTGTACAGTGTGTTGTCGACAAACTGGTACATACTTGACTGCCGGGCTACTCTTTCCGCTTCTTCTTGCTCTTCGGGAAGTTCTCCTGTCTGAAGGAAAAGGACAATCTGCTGTGCCCATGCTGGAGCTTGCGGCTCGACAACAAGGACTAAAGGCACATCTGCTGCTGCGGGAACATCCGCTTCTACGGCGAGAACCTGCGGCTCAGCCGGAGCTTGATGTTCCCCGGCAAGCTTGCCGGAGCAAAACTTGTCGGGAGCGTCTGCTTCAACGGAACAAACCCTAAGGCTTGCCGGAGCAGACTGCTCCTCAGCACCCTTGGTGTTGATCTTGGGACCTTCTTGGCGGCGGCTTCGGGGAGCTCTGCCGGAAAATAGTCACCAGAAATCAACTTCCTCTTCTTGCTCTGTCCAGTTGATGGCGTTACAGATGGTTGAGTCAGCTTGAGCACAAAGATCCCTGGTTCCACAGGTAACTTAAGTGCGGCGCACTTTGACAGGCCATCGGCAATGTCGTTCTGAGCTCTTGGAACATGTTCCATCTGTAGGCCGTCAAAGTGCTCTTCTAGCTTTCTCACTTCATCAACGTAAGCTTCCATCAACGGACTCTGATAATTCTTGTTCACTTGGCGGACGACAAGCTGTGAGTCACCCCTGACAATGAGCTTCTTGATCCCAAGGTCTGCTGCGATCCTGAGACCGGCAAGCAAACCTTCATACTCTGCGGTATTGTTCGTTGCTTGCTCCTTGGGAAAGTGCATCTGGACTACGTACTTGAGGTGCTCTCCGGTGGGTGCAACAAGTAGCACGCCCGCACCGGCGCCTTGCAGCGAGAAGGCACCATCAAAGTACATCAGCCACTCTTTGCTTGCTTCCTTGACGGGGATGCTCGTTTCTGGAATTTCTTCATCTTGTGTTGGCGTCCATTCTGCTATGAACTCCGCCAATGCTCTGCTTTGGATAGTTGAAGTGCTCTCAAACTTGAGGCCAAAGCTTGACAGTTCCAGTGCCCACTCGACAATCCTGCCTGTTGCTTCTGGATTTTGCAGTATCCTCTTCAGCGGAAAACGAGTGACGACTGTGATCTCATGTGCTTGGAAGTAATGGCGCAGCTTTCTCGAGGCCATGAGAAGGCCGAAAAGCAATTTCTGCACACCAGAGTACCTTGACCTAGCCCCCTGCAGAAGGGAACTGACAAAGTAAACTGGGCGCTGCACCATTCTTTTCTGCATCTTCTCACGCTCCTGCGCAGATCCATCTTTGTCGGGACCAGAGCTTGCCGGTGAAGTCCCCTGCTTGTCGCTGGATGCATCTGCCGTGGTTGCTGGCTCATCATCCGCCTCCCTCTCCGCTACTAACGCAGCACTAACCACTTGATTGGTTGCCGCTATATACAGCAGCAACTTCTCTTGTGGCTTAGGTGCGACAAGTGTTGGAGTGGAGGACAGGTATCTCTTCAAGTCCTGCAGCGCAGCCTCCGCCTCCGGAGTCCATTTCATTGGACCTGCCTTTTTCAATATTTTGAAAAATGGCAGGGCGCGCTCAGCAGATCTAGAGATAAACCTGCTGAGAGCAGCCACGCAACCGGCAAGTCTTCGTACATCCTTGACGCGCTTTGGTGCTTCAATCTGCTCAATGGCCTTGATCTTGTCGGGATTGGCTTCAATTCCCCGCTGAGACACGAAGAACCCGAGAAGCTTGCCGGAGGGGACTCCAAACACACACTTCTCGGGGTTAAGCTTGAGGTTGATCTTGCGCAGATTTGCAAAGGTTTCGTCTAAATCTTGAATCAGAGTCGCCTTGTCCTTGCTCTTGACCACTATGTCATCCATGTAGGCTTCCACATTTCTGTGTATTTGCGGCTCAAAAGCGTCATGGACTACCCTTGCAAATGTTGAACCAGCATTCTTTAAACCGAAAGGCATCCGTACGAAACAGTATGTGCCACATGGGGTGATGAATGCGGTCTTCTCCTCATCCTCTTCTGCCATGAAGATCTGATGGTATCCTGAGTATGCATCAAGAAATGAAAGCAAGTCACATCCGGCCGTGGAGTCAACAATCTGGTCGATGCGCGGCAAGGGAAATGGGTCTTTGGGACAAGCTTTATTGACATCGGTAAAGTCGATACAAAGCCTCCATTTCCCGTTTGCCTTGCGCACGACTACAGGATTGGCCAGCCACGTAGGATGGAGCACTCCTCTGACAAGGCCTGCTGCTTCCAATTTCTTGATTTCTTCTGCGATGAATTCTTGGCGCTCCACTGCCTGTTTCCTGACTTTCTGCTTGACGGGCCGCGCATGAGGACAGACGGCAAGGTGGTGCTCGATTACTTTCCTGGGAACACCGGGGATGTCAGACGGTTGCCACGCAAACACGTCGACGTTCGCCCGCAGGAAAGCAACGAGCGCGCTTTCCTATTTAGGGTCGAGAGTGGCACTGATGGTGAAGGTACCACCAGTGCCGTCCTCCTTGGCGGACACCTTCTTGGTCTCTGGTGGAGCTGCCATTGCCTTCTTACACTTGCCGGTGGAGCTCGATGGTGCGTCCTCGACGGTAGCGCAGCACTCCGAAGAGGTGCGCTTGCCGGAGTGGGCATCAGAACTCTTGCCGGACTTGGTCTTTTTCTTCCCCCCGGGAGCTTCAACGGCAAGTGATTTGCGATCTGTTGCGGCTGCTGCTTCCCGGTAGATCTTGTCGGCGCAGATAAGAGCATCCTTCTTGTCGCCAGGGACAGAGATGACACTTATCGGGCCTGGCATCTTCAGCATGTTGTATGCATAGTGAGAGGCTGCCATGAATTTGGCGAGTGCTGGACGGCCGAGTATCCCATTGTAAGGCAATGGAAAGTCAGCAACGTCAAAAGTGACCCTCTCAGTCCTGAAGTTCAACTCGCTGCCAAATGTCACCGGCAACGTGATCTTTCCCTTCGGCTTGCTCCTTCCCGGATTGATTCCTTGGAATGTGCCGGTCTCTTCGAGCTCGCTGTCAGGGATCTGGAGTTTCTGGAGTACCGCGGAGGAGATCAGGTTCAAGCCGGCCCCGCCGTCAACTAGCATCTTAGTGACCTTGAGGTTGCGGATAGTTGGTGAAACCAACATCGGCAAGCACCCGACCGCAGTTATGCGATCAGGGTGGTCCTCAATATCAAAGATGATAGGCGTGCTGGACCATTTCAGAGGCTTGCGTGACTCGACGGGTGGTTCTGCCGCATTGACTTCCCGCACCCACTGCTTGAGCTGGCGGTGTGAAGTATGCAGAGAAGCACCGCCGTCAACGCACAGGACCTCTGTGGCTTTCTGGAACTCCTGCTCATCGGTCTCGTCATCATCCATATCTTCATCGTCGTCGTCATCTTCATCCTTGTCGCGGCCGCAGGGAGGTCTGTCTCCTTGCCGCTGCTTGGCCTTGCCGCGGCGTCCTCCTCGGCCGGAGCGTTTCTTGCCGGCTCCTTCAGCACCTTCTTGGGCCTTCTCCTTGTCGCGTCGCTCGTATTCAGCCTTTTGCTGCTCGACAAGCTGCTCGACCTTCTTGCAGCTCTGGAGGTCATGGCCCTTGGTGCGGTGGATCTTGCAGTACTGCTTGTTGGTGCCGTCCTGCTTGTCGGCGACCGCCACAGCCTGGTAGTTGGTGCCTGCGGCAATCTCCTCGCCGGAGCTACCAGCTTTGGCTTTCCTGGCGCCACCTCCGTTGCCGGACTGCTCAACGACTAGCACATCTTTGCCTTTCTTCTTCCTGTTGTTCCGCCGCCGGTTTTTCTTTGCCGGGGCAGCATC
The DNA here is from genome assembly GCF_018294505.1 of Triticum aestivum. Classification (NCBI taxonomy): domain Eukaryota; kingdom Viridiplantae; phylum Streptophyta; class Magnoliopsida; order Poales; family Poaceae; genus Triticum; species Triticum aestivum. The sequence goes on along the minus strand of NC_057798.1, from coordinate 703,540,728 downwards.
CTCACTATCAGATCCTCCTGCTTCTGTATTCTCTCCGGGGAGTTTCCTCCCTTCCTCAGCACGTGCACACTTGTCGGCCAGGGCATATAGCTCACTGACATCTCTGATATTGCACATCGCCATCTCCTCCCGCATCCTGCGGTTTCGCACGTTCTGATGGAACGCGCTGATTACCGCGGCAGGGTGGACATCTGG